>NC_091282.1:799014676-799327308 GCF_032444005.1 Ranitomeya imitator
AAGATGAGTCATTGATGCAGACATTGGTTTGGCCCATCGTGGGCCGTTGCAATGCATCAATTTTAATCAACATAATTACTGTATTTGAAAAGCAGAAATGATAACGTCCATAACTCCTGCTCCTACAAGGATATGAGCTACTATTTGGTGTCAAATTTTGCTCGGTCTCTGCATTACTATAGTGCATGTGAGGTCTGCAGTTTCCATGGAGCCTTGCATGACCCCTAAAGTCTTTTTTGGACCCTATGAAAAGAGCAATATTATCAAAGACCCATGATAGTTTGAGGGTATTGTTGGATATTTCACACAAGCTTTATTTTACACCACAGCACACACCACATCACGCTGCTCTAATTTCTCCACCATATTAGTCATATTATTAGTGTCTACAAGAATATGTTGCAGTGCAGAATCCCTTTAAGAGTTTGAAGGCTTGGAGAATAAAAAATTAGCACAGCAATTTCAGATGTGAATAGAAAATGCGTGAAAAGGACTGACTTGGAAATGAAGTCTTTAAATTATAGTAAAGTTTCTGAAGTGCAAGGCCGACAGAAGGCGACGGCTCTGAAGGATTATTAAATCAAAGACCAGATGAATATTATTATTGAAGCTGGAGCTGATGTGCCCGAGCCTAAGAAACACGAGCAAACAGCAGCGCCTCCATTGTATGAGACTTGAGGAACAGAACCAAATCTTGGCTCGTAAAGTCAAGAATGTGGGGGTTACTAAGACTATAGGGCCCACACCCCGAGCCAGTTGTGGATGACACCCATAAAAATAGTTTCTAACTCAGGCGCCTAATGGCTACCCCGTAAAAGCTACATTATTAGTGAAGTGCTGTTTCTCGGGAGCATACTGTGCTGTGAGCAGAGGAGGGAGTAAAAAGAGGACAGAGTGTGGCACCATATAACAAGGCAGAGGATGTCTGCCAAGAAGTCTCCAGAATGATTACCATCTGAGGAGCGCTCGCTCACTGTAATCGTGCCATGTGAATGAAACTTTAGGCTAAGTGTGCACACTAAGTATTTGCTTGCAGAAATATCTGCAAGGTTTCTGCATCTCTTGGCAAGAAAAACGCTGTGGAAAAAACGCTCATTTTTGCATGCGTTTTTT
This sequence comes from Ranitomeya imitator, assembly GCF_032444005.1. NCBI lineage: Eukaryota > Metazoa > Chordata > Amphibia > Anura > Dendrobatidae > Ranitomeya > Ranitomeya imitator. The sequence goes on from NC_091282.1 coordinate 799,015,790, forward strand.
GTATGCATTTTTGCATGCATTTTTGTACAGCAATTAATGCTTTTTTGAGCTAATACACTGCTCAAAAAAATAAAGGGAACACTAAAATCAAACATCCTAGATATCACTGAATGAAATATTCCAGTTGTAAATCTTTATTCATTACATAGTGGAATGCGTTGAGAAGAATAAAAATTAAAAATGATCAATGTAAATCAAAATGAATATCCCATGGAGGTCTGAATTTGGAATGATACTCAAAATCAAAGTGGAAAATCAAATTACAGGCTGATCCAACTTCAGTGGAAATGCCTCAAGACAAGGAAATGATGCTCAGTAGTGTAAGTGGCCACCAAGTGCCTGTACGACCTCCCTACAATGCCTGGGCATGCTCCTGATGAGGCGGTGGATGGTCTCCAGAGGGATCTCCTCCCAGACCTGGACTAAAGCATCCGCCAACTCCTGGACAGTCTGTGGTGCAATGTGACGTTGGTGGATGGTGCGAGACATGATGACCCAGATGTGTTCAATCAGATTCAGGTGTGGGGAACGGGCGGGCCAGTCCATAGCTTCAGTGCCTTCATCTTGCAGGAACTGCTGACACACTCCAGCCACATGGGGTCTGGTATTGTCCTGCATTAGGAGGAACCCAGGGCCAGCTGCACCAGCATATGGTCTTACAAGGGGTCTGAGGATCTTATCTCAGTACCTAATGGCAGTCAGGCTACCTCTGGCGAGCACATGGAGGGCTGTGCGGCCCTCCAAAGAAATGCCATCCCACACATTACTGACCCACTGCAAAACCAGTCATGCTGAAGGATGTTGCAGGCAGCAGATCGCTCTCCACGGCATCTCCAGACTCTGTCACGTCTGTCACATGTGCTCAGTGTTAACCTGCTTTCATCTGTGAAAAGCACAGGGCGCCAGTGGCGAATTTGCCAATCCTGGTGTTCTGTGACAAATGCCAAGCATCCTGCATGGAGTTGGACAGTAAGCACAACCCCCATCTGTGGACATCGGGCACTCATACCATCCTCATGGAGTCTGTTTCTAATCGCTTGTGCAGACACATGCACATTTGTGTCCTGCTGGAGGTAATTTTGCAGGGCTCTGGCAGTGCTCCTCCTGTTCCTCCTTGCATAAAGGCTGAGGTAGCGGTCCTGCTGCTGGTTTGTTGCCCTCCTACGGCCCCCTCCACCTCTCCTGGTGTAGTGGCCTGTCTCCTGGTAGTGCCTCCAGCCTCTGGACACTACGCTGACACACAGCAGACTTTCTTGCCGCAGCTCGCATTGATGTGCCATCCTGGATGAGCTGCACTACCTGAACCACTTGTGAGGGTTGTAGATGTGGGTTGGAGAGTCCGTCTCATGTTTCCACGAGTGTGAAAGCACAACCAACATTCAAAAGTTACCAAAACATCAGCCAGAAAGCATTGGTACTGAGATGTGGTCTGTGGTCCACACTCCTTTATTGAGTGTGTCTTGATAATTGCCAATAATTTCCATCTGTTGTCTATTACATTTGCACAACAGCATGTGAAATTGATTGCCAAGCAGTGTTGCTTCCTAAGTGGACATTTTTATTTCACAGAAGTTTGATTTACTCGGAGTTATATTCTGTTGTTTAAGTGTTCCCTATATTTTTTTGAGCAGTGTATATTTTAAAAAAGAGTTTTGTGATGTAATTTCTTGGTTCAACAGTACCCTTTTAATCCTGATGCAGTAGCATCAGGGTAATGGGATTAGGGCTTGGTGTCAGCAGCTGTCATAGACACCTAGCTCTAATGAAATGGTGTCAGCCCAACACCCTCATTAATAAGCCGATAAGTAAACACAAACACACACTTTGTCACCAGCCTATGTAGGAGCATTAACAGAATGAACATACATGGGCTGTAACCAGATAGCAACTGTTAATTTTAACCCCTTGATGACCTTCGGATTTTTCGTTTTTCCGTGTTCGATTTTCACTCCCCTCCTTCCCAGAGCCATAACTTTTTTATTTTTCCGTCAATTTGGCCATGTGAGGGCTTATTTTTTGCAGGACAAGTTGTACCTTTGAACGACATCATTGGTTTTAGCATGTCGTGTACTAGAAAACGGGAAAAAAATTCCAAGTGCGGTGAAATTGCAAAAAAAGTGCAGTCCCACACTTGTTTTTTGTTTGGCTTTTTTGCTAGGTTCACTAAATGCTAAAACTGACCTGACATTATGATTCTCCAGGTCAGTACGAGTTCATAGACACCTAACATGACTAGGTTATTTTTTACCTACTGTAAGTGGTGAAAAGAAATTCCAAACTTTGCTAAAAAAAAAAAAATTGCGCCATTTTCCGATACTCGTAGCGTCTCCATTTTTCATGATCTGGGGTCGGTTGAGGGCTTATTTTTTGCGTGCCGAGATGACATTTTTAATGATAGCATTTTGGTGCAGATACGTTCTTTTGATCGCCCGTTATTGCATTTTAATGCAATGTCATGGCGACAAAAAAAAAAAGGAATTCTGGTGTTCCGAATTTTTTTCTCACTACGCCATTTAGCGATCAGGTTAATGCTTTTTTTTTAATTGATAGATCGGGCGATTCTGAAATATGTGTAGATTTTTTTTTATTGATTTATTTTGATTGGGGCGAAAGGGGGGTGATTTAAACTTTTATATTTTTTTTATTTTTTTCACATTTTTTTTAAACTTTTTTTTTTTTACTTTTGCCATGCTTCAATAGCCTTCATGGGAGGCTAGAAGCAGGCACAGCACGATCGGCTCTGCTACATAGCAGCGATCTGCTTTTCGCTGCTATGTAGCAGAAAATCAGGTGTGCTGTGAGCGCCGACCACAGGGTGGCGCTCACAGCTGCCGGGGATCAGTAACCATAGAGGTCTCAAGGACCTCTATGGTTACAATACTGAAGCATCGCCGACCTCTGATCATGTGACGGGGGTCGGCGATGCCGTCATTTCCGGCCGCCCGGCCGGATGCGGTAGTTAAATGCCGCTGTCTGCCTTTGACAGCGGCATTTAACTAGTTAATAGGCGCGGTTCTGCCCGCGCCAATTACGGGCACATGTCAGCTGTTCAAAACAGCTGACATGTCCCGGCTTTGATGCGGGCTCACCGCCGGAGCCCGCATCAAAGCGGGGCTTCTGACCTCGGACGTACTATCCCCTCCGAGGTCAGAAAGGGGTTAAAGAAAAAACATGAAAAAAAAATTGCATAGGCTCCCATATAATTTTAATAACCAGCAGAGAGAAAGCTGACGGCTGAGGGCTGATGTCAAGATTCTGGGAAGGAATCAATAGCCATAAAGGTTCCCAGGCTGCTAAAAAGCCCACAGTTTATACCTATCCATTAGTAACCCCTTAGTGGTATTGTATAAAACACACAGAAAAAAGTCCTTTTAGAGTTCACCGGAGTTCATCAGCTGATCAACTCCAGTGATCTTCTTACGGCACCACTGCTGTGTGGGAAAGTTCTCATGCAGCAGTGCCGTAAGTGAGAGCACCGGAGCTGATGAACTCCGGTGAACTCTCACGGTAGCTCAGTGATACACTGCAGGAGTGATTATCTCCTGCCTGTGTATTGCCTATATACCTGCATTTTTGCTGTGGATTTGACTGACTCCATTGAAGTCAATGGATAAGTTCCCCCAGTCAGTAAAAACTGTGGGTTGGACGCTGCATACATCCACAGCGTCCAACCCGCAGCGTGCAGATGTTACAGCATAGTGGGTGGGATTTCTTGAAATCCCATGTCCTCTACGCGTCCAGAGACACCCACGGCCCACCTACAGAGATGGACATGTGGTGTGTCTTTACAGAACAAGGCATGTCAATTTATCTTGCGGAGACGCGAGTTTCTGCAAGATAAATGTCACCCGTACAATGTATTGGATGCGGTGAATCCACATGGTTCAATGATCAAATGCAGAATCACCTGCGTTCAAAAGCCAGCCGCACTTTGGACAGTGCGGATATGTGAGTCCAAAGCGCTGCCGATAACTGACCGTAGGGACATAGCCAATGGGTGCAGAATCGCAGAAAGAATTGACATGCTGCAGAAAAGTACTCACTGCAAATACACACGGAAATTTACTGATCATGTGTACAACACTTCAGGATTGTCATTGAATAAGCTTGCATAAGGATTCCATAGCGTTTTTGGCCCATTTACGTATGGCAAAAACGCATCAAAAATGCATTGTGTGCACATAGCCTTAGAGTAAACCATGGGTGGCATTGCTGCAGAGGCCCATATATTGTTCCTGCAGAGGGACCCATATATTGTTCCTGCAGAGGGGCCCATGTGATGTTGCTGCAGAGGGGCCCATATACTGTTGCTACAGAGGGGCCCATATATTGTTCCTGCAGAGGGACCTATATATTGTTCCTGCACAGGGGCCCATATATTGTTTTGAATAGGGGCCTCTCCTGTCTTTGTCTGCTCCTGCTATGAGCTCCTGTCTCTTGAGCTGCATGCTTCTTGGAGGTCTATTGAGAATCTGTGGGGGTCTCAGGACCTGGACCCCACTAATCTGCATTCAATTAAAGTGCCATCAAAATGTTAAAAAATGGTAAAAATTTGGTAACTGTACTCCAATAGCTCTTCAAAGATGTTACGTAATAATGGAGTGTGAATCAAAAATGTCTTCATTCAATCGTCCTGTATCTGAATAGTTCATAAGTGGGAAGGAACGCCTTCTTAATAATGAAAAATCCCATGATGTTTGGGATCTGTTCAAAACCATCTGACAACCATTACGGCTGTCGCCCAGCATCTTCATGGGAAGACTCATGGACTTCTATGTGCAGGTAACCAAGGATCTGCTCTTTATTGGGACACACAGGCAAATTATAATTTCCCACTGTAATTAATTATTAGTCTCTAATGAATCTTTTTATTTTCGAAGCAGCAACTGGAATATGTTCAGGCTTGTTGCCTAGCAACAAACACCGCTACCGGCAAATAACAATGCCAGATCTCTGCGCTTCAGATCCGATAGTAACACTCAGTGCGAGACAAGGGCTTGGCATGTTCATACATTATGTGTAAAGCACGTCCATTATAAGGCTACGTGCACAAGTTGCAGATTTGTGTGCAGAATTTTCTGCTCAAAATCTGCATCTCCCGGCAGAAAACGCAGGTGCAGATTTGATGTGCTTTTTATGCAGATTTTGTGCGTTTTTCCTGCGGATTCAGTGCGGATTTCATGCGTTTTTTACCCCTGCGGATTTCTATTATGGAATGGGTGCAGAAACGCTTCAGATCCGCACAAAAGAAGCAACATGCTCCTTCTTTCAATCCGCTGCGCTTTCCGTGCGGAATTTTCCGCACCATTAGCACAGCATTTTTTTTCCTATTGATTTACATTGTACTGTAAATCACTTTGCAGATCTGCAGCGTTTCTGCGCGGAAAAAACGCTACGGATCCGCAGAGAATCCGCAACGTGTACACATAGCCTCACATCAGTACGACATTGAATTGTGCACTGTATTTATATCTGTACATGGTTCACAGGAAAGGTTTAATCCAAGGTCCCCGTAGCAAAGGAACAAACTGAGGCCCCCCACAAGGATTCTGGCTTCCATTAAACAACCCACCGGGTTCTCAAGATCGTATCACGCAGTCTCTTTGGGAGTTATTCTGGGGCCCCCGGTATAACCAATTAAATGCCATGGTCACTGTTCCTCATTGCATTTAAGGGGTCAAATTGCTGCAATCCAAGTTCATGCCAGTAGTAGCACTTTCCAGCAGATGTCTGCTGAGTAACAGGCGGCACCCTCAGGATATGCGGTATTTGCTCCATAGAAGTGATCCTCATGTCTGCCGTACATAAGCATTGGATGTTAGACGAGGTGGGCATATGTCAGGTAGGGATCCGAGATGTTCCACGTCCTCTCATCCCTGCTCACAGGCCCCCATGCAGGAGGACTTGGAGGATTTTACCTCATAGAGTCCAGCACCACTTTCCCAAATTATCATGGCAGCCGGTTGGTGATGTTTCAGCCATACGAACTTCACTACATTCGCAAGCCGTTGTCTGCCATGGTCAAGTGGGGAAACACCACATGTAATTTATTATTACAGGTACTTTGTAAGTTTTCTGCTTATGGACCATACCATAATTCTTACAGTACAGAGTTACAAAAAATTGTGAGAAACAATAAAACCAAACATGTCTATGATAGACATAAGTAGTGGACTAAGATTTTTTTAATATTCTTTGCCAACAGCAGTGTAATGTGTAATGTCTAGTCTCAATGGAAAGGAGTATTCCTGCCATTTTCATGCAAGACAGTGCAATCCTGCGGCTCTTGCCTTCTCCTTTGCCATGGCCCCACACTACATCATATGGTATAGCTGCTGTAGGAATGGGCCTGTGCCACGTGTTACCCCACAGGATTCACATACTTATATCCCGGTAGTGAGGATACGTACATAACTGCACCAAAAAAGGGCACATTCCTGAAGAATTGTCACTACTTCCAAGAACTTTCTTCTGCATGGACACCAGATGAATGGTGAAATGCTGATCCTGCATTCATAGAAGTCCTGCCTAATGCCGGAGATTAACAGTGTCTCCTGCAGGAAGACCCCACAGAAACGTAATTTGCAAGAAGAATGGAACTACAGGTCCTTCTCAAAAAATTAGCATATAGTGTTAAATTTCATTATTTACCATAATGTAATGATTACAATTAAACTTTCATATATTATAGATTCATTATCCACCAACTGAAATTTGTCAGGTCTTTTATTGTTTTAATACTGATGATTTTGGCATACAACTCCTGATAACCCAAAAAACCTGTCTCAATAAATTAGCATATTTCACCCATCCAATCAAATAAAAGTGTTTTTTAATAACAAACAAAAAAACCATCAAATAATAATGTTCAGTTATGCACTCAATACTTGGTCGGGAATCCTTTGGCAGAAATGACTGCTTCAATGCGGCGTGGCATGGAGGCAATCAGCCTGTGACACTGCTGAGATGTTATGGAGGCCCAGGATGCTTCAATAGCGGCCTTAAGCTCATCCAGAGTGTTGGGTCTTGCGTCTCTCAACTTTCTCTTCACAATATCCCACAGATTCTCTATGGGGTTCAGGTCAGGAGAGTTGGCAGGCCAATTGAGCACAGTAATACCATGGTCAGTAAACCATTTACCAGTGGTTTTGGCACTGTGAGCAGGTGCCAGGTCGTGCTGAAAAATGAAATCTTCATCTCCATAAAGCATTTCAGCCGATGGAAGCATGAAGTGCTCCAAAATCTCCTGATAGCTAGCTGCATTGACCCTGCCCTTGATGAAACACAGTGGACCAACACCAGCAGCTGACATGGCACCCCACACCATCACTGACTGTGGGTACTTGACACTGGACTTCAGGCATTTTGGCATTTCCTTCTCCCCAGTCTTCCTCCAGACTCTGGCACCTTGATTTCCGAATGACATGCAAAATTTGCTTTCATCAGAAAAAAGTACTTGGGACCACTTAGCAACAGTCCAGTGCTGCTTCTCTGTAGCCCAGGTCAGGCGCCTCTGCCGCTGTTTATGGTTCAAAAGTGGCTTTACCTGGGGAATGCGGCACCTGTAGCCCATTTCCTGCACACGCCTGTGCACGGTGGCTCTGGATGTTTCCACACCAGACTCAGTCCACTGCTTCCTCAGGTTCCCCAAGGTCTGGAATCGGTCCTTCTCCACAATCTTCCTCAGGGTCCGGTCTCCTCTTCTCGTTGTACAGCGTTTTCTGCCACATTGTTTCCTTCCAACAGACTTACCATTGAGGTGCCTTGATACAGCACTCTGGGAACAGCCTATTTGTTGAGAAATTTCTTTCTGGGTCTTACCCTCTTGCTTGAGGGTGTCAATGATGGCCTTCTTGACATCTGTCAGGTCGCTAGTCTTACCCATGATGGGGGTTTTGAGTAATGAACCAGGCAGGGAGTTTATAAAAGCCTCAGGTATCTTTTGCATGTGTTTAGAGTTAATTAGTTGATTCAGAAGATTAGGGTAATAGGTCGTTTAGAGAACCTTTTCTTGATATGCTAATTTATTGAGACATGTTTTTTGGGTTATCAGGAGTTGTATGCCAAAATCATCAGTATTAAAACAATAAAAGACCTGACAAATTTCAGTTGGTGGATAATGAATCTATAATATATGAAAGTTTAATTGTAATCATTACATTATGGTAAATAATGAAATTTAACACTATATGCTAATTTTTTGAGAAGGACCTGTATAGAGCAAAGAAAGCAGATCCCCTGACCCCTATGGAAGAAGCGGGTGCTGAGGTAGAAGTAAAACTCTCCCAGAAAAGAGGAAGACTGCCTGGACTCCCAAAATAATTCCCAATTTTTTTCCAGCACATTACTCCACCATTTAGGCTACGTTCACACTAGCGTTGCGCCGCCCTGCGTCGGCGACGCAACGCGCGACGCACGAAAAAAAGCGCGCAAGCGCGCGCAAAAACGCGCGCGTTTTGCGACGCGTGCGACGTTTTTTGACCAAAATCGGACGCACAGAAAATGCAACTTGTTGCATTTTCTTGCGTCCGACGCTAGCGTCGGAAACGACGCAAGTGTCGAAAAACGCCACCCTAAAAACGCACGCGTCCCCTATGTTAAACATAGGGGCGCGTCGCCGCTGCGTCGCCGCTGCGTCGCCGGCGCAACAGCGACACACATTGGCGGAACGCCAATATGAACGTAGCCTTACATTAATGTAAAAATGAGCCTTTTAGAGGGGTGTTTCCTGGAAAATAAGTGTCACCTGTAAAGAAAACTCGGTGGTGGGTTTCAATATAGAATCTCCCTGAAAGCGTTTTCGAAAAGTTGGCAAGTATGGTGTAATGATATGTGACAGGAAGGCTAGAATAGGACGGAGGCATTTTTGTTGGCTTCGGTCAGGTCCCCCTCAGGCTTAAGTAGAGGCCAGAGGATTACAAGGCGTTCATTTATTTAATTTCAATTCATAACCTCTAATATGGTTTTAACTATGCAGAGAGGCCCCTGAGACAACATGTGTAATAGGAGCTCTCAACTGTCACACGTCAACATAGTAACAGTCTCCTCCTCATATGGAACAGAGGGAATTTGGGAGCTTTACAGGTCCTGAGTGTCACAGTAACACAATTTTTGTAACATTTAGGTATTTTCTTAAATTTCCATACTGTTGCATTTCATTAAAAAAAATGACTCATAAAAAAATTAAATACCGTATATACTCGAGTATAAGCCAACCCGAGTATAAGCCGACCCCCCTAATTTTGCCACAAAAACTGGGAAAACTTAATGACTCGAGTATAAGCCTAGGGTGGGAAATGCAGCAGCTACCGGTAAATGTCAAAAGTAAAAATAGATACCAATAAAAGTAAAATTATTTGAGACATCAGTAGGTTAAGTGTTTTTGAATATCCATGTTGAATCAGGAGCCCTATATAATGCTCCATAAAGTTTATGATGGCCCCATAAGATGCTCCATATTAAAATATGCCCCATATAATCCTGCATAAAGGTTAATAAAGGCCCCATAAGATCCATAGACACATTTGCCCCTTATAATGCTGCACAAATGCTGATTATGGCCCCATAAGATGCTCTATAAAGTTATTTGCCCCATATAGTGCTGCACAAACCTTAATTATGGCCCCATACAGACACTTGCCCCATATAGTGCTGCACAAATGTTATGGCCCCATATAGTGCTGCACAAACGTTATGGCCCCAGAGATGCTCCATACAAACACTTGCCCCATATAGTGCTGCACAAACATTATGGCCCCATATAGTGCTGCACAAACGTTATGGCCCTATAGATGCTCCATACAAACACTTGCCCCATATAGTGCTGCGCAAATGTTATGGACCCATATAGTGCTGCAAAAACATTATGGCCCCATAGATGCTCCATACAAAACACTTGCCCCATATAGTGCTGCACAAACTTTATGGCCCCATATAGTGCTGCACAAACGTTATGGCCCCATATAGTGCTGCAGAAATGTTATGGCCCCATATAGTCCTGCACAAACATTATGGCCCTATATAGTGCTGCCCCATAGGTGCTCCATGAAAACACTTGCCCCATATAGTGCTGCACAAACGTTATGGCCCCATATAGTGCTGCACAAACGTTATGGCCCCATAGATGCTGCATACAAAAAACTTGCCCCATATAGTACTGCACAAACTTTTTGGCCCCATATAGTGCTGCACAAACGTTATGGCCCCATAGATGCTCTATACAAACACTTGCCCCATATAGTGCTGCACAAACTTTATGGCCCCATATAGTGCTGCACAAACGTTATGGCTCCATATAGTGCTGCACAAACGTTATTGCCTCATAGATGCTCCATACAAAACACTTGCCCCATATGGTGCTGCACAAACTTTATGGTCCCATATAGTGCTCCATACAAAACACTTGCCCCATATAGTGCTGCACAAACGTTATGGCCCCATAGATGCTCCATACAATCACTTGCCCCATTTGCTGTTGCTGCGATAAAAAAAAATCACATACTCACCTCTCCGTCGCTCAGGCCCCCGGCACTTTTAATAGTCACGTCCTCCTCGTTCCAGCGCCACTCCATGTTCAGCACTGACGTTCAGCAGAGGGCGCGCACTAACCACGTCACCGCACCCTCTGACCTGAGCGTCACAGCTGAAGACAGAGCGGCACCGGAACGAGGAAAGGTGACTATCACGCAACGCAGCGCTCCTCTCCCCGATATACTCACCTGGTCCTGGCGCTGTGCAGGTCCCTGCTTCCCCAACGCCGCAGCTTCATCCTGTACTGAGCGGTCACCGTTACCGCTCATTACAGTAATGAATATGCGGCTCCACCTCTCACGTCTTCAGCTTCTGATCACTCTGATGCTGCAGACGAGTCGTATAACGCTGGAGGAAAGAGGCGGAGGGAGATGGGGACAGCCGCAGAGACTAACTGCGCATACGCCAGATTCCCAGCCCCGCAGTCATAACACAAAATCATAAATCATAACACACTACAGGGCAGGATCTCGGACCTCCGCTACACGCAGGTGCAATATCAGTACATCAGCTGATGTGAGTTCCAGGGCAGCACGCACGGCGCATGCCCGAAAAATGAGAGCACAGCACAGGTGCCGGTAACTTGAGGAAACACAGAGGACGCAGCACCCGGTGCAATGAGGGGATGATTGACGGCTGGGAGGCGGTTGTGTCAGGGGGGGAAAAACATACCCCCCGGACTCATTACAGGTATGGCATGCAATTTATAAAAGTGAATATTTCAGCGTTATTAGTGAGCAAAAACATAAAAGCCACCTTCACAGAATGGAGCCTTAGTGCTGCAGAAGGTGGCACTTTTACCTTAATAGTCCCTGGGGGGGTGACAGGTCCCCTTTAAGCATAAAATCAATGTTTAAGAGACATAGGTAATTTTTGTTGAAAGACAGTTGAAGCTTTGATCGAGTTGTTCCTTGTAATGGACAATGAGATGATAGTCTTTGAATTTTTATATATTTTTTTGAGACTTGAATTACTCACATGGTGATGGTGAAAAAGCTTCAGTGACCATGGTATATTCTTCATTTGTAGGCTACATGGTCCAACAAGAAATGGCAAAGCAGGAAAAGGTTCCTATGAAACATTTTAAAAACTTTGCTCCCTCCACTAAAGGATAGTAGTTAAAACTTAGCATTTAATCATATAGGGTAAAAAAATTGGGAAAATTTGCACATATTAAAAAAGAAAACCCAAACCCTTAATCATAGATCCGTGAACCACACACAGACCGCAGACTCTCTACCCTGAAAGTCTCCTGGGATTTATTTTGAAAATTATGGTGGAAAATAAGTATTTGGTCACCTAAAAACATGCAAGATTTCTGGCTCTCACAGACCTGTAACTTCTTCTTTAAGAGGCTCATCTGTCCTCCACTCATTACCTGTAGTAATGGCACCTGTTTAAACTTGTTATCAGTATAAAAGACACCTGTCCACAACCTCAAACAGTCACACTCCAAATTCCACTATGGTGAAGACCAAAGAGCTGTCGAAGGACACCAGAAACAAAATTGTAGCACTGCATTAGGCTGGGAAGACTGAATCTACAATAGGCAAGTAGCTTGGTGTGATGAAATCAACTGTGGGAGCAATAATAAGAAAATGGAAGACATACAAGACCACTGATAATCTCCCTCCATCTGGGGCTCCACGCAAGATCTCACGCCGTGCGGTAAAAATGATCACAAGAATGGTGAGTGAAAATCCCAGATCCACACGGGGGACCTAGTGAATGACCTGCATAGAGCTGAGACCACCATAACAAGGGCTACCATCAGTAACACACTACGCCCCCAGGGACTCAGATCCTGCAGTGCCAGACATGTCCCCCTGCTTAAGCCAGTACATGTATGGGCCCATCTGACTTTTGCTAGAGTATTTGCATTATCCAGAAGAGTATTGGGAGAATGTCATATGGTCTGATGAAACCAAAGTAGAACTATTTGGTAGAAACAAAACTCATGTTTGGAGGAGACAGACTGCTGAGTTGCATCCAAAGAACACCATACCTACTGTGAAGCATGTGGGTGGCAACATCATGCTTTGGGGCTGTTTCTCTGCAAAGGGACCAGGACAACTGATGCGTGTACATGAAAGAATGAACGGGGCCATGTATCGTGAGATTTTGAGTGCAAACCTCCTTCCAACAGCAAGGGCATTGAAGATGAAACGTGGATGGGTCTTTCAGCATGATAATGATCCCAAGCACACCACCAGGGCAACAAAGAAGTGGCTTCGTAGGAAGCATATGAAGGTCCTGGAGTGGCCTAGCCAGTCTCCAGATCTCAACCCTAATGAAAACCTTTAGAGGGAGTTGAAAGTCCATGTTGCCCAGCGACAGGCCCAAAATGCCATTGCTCTAGAGGAGATCTGCATGGAGGAACGGGCCAACATACCACCAACAGTGTGTGCCAACCTTGTGAAGACTTACAGAAAACGTTTGGCCTCTGTCATTGCCAACAAAGGATATATAACAAAATATTGAGATTAACTTTTGTTAATGACCAAATACTTATTTTCCACCATAATTTGCAAAATATATCTTGCCAAATCAGACAAGGTGATTTTCTGGATTTTTTTTCTCTTTTTGACTCTCATAGTTGTGGTCTACCTACGATGTCAATTACAGGTCTGTCTCATCTTTTTAAGGCTAGGGTCACATTGCGTTAGTGCAATCCGTTTAGCGCTAGCGGATTGCGCTAACGCAATGTTTTCTATGGGGCTGCAGTCGGGGTCGCGGTAACGTCCCCGCTCTCGCAGATCCCCTGCAAGCAGCGTCCGCGGCGCGCCAGGAATCACCGGCACGTCGCTAGCGCGTGCCGAACATGGCACGCGCTAGTGAAGCGCGTTCCCATTGCCTTCAATGGGCGTGTTAACGGACGCGTTGCACGGCGTTAATTTCGCCGTGCAACGCTGTCCGTTAAATGCGGTCCCATAACGCAATGGGAACCCGGCCTTAGTGGGAGAACTTGCACAGTTGGTGGCTGCAACCTCGTGCTGGCCCATAGGGTAACAGGGGAATCCCCCGGTGAGCCCCTGTGCAGATCTGGGCTCCCAAACCCATTGTATGGGCAGTACTTGGCATAATTCACTTGATTCACTCTGTACAGAAAAAAGCAGCATCTCATCATTCATTAACCAAACTACCCAATTTATTATTATATAGAGATATAGGTAAATTTGTGAATGAGGGTAGTGTAATATTTGTATGCAGGTGAAAAGTGGGCCCCAAAGTCAATGTTACTGGTGGGCCCTCGGCACCCCAGTCCAACACTGGGTGGCTGACAATATTTTTCCCCACTGTAAGTGGTGAGCTGAATGGACAGTTTTTCTCTTTTTTGCATTACTCTCTCTCTCTACCTTTCATTTTTCTCCCTTTCTGTCTCCCTTCCTCTCTCTTTTTTACAATTTCTCCCTCTCACTTCCCCACTCCTTCTCCATAACTTCCTCACCTTCCATCCTTCTCTCCTTTATTACCACCCCATCTCGCTCTCCCTATCTTCCTTCTCTTTCCCTTACTATTTTCCCCTCCCCTTTGTCTTCCTTCCTCTTTTTCTACCTTTTCCCTTTATCTCCCTTGAGTCCTTCTCCTGTTATGGTCTGGTGATTAAGGAGCGACATGCGACTAGTTCTGAGCAGGTGGTAACTATACTGACCGCAGTCCCTAAGCTCGACACAATACGAGAAGTAGCCGTGGAATGCTCCTGATTCTGCCTAGGCATCTTGTCACAGCCTAAGAGCTAACTACCCCTAAAGACAGAAGCAGGAAAACTATCTTGCCTCAGAGAAAATCCCCAAAGGATAGATTAGCCCCCCACAAGTAATGACTGTGAGAGGAGAAGGAAATGACATACGTAGTATGAAATAAGATTAAGCACAGGAGGCCACTTCTAGCTAGATAGAAATAGTACAGGACAGAACGCTGTGCGGTCAGTAATAAAAACTAGAAAAAGTCCACCGCAGAGGAATGCAAAAATCTCCACACCTGACTAAAGGTGTGGAGGGCAAACTCTGCTGCCCAGAGCTTCCAGCCTAGCTGAATAGATCCATACTGATAAGCTGGACAAATGAACAAAACATAGAAAGTGCTGAACAACAAAGTCCACAACAAGTGAACTGCAAAAGGACAAGCAAGGACTTAGCTTTTGCTGAACTGGTCAGAGTGTCAGGAAAATCCTAAGAGCAATGACTCCAGGCAGGAACAATTGACAACTGGCATAGAATGAGGGATAAGGCCAGACTAAAATAGCCGAGCCAGAAAGACGATCAGTGAAAACAGCTGCTGAAGCTAAATCCAAGAAGCAGCCATACCACTCAAAACCACAGGAGGGAGCCCAAGAGCAGAACTCACAAAAATGCTACTTACAACCACCGGAGGGAGCCCAAGAGCGGAATTCACAACATTCTCCTTTCCTTTCTTTCCTTCTCCCATCCTCCTTCTTTCTGACCCCTCCATTTTTCTCTTGCCCTCTTTCCCTTCCTCTCTTTCTCTTCTTCCCTCTCCACCTCAATCTTTCTCCCTCTCTTTTCCTTCTCTCTATCCTTCTCTCTCCTTTCCTCCTTCCCCACTGTATGCCTAGCCCTCTGTCTCCATCTCCCTTCCTGTTTCTCTTCTTTTCCCTCCCTTCACCCTTCCTCTTTCTTTCTCCCTCTCTCCCCTTTCTCACGCACTCCCTTTTGTCCCTCTTTCTTCTTTCTCCCTCTCTGTTCTTTCTTTCCTCCATCCTTCTCTCTCCCGTCCTCCTTCCCTACTCTGTACCTAACCCTCTGTCTCCATCTCCCTTCCTTTTTCCCTTCTTCTTTCTCCCTTCACCCTTCTCCTGTTTCTTTCTCCCTCTCTCCTTTCTCCCTCTCTCCCCTTTCTTGTCTCTTCATGCTTCCCTCCATCCTTCTCTCTCTTCCTTCTTACCCGCTTTATACATAACCCTCTGTCTCCCTTCCTCTCTCTGTTTTTCTCTTCATCCATTCAGCTTGCTTCTGATATAGAAGGGTTAATAGTTTGCCTTTAAGTGCCTTTTGCCTTTAATTGTTAGAATTACTAGAATCTGTTGACGCAGTAGTCTGATGGTCTCCTCTTCAAGGAGACTGCACTTCTTATCATGTATATTCTCAATAGTCAGCCACAACATGTTCTGGGTACGTGAGAAATAAAGGTCAGTATGACCCCGGGGTAACAGGGGGAGGGCTACATGAATTACATTGAGAGTTACATTTGTTGTAAATTGTAGATTGTGAGCCATCGCGGGCAGGGTCCTCTCTCCTCCTGTACCAGTTATGACTTGTATTGTTTAAGATTATTGTATTTGTTTTTATTATGTATACCCTTCCTTACATGTAAAGCGCCATGGAATAAATGGTGCCATAACAGTAAATAATAATAATAATAATAAATGGTATAAAATACTGCATCTTGCTGCATCACATCAGATAAAAGTGACTTGCTCACAGAACATGTGTGTGGTGTCCTTTGTCTCCAAGCACGCTTGTAAATAAAGGGCGTAACCTCCTGATTTGGCCTCACTGGTGATCTGGCATGTCTGACATTGGGTCAGAATGTAAACAGCTACAACAGTTTTGGCGCCCAATGCGGGGCCGTAGTAACCAGCCTATTCGGAATCCGTATGTGGGAGCTTCCTGGGAGATTGGACATGCAAAACACCAGCTGCAGCAAGGTGAGAAATTTTATTCTTACACTCTATTTAGCACTTGCAATCTCTCTTCTGGATCTCTCCATATCTCTGGGTAAAGGCTGCGAACACGGTTCAAAGAACCTACATCACCAGTGAGTTTTGTGTTTTGTCTGTTTATGTCCATATGAGAGTTGAATAATTTGAGTAATAAGATAATTGTCATCTGTAATATTTGTCAATATACTAATTGGTTGTGTATTTGTGTAAGTGTGAAGTACAGAGCTGGGATAGACTCTGTGCAGTGTTTTGGTCATTTTGGATTGGCAGTACAATATATGAAGCTGTATTTTGCATAGGGCCATGGTTTTTGTTGTTTGGCCTTAAAGTGCTTTCAGAGTGTCAGTAGACACTGCTGCAGTTTTTTTTTATAAGTTGTGTTAATTCCAAAATAGGCAGGCTTTATGAACCTTGATGTATGTCTGTGAGAACCTCTGAATGAGATGAGAGGTGAGTAATTGAGTATAAGGGATAAATAAATAAATCCCTCCCTAATTGATGAGGGGTTCCGTTAGGTGTGGTCCTCTGTATGTGACAGAAGACATTATTCAACTCAATTTGAGCTGAATTAGGTGGAGTGATTGAGATAAGGGATTTTCTTCTTGTAAAAAATCTTTCCTTTACCTTTCCATTCCATGTTTCATTCCTTTCTCTCTATACCTTTATCACTGGGCATTAGAGACAACATTTTCCTCCTGGCCATTTGACACTTTTCTCAGACCAAGAGTATCGGAGACATATACTAATGCTTTCTGTAATGTAGAGTCTATTGGAAGTCACTGGCTCAGCTTTAACCATAAGACCCATAAACCTTAGTTCATGTGCCAATTTGGTATAATGGAGGACTAGAAGTTCTTTGTGCACAAAATGTTTCCTAATAAAGTGATGAAGCTAAAAAGGAAAAGAAACACCCCAGATCTCATTTTCCTGGACTTCCTATCTGGTATGGCTACCTGGTTTCTTGACATCTTCAGCCATACTTATCAATGTTCCAATCCAAAATTGCAGAAGACTTTTTACCCCACCACCAAATCTACCCAAGAATGCCCCTTCATCAACCCCCAAAAATGTCTCTTTTGTATAAATATACATGAACCACACCCTGCTGAAGTCCTAGTAGTCCTATGAAAAACCACACGATCGTCAGGTAGGTGTATTTGATTAAACTTACAATTACAGGATGGATGTGGACATATTTTTCTAGCCTCGTCTATCCCCTTGTCCACAGTTTTGACATTGTTCCAGAAACTGCTTCCTCTCTACCAACAGGTTGTGTGTTGTATGCTTCACTTTATGTAATTCAATGGAATTCAAGTGCAATGTCACACACAACCTGTAGACATGTGTGGCACGGTTTTTGAAAGAACACAGGAATGTTTTTTTCTAATCCTGGAAAACCTCTTTAAAGTTGGACTCACATATGCAAGACTTCAGTTTTGGAGCATGTTTTCCTAGGAAGCTAAGTTTCTCTGCTATTCCTCATGAAAATGAATGAAAAAAAATAGTAGAAGTCTGGACAATACCACTCCCTGTGTCGATATGATGTGTAACACTGACAGCACTGATGATTAGACAACGTCATAGAGAGTACGGACAGCCTGTAATAAGGGAGTGCCCACATGAGGTGTGATCCTGAGGCTGCTCCATGACAAACAGCTCCGCAGTATAGATTCTGCTTTCAGATGTCTGTAATTTGTAGCGATTTCTTACACTAATCTTTTTGAATTTCGTGCCTATCAAGACCATCCTGAAATGAGTGTTACGTTGCCGATTATCCATGGAAGGAGGTGTCATCTACGGGAAATGGAGAAGGTTTGCTGACTTCCGAGGAAGCACTGCATCTCCATTTCGCTACATGGTTCGTTCTTTTGTTTGGAGAAATTCCCAGAAATAGTTCTTCATATGACGTAATATCTGGATAAAGTGATTACCGTAGTTATAGGGGTTTTAAAGGGTTATTGCTCAAATCAAGTTAACCCCTATATCCTTGTGATAGAAGATAACTTGCTAATCGCTTGGGGTCCAACTGCTGGGACCTGCAGGGATCCTGAGAGTGGGCCTCTGCAGACCCATCCTGAACCAATTTACACATGTGTGGCCCCCACACGGCACCATTGTCTATAGAACTGACAGAGATAGCTGAGACTAGCGCTCCACAGCCCCATAAACAATGAACAGAGCAGAGGCCGAGGATACACAGCTCCCTCTGCTCCATTCAGGACAAGGATGCAGATCTGCAGTTTTAGGTTTCCAGACCCTTATTTTCAGGAAATCTGGGGTTCTCACTGATCAGACCCCCTGAAATCAGCAAGTTATCCCCCCTCTCATAGAGAGGGGATAACTTGATTTTTGAAAATAAGCCTTTAACTTAGACTAGTGGTCAAGATAGAAGAGTGTAGAGGACATCAGCCATTTCTCCCTGCCTACACAAGGGTGTATCCCCTGCCTACACAAGTGTTTCTCCCCTGTCATGATCCCAATGGCAGGGGATCACAAAAGGACAAGCACAAAAAACAAAACAAGCTCTAGGGTGATGGAAACTGAGCTGACCGCGATCCTGAACCTAACACACAACTAGCTGTAGCCGGGGAACGTGCCTATGATGATCCTAGACGTCTCGCTCCAGCCGAAGGACTAACTTCCCCTATTAGAAGAAACACAGACCTCTCTTGCCTCCAGAGAAACACCCCACAGAAATAGCAGCCCCCCACATGTAATGACGGTGAAATGAGAGGAAAGCACATACGTAGTTATGAAAACAGATTCAGCAAAATGAGGCCCGCTAAAGCTAGATAGCAGAGGATACAAAAGTGAACTGCGCGGTCAGCGAAAAACCCTACAAAAAACCATCCTGAAATTACTTGAACTCATGTGCCAACTCATGGAACATGAGGAGTAATATCAGCCCACTAGAGCAACCAGCAAAAAGGAATCACATATCTGCAAGCTGGACTAAGACAAAAATTAAGCAAAACGTGGAACAGGAAAATCAAAAACTTAGCTTGTCCTGAAGATTACAGAAGCGGGAAGCAGAGGTAACAAGACACACTGATTACATTGATAGCCAGCGAGGAAATGACAAGAAAGCCAGGTTAAATAGGAAACTCCCATATCCTGATAGAACAGGTGGACACCAGAGACCGCAGAAAACCCAAGTCACCCAGTACCATCTGTAACCACCAGAGGGAGCCCAAAAACAGAATCCACAACAGTAAAAAAAAAAAAAAAACTTCCTCAGACTACTTTTCCTCCTACTTCAGCCAATTTGATTACCACTTTTGCGCCGGCTATACTGTCATGATCCCAATGGCAGGGGATCACAAAAGGACAAGCACAAAAAACAAAACAAGCTCTAGGGTGATGGAAACTGAGCTGACCGCGATCCTGAACCTAACACACAACTAGCTGTAGCCGGGGAACGTGCCTACGATGATCCTAGACGTCTCGCTCCAGCCGAAGGACTAACTTCCCCTATTAGAAGAAACACAGACCTCTCTTGCCTCCAGAGAAACACCCCACAGAAATAGCAGCCCCCCACATGTAATGACGGTGAAATGAGAGGAAAGCACATACGTAGTTATGAAAACAGATTCAGCAAAATGAGGCCCGCTAAAGCTAGATAGCAGAGGATACAAAAGTGAACTGCGCGGTCAGCGAAAAACCCTACAAAAACCCATCCTGAAATTACTTGAACTCATGTGCCAACTCATGGAACATGAGGAGTAATATCAGCCCACTAGAGCAACCAGCAAAAAGGAATCACATATCTGCAAGCTGGACTAAGACAAAAATTAAGCAAAACGTGGAACAGGAAAATCAAAAACTTAGCTTGTCCTGAAGATTACAGAAGCGGGAAGCAGAGGTAACAAGACACACTGATTACATTGATAGCCAGCGAGGAAATGACAAGAAAGCCAGGTTAAATAGGAAACTCCCATATCCTGATAGAACAGGTGGACACCAGAGACCGCAGAAAACACAAGTCACCCAGTACCATCTGTAACCACCAGAGGGAGCCCAAAAACAGAATCCACAACACTCCCCATCTACACAAGGGTGTCTCCGCTGCCTACATTAGGGTTTCTCCCTTGCCTACACAAGGGTGTCTCCCTGCCTACACAAGGGTGCATTGTCATGCATTTGTAACACTCCAGGTAACCGGTTGTTACAGTGGTATTGCCTTCCTTTCGGGGAGGGTGATGCCATGCTTGGAAGCGAGGAAGGATCCCTTTAACAGGCAACCAGCACATACAACACTATTCTGACTCCAGGCTAGAAGGGGGAGCTCGAGATGCGGATTCAGGGTAACTTCCCCATATATTTTAGCCTGGAGTTAGTCAGTCAGTAAGAGGAGTCTGTGAGAGGAGGTCAGTCTGTCAGAGGGACAGAGAAGAGAGAGGAAGCAGACAGAGAGTCTGTGAGAGGAAAGCTGGGGCCGTGCATACCTGTGAATCTGCAGCTCCTGAAAGGAAAGAGAGGAACAGAGCAGTCTGTAGGAGACTGAAAAGGGAAGAGAAGCATAGGAAAAGTAAAGAGCTGGAGGGAAGCTGCGACTTAGCTGAAGCGCAGAATTCCGGTAACCAGAAGACTGAGGTTGTGGGAGTAACTCTATGCCAGATAGCAGAAATCGGCAGACAGGAGATTGCAGGTTGCCTGTCCACCATTAACACCCGAAGGCACAGTAACAGATAGAGCTTGGAGTCATCTGAGAGACACCTGTAAAAAGGCTCAAGTTACCTGCCATGCGGGTAGTGTCCTACCAACAAGGGGGACAGAGAGATCGTGAGGACTTTGTGTGAGGCCTAAGGCAGCAAGGGACTACAACACAGGGCAGAAGGGAAGGCTTCCAACCCCACTTGGCTAGGGGGATTCCTGAGTAGATTCCAAGCCAGTCGGACCATACGAGTACCTGTGATCCGGTACCCTGGACTGTGGCTGCCTTACACCAGTAAAGAGGTAAAGAGAATGCAACCTTGTGTCCTCTGTTTCTTACTACACCATATTTATCTACTACACTGGGAGCCCTGGGGACTGAGCTTCACCGATGGGAAGCCATACCATCCCAGCTGCCATAACATCACCCCAGTGGACCCCTTTAAGCAGCGTCGGTCATCCCTGACCGAATACCACAGGTGGCATCACGAATATTCTTATTCCTAAAAACCTTTTAAAGACCTTTCCTTTTAATTTGGATGCCCAGGGCCACGGACCGGATTACTGCCACTGTGACTACCCCTTTAACCCCTTTACCCCCAAGGGTGGTTTGCACGTTAATGACCGGGCCAATTTTTACAATTCTGACCACTGTCCCTTTATGAGGTTATAACTCTGGAATGCTTCAACGAATCCCAGTGATTCTGACATTGTTTTCTCGTGACATATTGTACTTCATGATAGTAGTAAAATTTCTTTGATATTACCTGCGTTTATTTGTGAAAAAAATGGAAATTCGGCGAAAATTTTGAAAATTTTGCAATTTTCCAAATTTGAATTTTTATGCAATTAAATCACAGAGATATGTCACACAAAATACTTAATAGGTAACATTTCCCACATGTCTACTTTACATCAGCATAATTTTGGAACCAACATTTTTTTTTGTTAGGGAGTTATAAGGGTTAAAAGTTGACCAGCAATTTCTAATTTTTACAACACCATTTTTTTTTAGGGACCACATCTCATTTGAAGTAATTTTGAGGGGTCTATATGATAGAAAATACCCAAGTGTGACACCATTCTAAAAACTGCACCCCTCAAGGTGCTCAAAACCATATTCAAGAAGTTTATTAACCCTTCTGGTGCTTCACAGGAATTTTTGGAATGTTTAAATAAAAATGAACATTTAACTTTTTTTCACAAAAAATTTACTTCAGCTCCAATTTGTTTTATTTTACCAAGGGTAACAGGAGAAAATGGACCCCAAAAGTTGTTGTACAATTTGTCTTGAGTACACCGATACCCCATATGTGGGGTAAACCACTGTTTGGGCGCATGACAGAGCTCGGAAGCGAAGGAGCGCTATTTGACTTTTCAATGCAAAATTGACTGGAATCGAGATGGGACACCATGTTGCGTTTGGAGAGCCCCTGATGTGCCTAAACATTGAAACCCCCACAAGTGACACCATTTTGGAAAGTAGACCCCCTAAGGAACTTATCTAGATGTGTGGTGAGCGCTTTGATCCACCAAGGGCTTCACAGAAGTTTATAATGCAGAGCCGTAAAAATAAAACAAACATTTTTTCCCACAAAAATTATTTTTTAGCCCCCAGTTTTGTATTTTCCCAAGGGTAACAGGAGAAATTGGACCCCAAAATTTGTTGTCCAATTAGTCCTGAGTGCGCTGATACCCCATATGTGGAGGGGAACCACTGTTTGGGCGCATGGGAGGGCTCGGAAGGGAAGGAGCGCCTTTTGGAATGCAGACTTAGATGGAATGGTCTGCAGGTGTCACATTGCGTTTGCAGAGCCCCTAATGTACCTAAACAGTAGAAACCCCCCACAAGTGACACCATTTTGGAAAGTAGACCCCCTAAGGAACTTATCTAGATGTGTGGTGAGCGCTTTGACCTACCAAGGGCTTCACAGAAGTTTATAATGCAGAGCCGTAAAAATAAAAAATAAAAATTTTCCCCAAAAAATTATATTGTAGCCCCCAGTTTTGTATTTTCCCGAGGGTAAGAAGAGAAATTCAACCCCAACAGTTGTTGTCCTATTTGTCCTGAGTACGCTGATACCCCATATGTGGGGGGGAACCACCGTTTGGGCGCATGGGAGGGCTCAGAAGGAAGGAGCGCCATTTGTAATGCAGACTTAGATGGAATGGTCTGCAGGCGTCACATTGCGTTTGCAGAGCCCCTAATGTACCTAAACAGTAGAAACCCCCCACAATTGACCCCATGTTGAAAACTAGACCCCCAAGTAACTTATCTAGATGTGTTGTGAGAACTTTGAGCCCCCAAGTGTTTCACTACAGTTTATAACGCAGAGCCGTGAAAATAAAAATTATTTTTTTCCCACAAAAATTATTTTTTAGCCCCCAGTTTTGTATTTTCCCAAGGGTAACAGGAGAAATTGGACCCCAAAAGTTGTTGTCCTATTTGTCCTGAGTACGCTGATACTCCATATGTTGGGGTAAACCCCTGTTTGGGCACATGGGAGAGCTCGGAAGGGAAGGAGCACTGTTTTACTTTTTCAACGCAGAATTGGCTGGAATTGAGATCGGATGCCATGTCGCGTTTGGAGAGCCCCAGATGTGGCTAAACAGTGGAAACCCCCCAAATTATAATTGAAACCCTAATCCAAACACACCCCTAACCCTAATCCCAACAGTAACCCTAACCACACCTCTAGCCCTGACACACCCCTAACCCTAATCCCAACCCTATTCCCAACCGTAAATGTAATCTAAACCCTAACCTTAACTTTAGCCCCAACCCTAACTATAGCCTTAACCCTAGCCCCAACCCTAACCCTAGCCCTAACCCTAACCCTAGCCCTAACCCTAATCCTAGCCCTAACCCTAGCCCTAACCCTAGCCCTAACCCTAGCCCTAACCCTAACCCTAACCCTAGCCCTAATGGGAAAATGGAAATAAATACATTTTTTTAATTTTTCCCTAACTAAGGGGGGGATGAAGGGGGGTTTGATTTACATTTATAGCGGGTATTTTAGCGGATTTTTATGATTGGCAGCCGTCACACACTGAAAGACGCTTTTTATTGCAAAAAATATTTTTTTGCGTTACCACATTTTGAGAGCTATAATTTTTCCATATTTGAGTCCACAGAGTCATATGAGGTCTTGTTTTTGGCGGGACGAGTTGACGTTTTTATTGGTAACATTTTCGGGCATGTGACATTTTTTGATCGCTTTTTATTCCGATTTTTGTGAGGCAGAATGACCAAAAACCAGCTATTCATGAATTACTTTTGGGGGAGGCGTTTATATCGTTCCGCGTTTGGTAAAATTGATGAAGCAGTTTTCTTCTTCGGGTCAGTACGATTACAGCGATACCTCATTTATATCATTTTTTTATGTTTTGGCGCTTTTATACGATAAAAACTATTTTATAGAAAAAATAATTATTTTTGCATCGCTTTATTCTGAGGACTATAACTTTTTTATTTTTTTGCTGATGATGCTGTATGGCAGCTCATTTTTTGCGGGACAAGATGATGTTTTCAGCGGTACCATGGTTATTTGTATCCGTCTTTTTGATCGCGTGTTATTCCACTTTTTGTTCGGCAGTATGATAATAAAGCGTTATTCTTTGCCTCGTTTTTTTTTTTTCTTACAGTGTTTACTGAAGGGGTTAACTAGTTGGCCAGTTTTATAGGTCAGGTCGTTACGGACGCGGAGATACTAAATATGTGTACTTTTATTGTTTGTTTTTTATTTAGATAAAGAAATGTATTTATGGGAATAATATTTTTATTTTTTTTTACACATTTGGAAAAAATTTTTTTAACTTTTTTACTTTGTCCCGGGGGATACATCACAGATCGGTGATCTGACAGTTTGCATAGCACTCTGTCAGATCACCGATCTGACTTACAGCAGTGCAGGCTTACCAAGCGCCTGCTCTGAGCAGGCACTTGGTAAGCCACCTCCCTCCCTGCAGGACCTGGATGCCGCGGCCATTTTGGATCTGGGCCTGCTACAGGGAGGGAGGTAGGGAGACCCTTGCAGCAACGCGATCACATCGCGTTGCTGCGGGGGTCTCAGGGCAGCCCGCAGGGAGCCCCCTCCCTGCGGATGCTTCCTTATACCGCCGACACATCGCGATCATGTTTGATCGCGGTGTGCCAGGGGTTATTGTGCCGGGGGCGGTCCGTGACCGCTCCTGGCACATAGTGCTGGATGTCAGCTGCGATAGGTAGCTGACACCCGGCCGCAATCGGCCGCGCTCCCCCCTTGAGCGCTGCCGATCGCATATGACGTACTGTCCCGTCGGTAGTCATACGGGCCCACCACACCTCGACGGGATAGTACGTCTAATGTCAGAAAGGGGTTAATGACCACCGGACCTGTTACTGAGTACCCCTAGATCCTGGTGGGCGCTCCAACTTGGCATTGCGAACTGGATGGACCAACCCATTGAAATGGGTCTTGTGCGCCTCAGAGACTGTGCTTTATTGAGAGACTGTTTAACTGTAATTCCCGCCAAAACTGCTGCCATTATAGCACCATGTGGCAGGCAGGAGGAGAAGGGCGTGTTGTCGTGGGTGGAGCTTGGAGAAATGGCGCGAGAGCCATGGCCACCCCTCAGCAATACTGCTATGTGAGAGAAGTATGCCCATCAATGAGAGAAGTCAGCCTCCTGGTCTGGGATGGTGGGAAGAAGAGGAACAGCCCACGAAGACAGGCATGGTGGAGTGAAACCACGGGAAATCAGACCGAGGAGGAAGTGCCGGAAAGCAGCATGGCGGAGGGATGTGAGCAAGCACAGGAGCGTTGGGTGGAGCAGGATAACTCCCCCAGCCGGGACCCACAAGAACTGTACCAGCCACCGACGTTGGATCTGGACTTCCTGAAGAAAGAAGTGGAGGAACTTACCCGGCAGCTTGTGCAGATGCAGCTGGAGGCTCTGGCCGGGTGGAAAGAGGCCTTCCTAGGAAACCTTGTCGGGTGACGGCCAGCAACCTTGTCCGGCCCAGAGCGAGAAAGAAGATCTGGAACTCTGGAAGAAAAGGTAAGGGGTGTGACCCCCGACCCCAGCGGCGGAAGGCCCAACGACTAGGTCCGAGTCACCCTCACCTCTGTACACACCCAACCAGGGTTTTGGGTCGCTCGGTGAAATGTCACCGTACATTGAGGGTACCCCAGCCTCAAGTCCCACTACAACCCCTGCGCCAGACGACACTCTGGTGGGCCCCTTATCGACCCCGCTGACTCCAAGGCCTGGAGGGATAGGCCATCGACTACACTGGGACAAGGGGACGGCAGCCTGGACCAATTGACAGCTCCGCTAGTTACAGCCAGTGATCCCTGGGTTAACTATACCGAACCCATAGTGTTTGAAGAGGGACCCGCAGGGGCAGGTGATAGCGCTCCAAGGAGAAATCCCCATTATAACATGGCAGGAGCACTGTAGATGGCGGGCGGAGCAGGAGACACAGCAATCTCTGGCCCGGCAGGCAGCATATGAGGAGCGAAGCCTGCAGGCAAAGGCCCAAACATGAAAAATCCCTCGGGCAGAAAGGAGACCACTATGGCAGGGAGAAATAGTAGTCTTCAACCAAAAGAGCAGCTGGGGCTTTATTAAGGAAGCAGGGACGATAAACGAGATCTTCGTTAACCGAAGAGACATTGAATCCCACTTAATGGAAGGACACCCTGACAGACCTTTACCCCAGTGATAGAGTGACAATATACCCGCCATATCGGCGACAAAGTGTGGTACGCCCTGGATTGCAAAAAGTGTGTTAAAGTGCAGAAACAGTTAAAGCATGCAGACCAGGCTGCAGCATCAGTTCCCGGAGGAACAGCAGCAGGCCAGGCCAGTTACTAAATGCCACCACTCCACCCACACACCCGTGGCCGAACCAGCCAATGTGCCCTGGTATGCCATACCAGTTGAGAGATATGATCCTGTGTTTTCCCGGTCAGGGAGTAGCAGTCACCAGGAGCTACCCTGGCAGAGGGGAAATAGACAGCTTCTGAATGTTACAATAATTGCTGAAGTTTAAAATTTAATTTGTTTAAAAAAGACACTGAGGCCATGGACAGTGAATGGTCCACAAACTTTCCATTGTAAATAGTTGGCACCTCTTAGGCTATGTTCACACGTTGCGGTTTTTACCACGGATCCGCAGCATTTTTGACGCTGTGGATCTGCAGCTGTTTTCCATGCGGTCTACAGTACCATGTAAACCTATGGAAAACCAAATCCGCTGTGCACATGCTGCGGAAAAAAATGCGCAGAAATGCAGCGTTGTTTTTTCCGCAGCATGTCAATTCTTTGGGGCGGATCTGCAGCGTTTCTGCACCCATTGACTTGTATTGAGTCGGGTACTTCCACCGCAAAACCGCAGATATAAAAAAGATCTGCGGTTTAGCTGTGGGTGAAACGCTGCAGATCGGGAGGGGGGAAGAGTGTGGGCGGTGCGTGGGCGGAGACTGTGCATGTGTGTGTGCGGGCGGGGTCTGTGTGGGACCGTTGGGGGTCTGTGCGGGCCTCTCGGGGGTCTGTGTGGGCCTGTCGGGGGTCTGTGTGGGCCTGCCGGGGGTCTGTGTGGGCCTGCCGGGGTCTGTGTGGGCCTGACGGGGATCAGTGCGGGCCTGACGGGGGTCTGTGCGGGCCTCCCGGGGGTCTGTGCGGGCCGCCGGGGGGTCTGTGTGGGCCGCCGGGGGGTCTGTGCGGGCTGCCGGGGGTTTGTGCGGGCCTCTCGGGGGTCTGTGCGAGCCTGTCGGGGGTCTGTGCGGGCTGCCGGGGGTCTGTGTGGGCCTCTCGGGGGTCTGTACGGGCCTGTCGGAGGTCTGTGCGGGCCTCTCGGGGGTCTTTGTGTGTGTGTGTGCAGGCATCGTCCGATGGGAATGCAAGTCCCATCGGGCTATGCCTGCTACAATGACAGTCATTGATACATTAGTCAATGATGGGACAGTAGTAGTCCCATCATCCGGCTAATGTGTTGAATGTAAAAAAAAAACCACATACATACTGCATACAACATACTACATACATACAACATACATACCACATACATACATATAACATACTGCATACATACTACATACATACTACATGCATACATACTACATACATACTGCATACATACAACATACTACATACATACAACTTACATCATACATACATACAACATACATACTACATACATACAACATACTAAATACATGCTACATACAACATACATACATACAACATACTACATACATACTACATACATACTACATACAATACATTCATACATTACATACAATACATACATATAACATACAGTACATATAACATAGAGTACATACTTACCATCACCTGTCACTTTGATCCCCGAAGCCAGTGTCACCTGTAAAAAATATTAAAATAATAAATACTATACTCCCTGATCCGCAGATATCCAATTAAAAAGAGTGTCCCACGACGATCTCCCATGGAGAGCAGCAGCATCAGCTGATGTGACCGCTCTCCAGGGGCTCCAGGAATACAATGACGAAAGATATCCTTCCGCACTGTATTCTTCCGCCACTGTAAAAACTAGTCCCTAGTCTCACTTGTGGCACTGCTGTGTTAGAAAGTTCCCACACTGCAATGCCATAAAGTGAGACCTTGAACTGAGGTAACCTCTTCGGTGATGCACTGCAGGAGCCATTGTCTCCTGTCAGTGTGTCACCGGAGGCCTATAGAGCACAAACATCAACCGATGCCACTGTTCTATAGGGGAGATCGTAGTGGGACACTCGTTATTAATTGGACTGCATCGGACAGGGAGCATACGGTTTATTATTTTACGTTTTTTGCAGGTGATCAAGTATGGTAAGTATGGTTAAATTAAGAATAATAAAATACTTTTTTTCTGGCTGTGTCTTTATTTTTTTTAACTCTTTCACTACTCTAGGATTAATAATGGATAGGCGTCGCAGACAGCTGCGGGCTGATATTCATAGCCTGGGAGGGGCCATGGGTATTACCCCCATCCCAGGCTACAAATATTGGCCCCCGGCCGTCGGCTTTCCCCCTCTGGCACAGAAAATTGCGCGGGAGCCCACGCCATTTTTTTCTGTTTTTTTTTTTTTAAATTAAACGTTTATTAAGAAACATCAGCCTTTCTATTATATATCTATGGCTATATCAATCTATAGATATATTTATATATAGATATATCTATAGATACATAGATATATCTATTCATATATCTGACTGCTTTCACACATCAGGCACAATCCGGCGAGTTTTGAAAAAAACGGATCCGTTTTTTCCGCCTGATCCATTTTTTTCTCATAGAGTTGTATTAGCGCCGGATTGCGCCTGATGGCCACACGTTTCATCTGTTTTTTGCCGGATCCTTCAGAAAAGCTGTTTCCGGGGGACGCAGAAAACGTACAGAAGAATGTTTTTTCTGTCTGGCGAAAAAACAAACAGCGACGGATCTGGCAAAAAATGTATGAAACTGAGATGTGAAATGAAGAATCTGGCCTCCGAATCCGGTTTTTCATGCATTTTTTCCATAGAAATCATGTACATCTTTCATTCTCTCTCTAAAAAAAAAAAAAAAAAAAAAAAAAAACGGCTCAGTTGCATCAGTTTTTCACTATTTGCAACAGATCCGTTTTTTCAAAAATTCGCCGGATCCTGCCTGATGGATAGATGTAGATAGATATATGGATAGTTAGGCTACTTTCACACATCAGTTTGTTTCCATCAGGCAGGATCTGGTGAATTTGTGTAAAAATGGATCCGTTGCAAATAGTGAAAAACTGATGCAACTAATCCGTTTTTTAGAGAGAAAGAACGGAAAATGTGCATGATTTCAATGGAAAAAATTCATGAAAAAACAGATTCGGAGACTGGATTCATCACTTCACATCTGTTTCATACATTTTTTGCCGGATCCGTTGCTGGGCGTTTTTTCAGCGGACAGAAAAAACTTTCCTCTGTATGTTATCTCCATCCACCGGAAACAGGTTTTTTTTAACGGATCCAGCAAAAAATGGATGAAACATGTGGCCATCTGGCACAATCCGGTCGCTAATACAACTCAAAGAAAAAAACGTATCCGGCAGAACAAAAACGGATCAGTTTTTTTCAAAACTCGCTGGATTGTGCCTGACGGCAAAAACCTGATGTGCGAAAGTAGCCTAACGATCCATATATCTATCTTCATCTATCTATCTATCTATCTATCTATCTATCTATCTATCTATCTATCTATCTATCTATCTATCTATCTATCTCATTCTTCTTGGTTGAGAAAGGTCCACATCCTGGACTGAGACGTCGCACATGGACCAATAAATCACTTTCATTTTTTTCTATTGGAGTGCTGCCTTCATTTTTTTGGACAATAGGTTTGGTACATGCCTGGAAGGATTTTTTGCACCCTTTGTTTTCTTTTGGTGCTGCTTTTTGTTTTCTTTTTCTATGTATCTATCTATGTATCTATCTATCTATCTATCTATCTATCTATCTATCCATCTATCCATCTATCTATCTATCTGTCTGTCTATCTATGTATCTATCTATCTGTCTATCTATCTGTGTAATGGAGTGTGGGTTGGACAAATGTAAAAAAGGAGGTTGGTCAAGACATGACATCACAAATCTTTTCTTTTTTGTTCAGTAATACATCTTTATTTAGCGTTCAAAAACGCATACAAAACTGCATAAAAAACGCATAAAAACGCACACAAAAAAGCGTCAAAACCGCACCTGCGTTTTCTGCCAAGACCTGCGGATTTAGTGCAGAAAAATCCGCAGGCAAATCAGCAACATGTGCACATACCCTTAGGCTATGTTCACACGCTGCAAAGAAGAGAAAACGGAGTTGATGTCCATGAATCTTAATAAATATTTATTGGTTACAAAAATGACAACCATAGCCATAAACATACATAAATCATAATTCAAATAAGCATTAAATATAAACATGAAAAAGAGGGTGAGGGTAGCAAAAAGATGGAAACAAGCACGGTGTGGATAATCCTAATGCCAAAATGTTATATTCCTAAAGTGCATAGTGCAACAAAATCAAGGGGCCAAGGACCAAGTAATGTGATACTCCCCTACAAACATATAACACTGGCTATAGATGAATGTACGAGGCCCTGCGCACATGCTCAATGACCACAAGTCAGGTCAGTAATCAAAAGCCAAAAAGAGGGGAAAGTGAGCCCATATGATCCTTACCCAGATGATGGCGACCAGGATACACCACACCGTGTCCCCAACGCGCGTTTCGCGTCAGCTTCGTCAGGGGAAACTGTTTATTGTTGTTTGCACTAAAAAGTTTTTCGGCGTGGCCGAAGAAGTGGTCCAGAAAGGAGACTACTTACGCCTTGCAGCCCACCCAAGCCCTATGTTGGGGGTTTAGAACGGGTCCCCGCATCATTGCTGTTGTTGGTGAGAGAGATCTCACACTTTGCTAAATGAAACTGTTGTTGATATAAAGTTGAAGTACTTGAATGTTTGCACCTTTTAAATGCTGCACTACCTCAGTATACTCAGTATAGAAAAAGTTGACTTTGTTGACTTTATTAAAAGTGATAGTCTATAATATTGCAAGAAAAAGTTTACCCATAAAGGGGATTGAATTGTATTTAATATGTCAGATAGTTAAAATATGCATAGGTAATATTTGGTATTACGTAGAGTTCTATATTTTTTGGTAAAGCTAACATTTTGTACTTGTAATATAATTACTGTAATGTTTTAAGTAAAAAACCTTCCATAAAGGGAAGCAAAAGTTTTATAATATCCTGTTACTTGTTTTTCAAAATGTTTTGCAAAATATTTAACCTGTGATTGTTGTTTTCCCAGTCCGGGAGTACTGGATTTAAAGGGGGGAGTGTAACACCCCAGGTAAACGGTTGTTACAGTGGTATTGCCTTCCTTTCGGAGAGGGTGATACCATGCTTAGAAGCTAGGAAGGATCCCTTTAACAAGTAACCAGCACACACATCACTGTTATGACTCCAGACCTGAAGGGGGAGTTCGAGACCCAGATTCAGGGGAACTTCCCTATATATTCTGGCCTGAGGGAGGAGTTAGTCAGTAAGAGGAGTCTGTGAGGAGGTCAGTCTGCCAGAGGGACAGAGAAGAGAGAGGAAGCAGACAGAGAGAGTCTGTGAGAGGAAAGCTGGGGCCGTGCAGACCTGTGGATCTGCAGCTCTTGAAAGGAAAGAGAGGAACAGAGCAGTCTGTAGGAGACTGAAAGGGGAAGAGAAGCATAGAAGTAAAGAGCTGGAGGAAAGCTGCGACTGAGCTTCCTCCAGGCTGAAGCACAGAATTCTGGTAGCCGGAAGACCGAGGTTGTGGGGATAACTCTATGCCCCATGGCAGAAATCGGCAGACAGGAGATTGCAGGTCGCCTGTCCACCATTAACACCCAAAGGTGCAGTAACAGATAGAGCCCGGAGTCATCTGAGAGACACCTGTAAAAAGGCTCGAGTTACCTGCCATGCGGGTAGTGTCCTACCAACAAGGGGGACAGAGAGAACATGAGGACCTTGTGTGAGGCCTAAGGCAGCAAGGGATTACAACACAGGGCAGAAGGGAAGGCTTCCAACCCCACCTGGCTAGGGTTATTCCTGGGTCGCTTCCAACCCGGCCAGACCATACCAGTACCTATGATCCAGTACCCTGGACTGTGGCTGCCTTATACCAGTAAAGAGGTAAAGAGACTGCAACCTTGTGTCCTCTGTTTCTTATTACACCATCTTTAGCTACTACATCGGGAGCCCTGGGGACTCAGCTTCACCTGTGGGAAGGCATACCATCCCAGCTGATATAACATCACCCCAGTGGACCCCTTTAAGCAGCGTCAGTCTCCCTGACTGAATACCACAGGTGGCGTCACGAACATTCTTATTCCTAAAAACCTCTTTAAAGACATTTCCTTTTAATTTGGACACCCAGGGCCACGGACCGGGTTACTGCCACCGTGACTACCCCTTTAATGACCACCGGACTCGGTGCCGAGTACCCCTAGGCCCTGGAGGGCGCTTCATATTTCTTGGGCATCTCCAGATTTTGTAAAACTATAACTTCCAGTATAATTTGACAGTTAAACACTGATATAAAATGGCAGCATACAGTGTCAGGCGTTCTTGCTATATCCACCATGGAGGACTTGACGTGATTTATTCGATTGGGCAACAAATACTACATGGACATCCTAAGTCTTCCAGGTCATTGCAGTGACTTTCCACTCTGGCTAATAGATGGTGTCCTAAATGATAACTGTATGATTGTCACATCTTGGGTGTTTCATAATTCTATCTTGCACAGGGCACGAGGAGAGGTGAGGAGAGTGTTTTTTTTTAAATATATCAATGAGTGATAACTGGATTGTGGGGCAATTGGGGGGGCTGTATTACATTCTATGGGGGCTGTGCTGTATTACATTCTATGGGGGCTGGCGGCATTACATTCTATGGTGGCTGGCTGTATTACATTCTATGAGGGGCTTTATTACATTCTGTGGGGGCTGTGCTGTATTACATTCTATGGGGGGGCTTTATTACATTCTATGGGGGCTGGCTGTATTACATTCTATGGGGACTGTGCTGTATTACATTCTATGGTGGCTGGCTGCATTACATTCTGTGGGGGCTGTGCTGTATTACAGTCTATGGGGGCTGTGCTGCATTACATTCTATGGGGACTGGCTGCATTACATTCTATGGTTGCTGGCTGCATTACATTCTATGGGGGCTGTGCTGTATTACATTCTATGGGGGGGGGGGCTTTATTACATTCTATGGGGGCTGGCTGCATTACATTCAAAGGGGGTGGTTGCATTACATTCTATGGGGCCTGGCTGCATTACATTCTATGGGAGCTGTGCTGTATTACATTCTATGGGGCTGTGATGCATTACATTCTATGGGGGCTGTGCTGCATTACATTCTATGGGGGCTGTGCTGCATTACATTCTATGGGGGCTGTACTGTATTACATTCTATGGGGGCTGTGCTGCATTACATTCTATGGGGGCTGTGCTGCATTACATTCAAAGGGGGGTGGTTGCATTACATTCTATGGGGCCTGGCTGCATTACATTCTATGGGGGCTGTGCTGTATTACATTCTATGGGGGCTGTGCTGTATTACATTCTATGGGGGCTGGCTGCATTACATTCTATAGGGGCTGGCTGCATTACATTCTATGGGGGCTGGCTTTATTACATTCTATGGTTGCTGCCTGCATTACATTCTATGGGGGCTGTGCTGTATTACATTCTATGGGGGGCTTTATTACATTCTATGGGGGCTGGCTACATTACATTCTATGGGGGCTGGCTGCATTACATTCAAAGGGGGTGGTTGCATTACATTCTATGGGGCATGGCTGCATTACATTCTATGGGGCTGTGCTGTATTACATTCTATTGGGGTTGTGCTGTATTACATTCTATGGGGGCTGTGCTGTATTACATTCTATGGGGGCTGGCTGCATTACATTCTATGGGGGCTGGCTGCATTACATTCTATGGGGGCTGGGCTGTATTACATTCTATGGGGGCTGTGCTGTATTACATTCTATGTGGGGCTGTATTACATTCTATGGGGGCTACATTATATTCCATGGGGGTTGTATTATATTCTGTGGGGAGGAAGGATGTATTACATTCTATGGGGTGCTGGATTATATTCTATGGGGGGGCTACTGTTGTGAATTCTGTGGCAGAGCTCCCTCCTGTGGTCACGAGTGGTACTGCGGCTTCTGAGTTTCCTTCCTCAGGTGCTGTGGTGAAGTCGTTAGGTGCTGCTCTATTTAACTCCACCTAGTGCTTTGCTCCTGGCCTCCAGTCAATGTTCTAGTATTGGTCTTGCTTCCTCCTGGATCGGTCCTGTGGCCGTCTGCTCTGCATAAGCTAAGTTTTGCTTGTGTTATTTTTGTTTTGCTATTTTTTCTGTCCAGCTTGCTTAATTGGTTTTTCTTACTTGCTGGAAGCTCTGGGACGCAGAGGGAGCACCTCCGTACCGTTAGTCGGTGCGGAGGGTCTTTTTGCCCCTCTGCGTGGTTGTTTGTAGGGTTTTGTGTTGACCGCAAAGTTATCTTTCCTATCTTCGGTCTGTTCAGTAAGTTGGGCCTCACTTTGCTAATTCTATTTCATCTCTGCGTTTGTATTTTCATCTCTACTCACAGTCATTATATGTGGGGGGCTGCCTTTTCCTTTGGGGTATTTCTCTGAGGCAAGGTAGGCTTGTTATTCTATCTTAGGCCTAGCTAGTTTCTCAGGCTGTGCCGAGTTGCATAGGGAGCGTTAGGCGCAATCTACGGCTGCCTCTAGTGTGGTTGGATAGGATTAGGGATTGCGGTCAGCAGAGTTCCCACGTCTCAGAGCTCGTCCTATGTCTTTTGGTTATTGTCAGGTCACTTTGTGTGCTCTGAACTTCAAGGTCCATTGTGGTTCTGAATTACCTAATCATAACAGTACTGGAGGCCAAAAGTACTAATGCTTCTCAATAGAGGGAAAAAAGAAGTTCTGAGACCATTTTTTTTTCTTTGCACTGTGTTTTGCCTTTTTTTTCCCCTAGACATTTGGGTGGTTCAGGACACAGGTGTAGTGATGGACATTAAAGGTCTGTCTTCATGTGTGGATCATCTCACTGCAAGAGTACAAAATATTCAAGACTTTGTGGTTCAGAATTCTATGTTAGAACCAAGAATTCATATTCCTGATTTGTTTTCTGGAGATAGAGCAAAATTTCTGAGTTTCAAAAATAATTGTAAACTGTTTCTGGCTTTGAAACCTCGCTCCTCTGGTGACCCAGTTCAACAAGTTAGGATCATTATTTCTTTATTACGTGGCGACCCTCAAGACTGGGCATTTTCCCTTGCGCCAGGAGATCCTGCATTATGTAATATTGAGGCGTTTTTCCTGGCGCTCGGATTGCTGTACGATGAACCTAATTCGGTGGATCAGGCAGAGAAAAATTTGCTGGCTCTGTGTCAGGGTCAGGATGAGATAGAGATTTATTGTCAGAAGTTTAGAAAGTGGTCCGTGCTCACTCAATGGAATGAAGGTGCGCTGGCACCTATTTTCAGAAAGGGTCTCTCTGAAGCCCTTAAGGATGTCATGGTGGGATTTCCCATGCCTGCTGGTCTGAATGAGTCTATGTCTTTGGCCATTCAGATCGGTCGACGCTTGCGTGAGCGTAAATCTGTGCACCATTTGGCGGTATTATCCGAGCATAAACCTGAGCCTATGCAGTGCGATAGGACTTTGACCAGAGTTGAACGGCAAGAACACAGACGTCAGAATGGGCTGTGTTTCTACTGTGGTGATTCCACTCATGCTATCTCCGATTGTCCTAAGCGCACTAAGCGGTTCGCTAGGTCTGCCACCATTGGTACGGTACAGTCAAAATTTCTTTTGTCCGTTACTTTGATCTGCTCTTTGTCATCTTATTCTGTCATGGCATTTGTGGATTCAGGCGCTGCCCTGAATTTGATGGACTTGGAGTATGCTAGGCGTTGTGGGTTTTTCTTGGAGCCCTTGCAGTGTCCTATTCCATTGAGAGGAATTGATGCTACGCCTTTGGCCAAGAATAAGCCTCAGTACTGGACCCAGCTGACCATGTGCATGGCTCCTGCACATCAGGAGGATATTCGCTTTCTGGTGTTGCATAATCTGCATGATGTGGTCGTGTTGGGGTTGCCATGGCTACAAGTCCATAACCCAGTATTAGATTGGAAATCAATGTCTGTGTCCAGCTGGGGTTGTCAGGGGGTACATGGTGATGTCCCATTTCTGTCTATTTCATCATCCACCCCTTCTGAGGTCCCAGAGTTCTTGTCTGATTACTGGGTTGTATTTGATGAGCCCAAG
The DNA here is from genome assembly GCF_032444005.1 of Ranitomeya imitator. Taxonomy (NCBI): domain Eukaryota; kingdom Metazoa; phylum Chordata; class Amphibia; order Anura; family Dendrobatidae; genus Ranitomeya; species Ranitomeya imitator. Next base: position 799,052,515 of record NC_091282.1, read on the forward strand.
TCCAATGCCCTACCTCCGCATAGGGATTGTGATTGTGCTATCGATTTGATTCCTGGTAGTAAGTTTCCTAAAGGTCGACTGTTTAATTTATCTGTACCTGAGCACGCCGCTATGCGGAGTTACGTGAAGGAGTCCTTGGAGAAGGGTCATATTCCCCCGTCATCGTCGCCATTGGGAGCGGGGTTCTTTTTTGTGGCCAAGAAGGATGGTTCGCTGAGACCTTGTATAGATTACCATCTTCTAAATAAAATCACGGTCAAATTTCAGTACCCCTTGCCGCTGCTATCTGATTTGTTTGCTCGGATCAAGGGGGGCTAGTTGGTTCACCAAGATAGATCTTCGTGGTGCGTATAATCTTGTGCGTATTAAGCGGGGCGATGAATGGAAAACTGCATTTAATACGCCCGAGGGCCATTTTGAGTACCTAGTTATGCCTTTCGGACTTGCCAATGCTCCATCGGTGTTTCAGTCCTTTATGCATGACATCTTCCAAGAGTACCTGGATAAATTCCTGATTGTATACTTGGATGATATTTTGGTCTCCTCGGATGATTGGGAGTCTCATGTGAAGCAGGTCAGAATGGTGTTCCAGGTCCTGCGTGCTAATTCTTTGTTTGTGAAGGGATCAAAGTGTCTCTTTGGTGTTCAGAAGGTTTCATTTTTGGGGTTCATTTTTTCCCCTTCTACTATCGAGATGGACCCTGTTAAGGTCCAGGCCATCTATGATTGGACTCAGCCGACATCTCTGAAGAGTCTGCAAAAGTTCCTGGGCTTTGCTAATTTTTATCGTCGCTTCATCTGTAATTTTTCTAGTATTGCTAAACCATTGACCGATTTGACCAAGAAGGGTGCTGATGTGGTCAATTGGTCTTCTGCTGCTGTGGAAGCTTTTCAAGAGTTAAAGCGTCGTTTTTCTTCTGCCCCTGTGCTGTGTCAACCAGATGTTTTGCTTCCGTTCCAGGTCGAGGTTGATGCTTCTGAAATTGGAGCGGGGGCTGTTTTGTCGCAGAGAAGTTCTGATTGCTCGGTGATGAAACCATGCGCTTTCTTTTCCAGGAAGTTTTCGCCTGCTGAGCGAAATTATGATGTTGGCAATCGAGAGTTGCTGGCCATGAAGTGGGCATTCGAGGAGTGGCGTCATTGGCTTGAAGGAGCTAAGCATCGTGTGGTGGTCTTGACTGATCACAAGAACTTGACTTATCTCGAGTCTGCCAAACGGTTGAATCCTAGACAGGCTCGTTGGTCGCTGTTTTTCTCCCGTTTTGACTTTGTGGTTTCGTACCTTCCGGGCTCTAAAAATGTGAAGGCGGATGCCCTGTCTAGGAGTTTTGTGCCCGACTCTCCGGGTTTGTCTGAGCCGCGGGTATTCTCAAAGAGGGAGTAATTTTGTCTGCCATCTCCCCTGATTTGCGGCGTGTGCTGCAAAAATTTCAGGCTAATAAACCTGATCGTTGCCCAGCGGAGAAACTGTTTGTCCCTGATAGGTGGACGAATAAAGTTATCTCTGAGGTTCATTGTTCGGTGTTGGCTGGTCATCCTGGAATATTTGGTACCAGAGATTTAGTGGCTAGATCCTTTTGGTGGCCGTCTCTGTCGCGGGATGTGCGTTCTTTTGTGCAGTCCTGTGGGATTTGTGCTCGGGCTAAGCCCTGCTGTTCTCGTGCCAGTGGGTTGCTTTTGCCCTTGCCGGTCCCGAAGAGGCCTTGGACACATATCTCTATGGATTTTATTTCGGATCTCCCCGTCTCTCAAAAAATGTCGGTCATTTGGGTGGTTTGTGATCGCTTCTCTAAGATGATCCATTTGGTACCCTTGTCTAAATTACCTTCCTCCTCTGATTTGGTGCCATTGTTCTTCCTGCATGTGGTTCGTTTACATGGCATTCCGGAGAACATCGTTTCTGACAGAGGTTCCCAGTTTGTTTCGAGGTTTTGGCGAGCTTTTTGTGCTAGGATGGGCATTGATTTGTCTTTTTCCTCGGCTTTCCATCCTCAGACTAATGGCCAGACCGAACGAACCAATCAGACCTTGGAAACATATCTGAGATGCTTTGTTTCTGCTGATCAGGATGATTGGGTGTCCTTCTTGCCTTTGGCTGAGTTCGCCCTTAATAATCGGGCCAGCTCGGCTACCTTGGTTTCGCCGTTTTTCTGCAACTCTGGGTTCCATCCTCGTTTCTCTTCAGGGCAGGTTGAGTCTTCGGACTGTCCTGGTGTGGATACGGTGGTGGACAGGTTACAGCAGATTTGGACTCATGTAGTGGACAATTTGACCTTGTCCCAGGAAAAGGCTCAACGTTTCGCTAATCGCAGACGCTGTGTGGGTCCCCGACTTCGTGTTGGGGATTTGGTTTGGTTGTCATCTCGTCATATTCCTATGAAGGTTTCCTCTCCTAAGTTTAAGCCTCGTTTCATTGGTCCGTATAGGATTTCTGAGGTTCTTAATCCTATGTCTTTTCGTTTGACCCTTCCAGATTCTTTTTCCATCCATAACGTATTCCATAGGTAATTGTTGCGGAGATACGTGGCACCTATGGTTCCATCTGTTGATCCTTCTGCCCCGGTTTTGGTGGAGGGGGAGTTGGAGTATATTGTGGAGAAGATTTTGGATTCTCGTGTTTCGAGACGGAAACTCCAGTATCTGGTTAAGTGGAAGGGTTATGGTCAGGAAGATAATTCCTGGGTCTTTGCCTCTGATGTCCATGCTGCCGATCTTGTTCGTGCCTTTCATATGGCTCATCCTGGTCGGCCTGGGGGTTCTGGTGAGGGTTCTTCCTCAAGGAAGGGGTACTGTTGTGAATTCTGTGGCAGAGCTCCCTCCTGTGGTCACGAGTGGTACTGCGGCTTCTGAGTTTCCTTCCTCAGGTGCTGTGGTGAAGTCGTTAGGTGCTGCTCTATTTAACTCTACCTAGTGCTTTGCTCCTGGCCTCCAGTCAATGTTCTAGTATTGGTCTTGCTTCCTCCTGGATCGTTCCTGTGGCCGTCTGCTCTGCATAAGCTAAGTTTTGCTTGTGTTATTTTTGTTTTGCTATTTTTTCTGTCCAGCTTGCTTAATTGGTTTTTCTTGCTTGCTGGAAGCTCTGGGACGCAGAGGGAGCACCTCCGTACCGTTAGTCGGTGCGGAGGGTCTTTTTGCCCCTCTGCGTGGTTGTTTGTAGGGTTTTGTGTTGACCGCAAAGTTATCTTTCCTATCTTCGGTCTGTTCAGTAAGTTGGGCCTCACTTTGCTAATTCTATTTCATCTCTGCGTTTGTATTTTCATCTCTACTCACAGTCATTATATGTGGGGGGCTGCCTTTTCCTTTGGGGTATTTCTCTGAGGCAAGGTAGGCTTGTTTTTCTATCTTAGGCCTAGCTAGTTTCTCAGGCTGTGCCGAGTTGCATAGGGAGCGTTAGGCGCAATCCACGGCTGCCTCTAGTGTGGTTGGATAGGATTAGGGATTGCGGTCAGCAGAGTTCCCACGTCTCAGAGCTCGTCCTATGTCTTTTGGTTATTGTCAGGTCACTTTGTGTGCTCTGAACTTCAAGGTCCATTGTGGTTCTGAATTACCTAATCATAACAGGCTACATTATATTCTATGGGGGCTGCATTATATTCTATGGGGGCTGTATTATATTCTATGAGGGGTGATTGTATCATACTCTATGAGGGGGCTACATTATATTCTATGGGGAACTGCATTATACTATATGAGGAGGGCTGCATTGTATTCTATGAAGGGGCTACATTATATTCTATGGGGGGCTGCATTATGGTCTATGACGGGGCTACCATATATATGCAGGGGCTGCATGGGGTGCATTATACTATGGGAAGTGAATTGTACTACATGGATGACAATGGTGGTGCATTATACTATATGGAGCACTATGAGGAGTGTATTATACTATTTGGAGGACTGAGGAGTGTATTATACTATATGGAGGACTGAGGAGTGTATTATACTATATGGAGAACTGAGGAGTGTATTATACTATATGGAGGACTGAGCAGTGTATTATACTATATGGAGGACTGAGCAATGTATTATACTGTATGGAGGAGTGAGGAGTGTATTATACTATATGGAGACCGGAGGAGTGTATTATACTATATGGAGGACTGAGTTGCATATTATAATATATGGAGGACTATGTAGTGTATTATACTAAACAAGCAAAATGCTGCCTATTCATCGAGTGATTGGATTGTTTATGTGGGAAATCCTTGTTCTCAGCAGCACATCGCCGGTGTAAACTGTAGTTGTGCTGCTGATAACATGATACTGTATGGGGACATATTGATCTAATTGTGATTGTTCTATCCCCATCATTCTTTCTCAGTTGTTGTAAAGAGGCCGGGAAACAAGTGAACGACTTCAGTATTGTCGATCACACTCGTTTAGCAGCCTGAGATCAGCGCATATAAATGCAGCAGAAATGCTTTGCAGGGAGATGAGGCAAGGATGATGACAGTTGTAGTTAGCACCCGACGCCTGGGAATAACGCTAACTCTACTGCTTTTCCCAGCCGCCAAAGCATTTAATTCTGGTATGTGTAATGATTTTTAGGGTTGATGTCAGCTGCGTAATGTCAGCTGCTATCAATCCCTGGTGTATGTAATCAGACACCCCCAGTACTAGCCCAGATCTGGCGATTCCCAGCGACTCTGAAGAGCGGTGACGGTAGTAATAATACCGTTCTTCACAGTCGCCGAGCTCAGCGCAAGACCTGGGATATCTGAAGAGCGGTGACTAATGCATCGGGTATTCTAGAATATGCATATCCCTGTAGTATATGGACAATGATGATTCCAGAATTCGTGGCAGACTGTGCCCGTCGCTGATTGGTCGAGGCAACCTTTATGACATCATCGTCACCATGGCAACCATTATGACATCTACGTTGATACTGTGCCCGTCTCTGATTGGTCGAGGCCGCCAGGCAAGGTTGGTCGAGGCAACCATTATGACATCTACGTCGATACTGTGCCCATCGCTGAATCAGAAACGTGGGATGTCTACGTCCTTTATGACATCATCGTCGCTGTGCCCGTCCCTGATTGGTCGAGGCCTGGCGGCCTCGACCAATCAGAGACGTGGGATTTCCAGGACAGACAGACAGACAGAAAGACAGACAGACGGGAAAACCCTTAGACAATTATATATATAGATAGTCATGTTACACTCCCCTCACTTTTTGCAACCTTTGCAAGTGTACAAAGATATTATACAGTCACCATGTGACAAGTGGGCCTGTGTGACTTCAAATGCCAGGGCTGAATTTTAGTCCCAGTCTGGCCCTGGCCACTACACATGTAATCCGCCTGCGGTATAATAGAGGACCTATATGGCCTTGTATATTGTGATTACATAGGTACCGTACAGCGCATCACTACACCTGTAATTTGCATTCTGCAGAAAAGTGAGCACTATACGGAAATAGGAAAGAATGGAGCTATGCACATAGACATGAATTGTCAGCTAAAGAAATGTCATTTGTAGCCAGGGAAGACCAATATTAGGCCTGAAATGTAGCTAGTAAGGAAGAAATGTATTGCCCAAAGCCAGTCATGGAGCCGGTAGTGTCCATTCACACACTGGCACTATACACTTTACCAGTCCAGCCTCTCCTGATAAATATTTTTGGGCATTATGCATCTTGACAACCTGGTGATTTATCCTCACGGTTTTCCTTCTGATGACGATTGCCGCACCGGTACGTGGTTCAGCTTTTACCCGCACCCTACCGTCATGTCGGGAGAAGACCTGCAGATTAATCCTTCAACATCATCAGCCAGTGGCCAACCACAGGCAGCTATCAAGGTGGTGAACACCCTGCTACCCGCACTTGCACTAGTGTACGATTGTCTGTACACTGCCCCATGTTCTGGCTATGGCTCACACCCATCTGTAATAATCTGGAGTAAAGGGAACAAGTCATCTCTCTGTACCAGAACACGTGTAACCGATGCTGACAACCGGCGTCAGGAGCCAAAGGCCTCCATTGTCAGGGAGTCACTGAGGAGAATATCAGAACGGTATCACTGGTCATACACAGAGCGAATACTATTACTTGTGATACAATATATATGAGGACAGTTCCAATCTAATCAGGTCACGAATTATATCAACCACTACTGACTGATACAAAACATAGCAGAAGCGTCAGAACCTCTAAAGTAATCATGTCGTAACGTCATAAAAAACACAACACGTACGGAAACCCAAACCCCAATACACAGTCAAACTGAATTATTTTCTGCGTATTTTTACCTTGGCTCATGTGTGGGCTTCTTGCGCATGCGCTGGAGAATTCTGCTTACCTAGAAAGACAGTGATCCCGGCCATCGTAGGATCTGGACTCTGTGTCCGCATTGTTTAGTCGTGCTGTTATTTCCAATCGATGTCAAAGTATGTGAACCCTGAAGCTGCGGGTTTGGAGATATTATTAAGAGGAGCCTGAAGAGCCAGGAAGTTTATATCTACAGGCGGCCATGATGATTTTCCAAAGGTTTGCAATTTTTGCAGAACAGAGGCTCACCCCACAGGAGCATAATTCATTAGCTTTTCTGACTTTGATAAATAGGTCACAATATAATCTAAAGTCAGCATTTCACCGTCTGACATCCTTTGGTGTCGTCCATCCTCGGTGATGAATTGGGGCCGTTTAGAGCTAATTCTCAGAGGTAGAGGGATTACTAACCTGTATGTAAGAACTGATGCCTAAAGTATCCTCCCAGATCATGTTAGGGGGTCACAATAAAGGCACTGCCAGTGTGTGATGATAGCAGTTAAAGGACTCAGCCACCCGAATGACATTCCTACATTGGGATGATGAAGCAAGACACCACAATTTGCTTCATCCTGTCTGTAAATTCCAGAATACCCATTGAAGGCATTAACCTAAGAGTGATGCTTTGCAAAAGAGAGTTTATTTTTATCTCTGCTCCATTAGCCTATGATCAGTGACTCTAGCTTAGCTGCATTGTCTTTTGGAGTCAAATCCATTTCCTGGCTCAAACTGTTGCTGTATAGGCCATGCCTTTACACCATAGCTCCCAATGGTTCCAAATTAGGACTGTCCCGATATCAGGGCTCAGACCTGCTGTCCCTGCACGTCAGTGCTTTGTCCCAACTTCTAAATACTCACCTCTCTCCAAGGCCTTTATCACTTGGTAGCTCCTCGGGGGCGGGTCCACACCTCACTGCAGCTATGCTTATTCAGATCAGCAGGAAATAATGCATGGCACGTCTTCTAAAGTAGTTGCAGAATTAGTCAGATGATTTCTAATAACCAATCAGCAGTAAGAACCTGTGTCTCCCTTGCGATACACTTCTTTAAGATCCACTAATCAAGTGTTTTGAGGTACAGTTCGAACGTGGAATTTTCCCCCTGTACTTATTAGCTTTCTAGTCTTGTAATATCTATTGAAAAATGTTACTCCACATTTCTTTACTTTGGAAGGGGGCACATACTCTTGTTTCCAGCACCATAATGGTTATGATTAGCAGATCTAGAAATCTGAGCTGGATCGCTCAGAAAGAGAAGGATCCTCGATGACGGGTTGCCAATTGCTCATACACTAAATTGATTTAAAACCTTTTGGTGGATTTTATTGCTGCCTCTCGGGAGACCCAGGAAACTGTAATTATGAAAGACGTCACTGTCCTGAGGATGTTTGGTAGTCAGAGTTCAGAAGGAGATCTGCTCAGGGGTCTCCTGTAAGAAGGTTAGCGATTATTAAAGACCACCAGAGAGAGTGTTAGTTTCTGCAGTCTCACTCTCCGATGCCTGCAGGTTATTCAGACCCACTTATCGGTGCAGGTTATTCAGACCCACATGTCGGTGCAGGCTATTCAGACTTACTTGTTGGCGCAGGTTATTCAGACCCACGTGTCGCCGCAGGTTATTCAGACCCACTTGTCAGCGCAGGTTTTTCAGACCCACGTGTCGCCGCAGGTTATAGATATGTGACGTAACAAGAAAAAATCCTCTGCCCATTGAAAAGTAATAGGACCAGAATTTGCATAAATGACTGCGTATGTGATTTTTATGTGACTTATAGTAAAAATATTGCAGTTTTTATACTAAATAATTATCTCATTATCATTAGAGGGTGGGGTCAGCAAAGTCATCTCATTATCATTAGAGGGCGGGGTTAGCAGTCATCTCATCATAAGAGGGCAGGCTCAGCAGTCATCTCATCATTAGAGGGTGGGGTCAGGAGCAATCTCATTATCATTAGAGGGTGGGGTCAGAAGAGTTATGTCACTAGAGGGCGCTTTCATCAGAATCATCTAATTATCATTAGAGGGAAGGGTCAGCAGAGTCATTAGAGGGTGGGGTCATGAGAGTTATCTCATTATCATTAGAGGGCGGGGTCAGCAGAGTTATATTATCATTAGAGGTCTGGGGGAGCAGAGTCATCTCTTTATCATTAGAGGGCAGGGTCATTAGGGTAGGGCTATACAGGGTGCAGCGGCAGTGCAGCTACAGTGATAAGCTACACCAAGCCATTGCAGCTAGTCATAGCAGTGGGCAGAGTTTTGACCACACATCCGTTAGGCAGTACCGTTACAGTCACATATTAAAGGGCAGGGTCTATAAAGATGTTTTATTATTAGAGAGAGGAGTCAGCAAAGTCATCTCAGCTTCATAAGACGGCTGGAATTATCCCTTATAATAAAAGGGTGGTGTTAATAGTCGCCTTATTGTCATTAGGCCAGTCTCACACGTCCAGATAATTCTGGTACCGGAAAAATCGGTACCGGAATTATCCGTGTCCGTGTGCCAGTGCGTTTCTGTGGCACATCAGTGTGGCACACGTGCAGCACACGTGTGCCGCCCGTCTGCCCACTGGGTACCACACGCACCGTGCCGGAGACAGCGCTAAAGTTTAGCGCTGTCCCCTGCATCTGGTGCTGAATATCTTCCCTGCAGCAGCGTTTGCTGTAGAGAAGATATGAATAATTGTGTGTAAAATCAAGATCCAGGTCATCACCCCCCTCCCACCCCCTGTGCGCCCCCCCCCACCCCCCGCTGTGATTAAAATACTCACCCGGCTCCCGGCTCCCTCGCTGCGTCCTGTCCTGGCCGCACCTTGTACTGTATGAGCGGTCACGTGGGGCCGCCGATTACAGTCATGAATATGTGGCTCCACCTCCCATAGGGGTGGAGCCGCATATTCATTACTGTAAATGAGCGGCCCCCCACGTGTCTACCTGTGTCAGTGGCTCCGGTACGTGAGGAAACTGTCACCTCACGTACCGGAGCCACTGACGTGTGAAACCGGCCTTAGTAGGCATAATAGGCAGTGTCTCCTTATCTCTATAGGATGGGTCATCAGAGTAGTTTCATTAGGCCACATTCACAAGCTCAGTATTTGATCAATATTTTACATCAGTATTTGTAATCCAAAAGCAGGAGACGAGCAATCAGAGGAAAAGTATAATAGAAACACGTCACCACTTCTGTATTATCACCGTCCTGGTCTTGGCTTACAAATACTGATGGAAACACTGACCTAGTACTGAAGATGTGAACGTGGCCTTGTCCTTAGACTTGGAGGCTTAATGACTGATGATATCTGAATTGTACTGATAGACGCCTGGATAATTCACTACAGCCATCATACAGCGCACACTCTCCAATATGGCCCTAATTACTATAATATGTAAGATTAGAACAAACATATTCATCCATCTTAGTGGTGATTCCGTATTGGTATTACCTTGTACTGTACAAGATAAGACCTAAAGAAGAAATCTGCCACTTACAGCTCTGGAGCATTAATACTTAATGCTAATTTATTTGCATACCTGAGAATGTGCAGTGCCTGAGATCCGCTTGTGGAGGCGCGAGGAGGCAGCAGACAGCAGGCAGCAAGCAGACAGCAGCAGCAGGCAGCAGCAGACAGCAGGCAGCAGCAGCAGGCAGCCTTTTTCTCGCGCTGCGTGTTTGCTTCGCTGCTAATTACACTTAGTGGAATATTTCTTCCTTCCTTCCAGCAGCTTACAAGACCAGAAGGAAGAGCTGCAGAAACGCCTGTCATACACAACGCACAAGCTGGAGATGCTGGAAAACGAGTTTGATTCCACCAGGCAGTACCTGGAAACAGAGCTGAGGAGAGCGCAGGAGGAACTGGAGAAAGTGACGGAGAAGCTAAGACGGTCAGTCTTTAATTTCCTAGCAATCTCAGATATTGTGGTGCATTGTAGCTCATCCGTATTTCTTTTATAACTGTTTCTGTGCTGCTTGGCGCCACTTGGAGGCTTCAGTCCTTATAATAGGAGCTCTGTTGGGCCGAAAACTGCGAAGTAACAGGTTAATAACCCCATTGGGTCCCTATAAGATCTCACAATACATAGAAGAAAATGTAGAATTGCTTCTAAGACATGAATACGACTTGGGATTTCTTATATTGAGCTTACGTGTTGTTCTAATGTAAAGTGACCCCAAAAGGCTCTAAGACCACGGTGTAATGACCTGCCCAGGAGGACGTCCTCGAGGGACGAAAACTGATACTTAGCGCAAAGAATTCTACTTTATCAATGAGCAAAAATGAGCAAGTCTGCCCAGTGTCCATTAGACAGAAGAGGTGCCTAGGGGCAGCCACATGCATGAGGGCATGGGCCAAATTATAGTGCATGCACCATGTGGGGTGGGTGAAAAAGTCTCCAATACTTTGCCCCCTCCCGAACAGTAATTATTTCTACTTTGTTATTTTTTTTAAGAAAAGCTATAAACACCTTTTGGGACAATGTTCTTTTTTTTCTTTACCTAAATGCAGGTATTGGAGGCTAAGATATTTTTTTGAATTTGAGTTTCATTAAAAATGTAGCATTGATTGTCTATTGTAGGCTCTTTGTTTCCTCATTGCTTTCTGCATAATGAACCCACTAAGAATCCATCAGTGAGTTTGCTACTCTTACAGTGACATGTAAGCTTCTGGGCACCCTTGGTCAAAATTACTGTGATTGTGAACAGTTAAGTAAGTTGAGGCTGAAATGATCTACAAGACCTAAAGTTACATTTCCTGTGTATCTGAGGCAAAATACCGTATTTTCCGGCGTATTAGACGACTTTCTAACCCCTGAAAATCATCTTAAAAGTTGGGGGTCGTCTTATATGCCAGGTACGGCGTGTGCGGGGAGCAGTCCTGTATGGTTCCCAGGATCTGGAGGAGAGGAGACTCTCCATCAGGCCCTGAGATCCATATTCATGTAAAAAAAAGAATAAAAATAAAAAATATGGGATATACTTACCCTCCGACGGCCCGCGGCTCTCAGCGGTGCAAGCGACGGCCTCCGTTCCTAAGGCTGCATTGAGCAAAGGACCTTCTATGACGTCACGGTCACGCGACCGGTTCCGTGACCGCGACGTCATCAAAGGTCCTTCTCTCAATGCAGCCTTAGGAACGGAGACCGTCGCTTGCACTGCTGAGAGCCGCGGGCCGTCGGAGGGTAAGTATATCCCATATTTTTTATTTTTATTATTTTTTTTACATGAATATGGATCCCAGGACCTAAAGAAGAGTCTCCTGTCCTCCAGACCCTGGGTACCTTCCGCACCGCACACGCCGTATAAGATGATTGGGCGTATAAGATGACCCCCGTCTTATACGGCGAGTATATCCCAAACTCCATATTTTATATGGAAAAGTTGGGGGTCGTCTTATATGCCCAGTCGTCTTATACACCAGAAAATACGGTATATATATTTTCATCTTTTACATTTTAAAAATTACAAAAAGGAAAATGGGACAATGCAATTATTTGGACACCCTGCATGGTTAGCGCCTAGTAGCACCCCCTTTTGCAGGTATCACAGCTTGTAAACACTTATTTGTAGCCAGACAAGAGTCTTTCAATTCTTATTTGAGGGATTTTCCTCCATTCTTACTTGGAGAATTCCTCTGGTTCTGTGAGATTCCTGGGACATCTTGCACCCTCTGCTATTTTGAAGTCTAGCCACAGATTTTCAATGATGTTCAGATCAGGGGACTATGAGGGCCATTGTAAAATCTTCAGCTTGGGCCTTTTGAGGTCATCTATTGTGGATTGTGACTTGTGTTTAGGATTATTATCCATTTGTAGAAGCCACCCTCTTTTCATCTTCAGCATTTTACAGATGATCTTATGTTATTCTTTACATGTTCTTTTCCATACTTCTGGTGCTAAATTTTATGGTGAGGACACAGGAGAGGTGTTCTACTGATGACTTTTCCATGAAGGCCATATTTGTGCATGTGTTTCCGAATAGTAGAACAATGTAACAACTCCAGAGTCTGCTAAATCTCTCTGAAGACCTTTTAGGCTACGTGCCCATGATCAGAAATAGCAGTGTTTTGGTTGCAGCGCACTTGCGCTGCATCCAAAACACTGCGTTCTACATTAGAAGCACATTGGATGGGATTTATAGAAATCCCATGCCCAGTGTGCCACTATTTACCGCTGCGTAAACTCACCCACTGTGCGGGTTTACGAGCCACAGCATGTGAATTTTTCTAGAGGATTTTGACCAATTGAATGTCATTACATGCGGTGAATCCACATGTACTGACAAATAAGTGCAGCAATTAGAACGCAGTGTTTTGGATGCAGTGAAATATGCTGCATCCAAAACGTTGCTATTCTCGATCGTGGGGATGTAGCCTTGCAGTCAAGGGAGGATTCTGATTTGCCTCTCTAACAATCCTACAAGCAGCACTCAATTAACTTTTGCTTGGTCTTCCAGACCTTATTTTGACCTCCACTGTTCCTGGTAATGGCCATTTCTTAATTACATGTACAGAGGAAAAAGGCAACTTGAAAACGTTTTGCCATCTGCTTATATCCTTTTCCGGCTATGTGGGCCTCTACCATTATCGGAGTGCTCGGCAGCTGCTTAGAAGAACCCATGGCTGCTGGTTTTGGCACAAGCTTAGAGGAGGCTAGGTTTTTATAAAGCTGGGAAATTTGCATCACCTGACTTTTCCTAATGATAATAATAATAATCTTTATTTTTATATAGCGCTAACATATTCCGCAGCGCTTTACAGTTTTGCACACATTATCATCACTGTCCCTGTTGGGGCTCACAATCTAAATTGCCTATCAGTATGTCTTTGGAATGTGGGAGGAAACCGGAGTACCCGGAGGAAACCCACGCAAACACGGAGAGAACATACAAACTCTTTGCAGATGTTGTCCTTGGTGGGGCTTGAACCCAGGACTCCAGCACGGCAAGGCTGCTGTGCTAACCACTGCGCCACCGTGCTGCCCTAACGATGATAGTAAATGGGTCATAACCCTAACAGGCTAATTAAGGTCTGAAATTTACCCGAGCACACAAATCTTCAAGGGTGCCCAAACTTTTGCATCTGCCCACTTTCCTTTTTGTAATTTTTAAAATGTAAAAATTACAATATATATATTTTTGCCTTAAATACAAAGGAAATGAGTCATCTGTAACTTTAGGCCTTTTAGATAATTTCATCTTCAACTTGCTTAACTTTTCACAATAACAGTAGTTTTGACCAGGGGTGCCTAAACCTTTACATGATGGTGTGTACAGTATTCCTTCTTCTCATGTCATCTAACACCACATGAAAGTTCAGATCTACTCTGATGTGTTCTTTGGTCATCAATTAGCACAGAGGGGCTCTGAAAAAGACAGATAAAAGAGTTACAAACTTCCTGACAGATTCACAAAGGACTCGTTCTGCCACCAGCAATGTCCCAGAAAACAGTAAACTGATTAGAGGTGAAGCCTGATGATTCCCCATGACTTTCTAGCCTAGTTCAGGACCATTTACCTTTAAGGATTAATCTTTTAGCCCCATTTTGGGAATTCCTATATATGCAATTGTCTTTTCTATAGAACGTGGCTCACATTTAGTGTCTGGCTGCCACCTGTACACTTACACATCACATAGCTTCCGTGTTCATTGCTATAGTATAGAGCTGTATTAATACAGCCCCCCACCCCCACAACAAGTCTGTCAGCGAGACTCATCCGAGGCCCTAATGACTCCCGTCTGCCAGAATTTTTCGCCGCCTGACAAAAAACATCTCTGATTCATTGTTTCTGCAATATTAAGAATAATTAGCGGACACAGTAAGTCATTAAAGAGGCGGCGGGAGGTATCACTGCCATCACTCGCTGCGATTCACAAATGCATGATAAATATTCATAACCTGCAGGCGCCGGCTCTTAAAGGGGCAGTACAGCCAATCCAGCTCATTCACTGTTCATTACAAAGTTACACAGCATCTCAGAATACACGCTCTGGGTGAATTCTTCTTTTTATAAATCTCGGCTTGTTGTCATCTTTTCTGCTCAACATTTTAGGTAGGTTTTATTTACAAACTAAAACAGTGTTCTGGCACTTTAAGAAAAGCACCGATCTGCCAAATATCGATTCAATTGTTTTTGCTTTTTTTTTTTTGCAGGATCCAAACCAATTACTTGTCATTACAAAGAATAAACCAAGAACTGGAGGAGAAGCTGCACAGAATGGTGAGTGCCGGAGGCATTCATGTCAGTGGCATATAAACCATTCATCAGTGCACAGGTATGAGCGGTCTGCAACTACGGCTGCTGCCATCTGTGCTATTGTATCTGTTTATAGTAACTAATAGGGCCATCACTCAGTGTCCGTTCTGTAAGTGTTCTGTGACCCCTCTAACACTCCATGTATTACAGAGAAAGATACAAGAAGAAATATATATTATTTCCTGTAAACATTAGAGGGGTCTATATATGTAACCATATGCAAATTGCCTCTTCTGAGAAAAAGAGGACTTAAACTCTATAGCGCCACCTGTTGGAAGTAGCGATCCTACAAGCCACAATCAACCCTTTAAACAAGTCGTGCAATATGACTTAGGCCGGCGTCACACTCAGCGTATGAAAATACGGTCCGTATATTACGGCCATAATACGCTGAAAAGTCCCGAAAATAGTGGTCCGTAGCTCCTCCGTAGGCAGGGTGTGTCACCGTTTTTTGCGCATGGCATCCTCCGTATGTAATCCGTATGGCATCCGTACTGCGTGTTTTTATCGCAGGCTTGCAAAACCGACAAACGGCTATACAAGGGATCCATGTGTAAAAAAAAAAAACATATATACTGTCTATATATATATATATATATATATATATATATATATATATATATATATATATATATATATATATGTCAGTAGACACATATATGTATATATATTATTACTTCATACAGCGCGAGATAGCAGAAAGCCGGTAATTCAATTACCGGCTTTTGCTTTCTCCTTCCTTAACCCGACATGATATGAGACATGGTTTACATACAGTAAACCATCTCATATCACCATATTTTTGGCATATTCCACACTACTAATGTTAGTAGTGTGTATATGCAAAATTTGGCCGTTCTAGCTATTAACCCCTTCAAGACCCAGCCTATTTTGACCTTAAAGACCTTGCCGTTTTTTGCAATTCTGACCAGTGTCCCTTTATGAGGTAATAACTCAGGAACGCTTCAACGGATCCTAGCGGTTCTGAGATTGTTTTTTCGTGACATATTGGGCTTCATGTTAGTGGTAAATTTAGGTCAATAAATTCTGCATTTATTTGTGATAAACACGGAAATTTGGCGAAAATTTTGAAAATTTCGCAATTTTCACATTTTGAATTTTTATTCTGTTAAACCAGAGAGATATGTGACACAAAATAGTTAATAAATAACATTTCCCACATGTTTACTTTACATCAGCACAATTTTGGAAACAAAATTTTTTTTTGTTAGGAAGTTATAAGGGTTAAAATTTGACCAGCGATTTGTCATTTTTACAACGAAATTTACAAAACCATTTTTTTTAGGGACCACCTCACATTTGAAGTCAGTTTGAGGGGTCTATATGGCTGAAAATACCCAAAAGTGACACCATTCTAAAAACTGCACCCCTCAAGGTACTCAAAACCACATTCAAGAAGTTTATTAACCCTTCAGGTGCTTCACAGCAGCAGAAGCAACATGGAAGGAAAAAATGAACATTTAACTTTTTAGTCACAAAAATTATCTTTTAGCAACAATTTTTTTATTTTCCCAATGGTAAAAGGAGAAACTGAACCACGAAAGTTGTTGTCCAATTTGTCCTGAGTACGCTGATACCTCATATGTGGGGGTAAACCACTGTTTGGGCGCACGGCAGGGCTTGGAAGGGAAGGAGCGCCATTTGACTTTTTGAATCAAAAATTGGCTCCACTCTTTAGCGGACACCATGTCACGTTTGGAGAGCCCCCGTGTGCCTAAAAATTGGAGCTCCCCCACAAATGACCCCATTTTGGAAACTAGACGCCCCAAGGAACTTATCTAGATGCATAGTGAGCACTTTGAACCCCCAGGTGCTTCACAAATTGATCCGTAAAAATGAAAAAGTACTTTTTTTTCACAAAAAAATTCTTTTAGCCTCAATTTTTTCATTTTCACATGGGCAACAGGATAAAATGGATCCTAAAATGTGTTGGGCAATTTCTCCTGAGTACACCAATACCTCACATGTGGGGGTAAACCACTGTTTGGGCACATGGTAAGGCTCGGAAGGGAAGGAGCGCCATTTGACTTTTTGAATGAAAAATTATTTCCATCGTTAGCGGACACCATGTCGCGTTTGGATAGCTCCTGTGTGCCTAAACATTGGCGCTCCCCCACAAGTGACCCCATTTTGGAAACTAGACCCCCCAAGGAACTTATTTAGATGCCTAGTGAGCACTTTAAACCCTCAGGTGCTTCACAAATTGATCTGTAAAAATGAAAAAGTACTTTTTTTTCACAAAAAAATTATTTTCGCCTCAATTTTTTCATTTTCACATGGGCAGTAGGATAAAATGGATCATAAAATTTGTTGGGCAATTTCTCCCGAGTACGCCGATACCTCATATTTGGGGGTAAACCACTGTTTGGGCACACGGCAGGGCTCGGAAGGGAAGGCGCGCCATTTGACTTTTTGAATGGAAAATTAGCTCCAATTGTTAGCGGACACCATGTCGCGTTTGGAGAGCCCCCTGTGTGCCTAAACATTGGAGCTCCCCCACAAGTGACCCCATTTTGGAAACTAGACCCCCCAAGGAACTTATCTAGATGCATATTGAGCACTTTAAACCCCCAGGTGCTTCACAGAAGTTTATAACGCAGAGCCATGAAAATAAAAAATAATTTTTCTTTCCTCAAAAATGATTTTTTAGCCTGGAATTTCCTATTTTGCCAAGGATAATGGGAGAAATTGGACCCCAAATATTGTTGTCCAGTTTGTCCTGAGTACGCTGATACCCCATATGTGGGGGTAAACCACTGTTTGGGCGCACGGCAGGGCTCGGAAGGGATGGCACGCCATTTGGCTTTTTAAATGGAAAATTAGCTCCAATCATTAGCGGACACCATGTCACGTTTGGAGAGCCCCTGTGTGCCTAAACATTGGAGATCCCCCAGAAATGACACCATTTTGGAAACTAGACCCCCAAAGGAACTAATCTAGATGTGTGGTGAGGACTTTGAACCCCCAAGTGCTTCACAGAAGTTTATAACGCAGAGCCATGAAAATAAAAAAAAAAATTATTTTCTCAAAAATGATCTTTTAGCCTGCAATTTTTTATTTTCCCAAGGGTAACAGGAGAAATTTGACCCCAAAAGTTGTTGTCCAGTTTCTCCTGAGTACGCTGATACCCCATATGTGGGGGTAAATCACTGTTTGGGCACATGCCGGGGCTCGGAAGTGAAGTAGTGACGTTTTGAAATGCAGACTTTGATGGAATGCTCTGTGGGCGTCACGTTGCGTTTGCAGAGCCCCTGATGTGCCTAAACAGTAGAGACCCCCCGCAAGTGAAACAATTTTGGAAACTAGACCCTGAAAGGAACTTATCTAGATATGTGGTGAGCACTTTGAACCCCCAAGTGCTTCACAGAAGTTTATAATGCAGAGCCGTGAAAATAATAAATACGTTTTCTTTCCTCAAAAATAATTATTTAGCCCAGAATTTTTTATTTTCCCAAGGGTTACAGGAGAAATTGGACCCCAAAAGTTGTTGTCCAGTTTCTCCTGAGTACGCTGATACCCCATATGTGGGGGTAAACCACTGTTTGGGCACACGTCGGGGCTCAGAAGGGAAGTAGTGACTTTTGAAATGCAGACTTTGATGGAATGGTCTGCGGGTGTCACGTTGCGTTTGCAGAGCCCCTGGTGTGCCTAAACAGTAGAGACCCCCCACAAGTGACCCCATTTTAGAAACTAGACCCCCCAAGGAACTTATCTAGATATGTGGTGAGCACTTTGAACCCCCAAGTGCTTCACAGACGTTTACAACGCAGAGCCGTGAAAATAAAAAATCATTTTTCTTTCCTCAAAAATTATGTTTTAGCAAGCATTTTTTTAGATTCACAAGGGTAACAGGAGAAATTGGACCCCAGTAATTGTTGCGCAGTTTGTCCTGAGTATGCTGGTACCCCATATGTGGGGGTAAACCACTGTTTGGGCACACTTCAGGGCTCGGAAGTGAGGGAGCACCATTTGACTTTTTGAATACGAGATTGGCTGGAATCAATGGTGGCGCCATGTTGCGTTTGGAGACCCCTGATGTGCCTAAACAGTGGTAACCCCTCAATTCTACCTCCAACACTAACCCCAACACACCCCTAACCCTAATCCCAACTGTAGCCATAATCCTAATCACAACCCTAACCCCAACACACCCCTAACCACAACACTAACCCCAACACACC
The DNA here is from genome assembly GCF_032444005.1 of Ranitomeya imitator. Taxonomy (NCBI): domain Eukaryota; kingdom Metazoa; phylum Chordata; class Amphibia; order Anura; family Dendrobatidae; genus Ranitomeya; species Ranitomeya imitator. Next base: position 799,071,232 of record NC_091282.1, read on the forward strand.
CCTAACCCTAACCACAACCCTAATTCCAACCCTAACCCTAAGGCTATGTGCCCACGTTGCGGATTCGTGTGAGATATTTCCGCACCATTTTTGAAAAATCTGCGGGTAAAAGGCACTGTGTTTTACCTGCGGATTTTCCGCGGATTTCCAGTGTTTTTTGTGCGGATTTCACCTGCGGATTCCTATTGAGGAACAGGTGTAAAACGCTGCGGAATCCGCACAAAGAATTGACATGCTGCGGAAAATACAACGCAGCGTTCCCGCGCGGTATTTTCCGCACCATGGGCACAGCGGATTTGGTTTTTCATATGTTTACATGGTACTGTAAACCTGATGGAACACTGCTGCGGATCCGCAGCCAAATCCGCACCGTGTGCACATAGCCTAATTCTAAAGGTATGTGCACACGCTGCGGATCCGCAGCAGTTTCCCATGAGTGTACAGTTCAATGTAAACCTATGGGAAACAAAAATCGCTGTACACATGCTGCGGAAAAACTGCACGGAAACGCAGCGGTTTACATTCCGCAGCATGTCACTTCTTTGTGCGGATTCCGCAGCGGTTTTACATCTGCTCCAATAGAAAATCGCAATTGTAAAACCGCAGTGAAATGCGCAGAAAAAAACGCGGTAAATCCGCCATAAATCCGCAGCGGTTTAGCACTGCGGATTTATCAAATCCGCAGCGGAAAAATCCGCAGAGGACCAGAATACGTGTGCACATTCCTAACCCTAGCCCTAACCCTAACCCTAACCCTACCCCTAACCCTACCCCTAACCCTAACCCTACCCCTACCCCTAACCCTACCCCTAACCCTACCCCTAACCCTACCCCTAGCCCTAACCCTAACCCTACCCCTACCCCTAACCCTAACCCTAACCCTACCCCTAACCCTAACCCTACCCCTAACCCTAACCCTACCCCTATTCTAACATTAGTGGAAAAAAAAATTTCTTTATTTTTTTATTGTCCCTACCTATGGGGGTGACAAAGGGGGGGGGTCATTTATTATTTTTTTTATTTTGATCACTGAGATAGATTATATCTCAGTGATCAAAATGCACTTTGGAACGAATCTGCCGGCCGGCAGATTCGGCGGGCGCACTGCGCATGCGCCCGCCATTTTGGAAGATGGCGGCGCCCGGGAGAAGACGGACGGGACCACGGCTGGATCGGTAAGTATGATAGGGTGGGGGGGGACCACGGGGGGGACCACGGGGGGGACCACGGGGGGGGGATCGGAGCGCGGGAGGGGTGGAACGGAGCGCGGGGGGCGTGGAACGGAGCACGGGGGGGCTGGAACGGAGCACGGGGGGGTGGAACGGAGCACGGGGGGGGGGGGTGGATCGGAGTGCAGGGGGGGTGATTGGAGCACGGGGGGGTGATTGGAGCACGGGGGGAGCGGACACGAGCACGGGGGGGAGCGGAGCACTGGACGGAGGGGAGCCGGAGCAGTGTACCGGCCAGATCGGGGGGCTGGGGGGGTGATCGGTGGGGTGGGGTGGGGGCACATTAGTATTTCCAGCCATGGCCGATGATATTTCAGCATCGGCCATGGCTGGATTGTAATATTTCACCCGTTATAATGGGTGAAATATTACAAATCGCTCTGATTGGCAGTTTCACTTTCAACAGCCAATCAGAGCGATCGTAGCCACGAGGGGGTGAAGCCACCCCCCCTGGGCTAAACTACCACTCCCCCTGTCCCTGCAGATCGGGTGAAATGGGAGTTAACCCTTTCACCCGATCTGCAGGGACGCGATCTTTCCATGACGCCGCATAGGCGTCATGGGTCGGAATGGCACCGACTTTCATGACGCCTACGTGGCGTCAAAGGTCGGGAAGGGGTTAAAATAAAGGGTTAAATGGCGGAAAAAATTGGCGTGGGCTCCCGACAATTTTCTCCGCCAGAGTAGTAAAGCCAGTGACTGAGGGCAGATATTAATAGCCTGGAGAGGGTCCATGGTTATTGGCCCCCCCCTGGCTAAAAACATCTGCCCCCAGCCACCCCAGAAAAGGCACATCTGGAAAATGCGCCTATTCTGGCACTTGGCCACTCTCTTCCCATTCCCGTGTAGCGGTGGGATATGGGGTAATGAAGGGTTAATGCCACCTTGCTATTGTAAGGTGACATTAAGCCAAATTAATAATGGAGAGGCGTCAATTATGACACCTATCCATTATTAATCCAATACTAGTAAAGGGTTAAAAAAAAAACACACACACATTATTAAAAATTAATTTATTGAAAAAATCACAAAGGTTGTTGTATTAATTTATTCTACTCTCAATCCACTCACTGAAGACCCTCGATCTGTAAATTAAAAAAAAAATAATAAACCAACAATATACTTACCTTCCGAGGATCTGTAAGGTCCAACGATGTAGATCCATCTGAAGGGGTTAAAATATTTTGCAGACACGAGCTTTGCTAATGCAGGCTGCTCATGTCTGCAAAACCCCAGCGAATGTAGGTAAAGTAGGTCAATGACCTATATTTAGCTTCATTTTCGGTGAGGCGCCCTCTGCTGGCTGTTCCTAGATCGTGGGAACTTTCCTAGAAAGCTCCCTGGCTCGAGTTCATATGAGGACAACCAGCAGAGGGTGCCTCTTATGATCTCGAGCAAGGGAGCTTTCTAGGAAAGTTCCCACGATCTAGGAACAGCCAGCAGAGGGCGCCTCACCGCAAATGAAGCTAAATATAGGTCATTGACCTACTTTACCTACATTCGCTGGGGTTTTGCAGACATGAGCAGCCTGCATTAGCAAAGCTCGTGTCTGCAAAATATTTTAACCCCTTCAGATGGATCTACATCGTTGGACCTTACAGATCCTCGGAAGGTAAGTATATTGTTGGTTTATTATTTTTTTTTTAATTTACAGATCGAGGGTCTTCAGTGAGTGGATTGAGAGTAGAATAAATTAATACAACAACCTTTGTGATTTTTTCAATAAATTAATTTTTAATAATGTGTGTGTGTTTTTTTTTAACCCTTTACTAGTATTGGATTAATAATGGATAGGTCTCATAATTGACGCCTCTCCATTATTAATTTGGCTTAATGTCACCTTACAATAGCAAGGTGGCATTAACCCTTCATTACCCCATATCCCACCGCTACACGGGAATGGGAAGAGAGTGGCCAAGTGCCAGAATAGGCGCATCTTCCAGATGTGCCTTTTCTGGGGTGGCTGGGGGCAGATGTTTTTAGCCAGGGGGGGGGGGGAATAACCGTGGACCCTCTCCAGGCTATTACTATCTGCCCTCAGTCACTGGCTTTACTACTCTGGCGGAGAAAATTGTGCGGGAGCCCACGCCAATTTTTTCCGCCATTTAACCCTTTATTTTAATAGCTAGAACGGCCAAATTTTGCATATACACACTACTAACATTAGTAGTGTGGAATATGCAAAAAAAATGATGATATGAGATGGTTTACTGTATGTAACCATGTCTCATATCATGTCGGGTTTAGGAAGGAGAAAGCAAAAGGCGGTAATTGAATTACCGGCTTTCTGCTATATCGCGCTGGATGAAATATTAATATATATACATATATGTGTCTACTGACATATATATATATATATATATACCTATTCTATGTGTACACATTTATTCTACCTATTCTACTGTAAGCTGTCAGTGTGATTTTACTGTACACCGCACTGAATTGCCGGCTTTTCTCTCTAACACCGCTGCGTATTCCTCACAAGTCACACTGCTGGTCCGTGTGTAATCCGTATTTTTGGGGCTTCCATAGACTTTCATTGAGGTTTTATTTGCGCAATACGGTGACAAACGCAGCATGCTGCGATTTTCTACGGCCGTAGAAAGCCGTATAATACTGATCAATTTAATACGGCAGATAGGAGCAGGGGCATAGAGAATAATTGTGCCGTATTTTTTGCGAGTTTTACGGACGTAGTTTCTGCGCTCTTACGTCCGTAAAACTCGCAAGTGTGACGCCGGCCTTAAGGTACCGTCACACTAGACGATATCGCTAGCGATCCGTGACGTTGCAGCGTCCTCGCTAGCGATATCGTCCAGTGTGACAGGCAGCAGCGATCAGGCCCCTGCTGTGCTGTCGCTGGTCGGGGAAGAAAGTCCAGAACTTTATTTGGTCGCTGGACTCCCCGCAGACATCGCTGAATCGGCGTGTGTGACACCGATTCAGCGATGTCTTCACTGGTAACCAGGGTAAACATCGGGTAACTAAGCGCAGGGCCGCGCTTAGTAACCCGATGTTTACCCTGGTTACCATCCTAAAAGTAAAAAAAAACAAACACTACATACTTACCTACAGCCGTCTGTCCTCCAGCGCTGTGCTCTGCACTCCTCCTGTACTGGCTGTGAGCGTCGGTCAGCCGGAAAGCAGAGCGGTGACGTCACCGCTCTGCTTTCCGGCCGCTGTGCTCACAGCCAGTACAGGAGGAGTGCAGAGCACAGCGCTGGAGGACAGACAGCGGTAGGTAAGTATGTAGTGTTTGTTTTTTTTTACTTTTAGGATGGTAACCAGGGTAAACATCGGGTTACTAAGCGCGGCCCTGCGCTTAGTTACCCGATGTTTACCCTGGTTACCAGCATCGTTGGTCGCTGGAGAGCTGTCTGTGTGACAGGTCTCCAGCGACCAAACAGCGACGCTGGAGCGATCCGGATCGTTGTCGGTATCGCTGCAGCGTCGCTAAGTGTGACGGTACCTTTAGGATAAAAGCCAAATCAGTATCTCAATTCGCAGACATGGTGTTTCGGGCTGTTGGCCCTCGTCAATATGTAACCATACACTGTTCTATTGAATCTCTCCCATTATTCCCCAAAATTAAACGCAAATCTAGGTTCTTTTTATCGTGCAGCATTTTCCACCACTCTGTGTGAACCTCTTCTGATTTATTCACTTTGCAAGTTGGCTAGAGTCATAAAAGCTGATTTAGACATAATTGTGGCTTACAAACGTGATTGTAACTGCTTAAGATGTGTCCAACTAGATATAATGTATCACTGTCCACTATAATATTGCCTCCTATACAAGAATATAACTATTGGTATAATACTGCTCCCTAGATACAAGAATATAGCTACTATAATACAGCCCCCTATGTACAAGAATATACCGGTAACTACTATTATACTGCCCCCTATGTACAAGAATATAACTACTATAATACTGTCCCCTATGTCCAAGAATATAACTACTATAATACTGCTCCTATGTAGAAGAATATAACTACTATGATACTGTACCTATGTCCATTAATATAACTACCATAATACTGCCTCCTATGTACAAGAATATAACTACTATAATACTGTACCTATGTCCATTAACATACCTACTATAATACTGCCTCATATGTACAAGAATATAACTACTATAATACTGCTCCTATGTACAAGAATATAACTACTATAATACTGTACCTATGACTGTACCTATGTCCATTAATATAACTACCGTACTATAATACTGCCTCCTATGTACAAGAATATAACTACTAAAATACTGCTCCAATGTAGAAGAATATCACTACTATAATACTGCCTCCTTTGTATAAGAATATAACTACTATAAATCTGCTCCTATGTAGAAGAATATAACTACTATAATACTGTACCTATGTCCATTAATATAACTACCATAATACTGCCCCCTATGTACAAGAATACAACTACTGTAATACTGCCTCCTATGTACAAGAATATAACTACTATAATACTGCCACCTATGTACAAGAATATAATTACTATAATATTTGCCCCTATGTACAAGAATATAACTATTATAATACTGCTCCTATGTAGAAGAATATAACTACTATAATACTGTACCTATGTCCATTAATATAACTACTATAATACTGCTCCTATGTACAAGAATATAACTACTATAATACTGCCCCCTATGTACAAGAATATAATTACTATAATACTTGCCCCTATGTACAAGAATATAACTATTATAATACTGCTCCTATGTAGAAGAATATAACTACTATAATACTGTACCTATGTCCATTAATATAACTACTATAATACTGCTCCTATGTACAAGAATATAACTACTATAATACTGCCTCCTATGTACAAGAATATAACTACTATAATACTGTACCTATGGCTGTACCTATGTCCATTAATATAACTACTATAATACTGTCTCCTATATACAAGAACTTAACTACTATAATACTGCTCCAATGTAGAAGAATATAACTACTACTAGATGGTGGCCCGATTTTAACGCATCAGGTATTCTAGAATATACATGTCCACATAGTATATTGGCCAGCCACGTAGTATATTGCCCAGCCACGTAGTATATTTCCCAGCCACGTAGTATATTGCCCAGCCACGTAGTATATTGCCCAGCCACGTTGTATGTTGCGCAGCCACGTAGTATATTGCCCAGTGACATAGTATATTGCCCAGCCACATAGTATATTGCACAGCCACGTAGTATATTGCCCAGTGACGTAGTATATTGCACAGCGACGTCGTATACAGCACAGAGCCACGTAGTATATTGCCCAGCCATGTAGTATATTGCCCAGTCACGTAGTATATTGCCCAGTCACGTAGCATATTGCCCAGTCACGTAGTATATTGCCCAGCCACGTAGTATATTGCCCAGTGACGTAGTATATTGCCCAGTGACGTAGTATATTGCACAGTGACGTAGTTTACAGCACAGAGCCACGTAGTATATTGCCCAGTGACGTAGTATATTGCCCAGTGACGTAGTATATTGCCCAGTGACGTAGTATATTGCACAGTGACGTAGTTTACAGCACAGAGCCACGTAGTATATTGCACAGCGACGTAGTATATTGCACAGTGACATAGTATACAGCACAGAGCCACGTAGTATATTGCCCAGTCACGTAGTATATTGCCGAGTCACGTAGTATATTGCTCAGCGACGTAGTATATTGCACAGCGACATAGTATACAGCACAGAGCCACGTAGTATATTGCCCAGCCACGTAGTATATTGCCCAGCCACGTAGTATATTGCCCAGTCACGTAGTATATTGCCCAGTGATGTAGTATATTGCACAGCAACGTAGTATACAGCACAGAGCCACGTAGTATATTGACCAGCCACGTAGTATATTGCCTAGTCACGTAGTATATTGCCCAGTGATGTAGTGTATTGCACAGCAACGTAGTATACAGCACAGAGCCACGTAGTATATTGCCCAGCCATGTAGTATATTGCCCAGTCACGTAGTATATTGCCCAGCCACGTAGTATATTGCCCAGTCACATAGTTTATTGCCCAGTCACGTAGTATATTGCCCAGTGATGTAGTATATTGCCCATTGACGTAGTATAAAGCACAGAGCCACATAGTATATTGCCCAGCCATGTAGTATATTGCCCAGTCACGTAGTATATTGCCCAGCCACGTAGTATATTGCCCAGTCACGTAGTATATTGCCCAGTCACATAGTATATTGCCCAGTCACGTAGTATATTGTCCAGTCACATAGTTTATTGCCCAGTGACGTAGTATATTGGCCAGCGACGTAGTATATTGCCGAGCTACGTAGTATATTGCCCAGTGACGTAGTATATTGCACAGCGACGTAGTATACAGCACAGAGCCACGTAGTATATTGCCCAGCCATGTAGTATATTGCCCAGTCACGTAGTATATTGCCCAGTCTTGTAGCATATTGCCCAGTCACGTAGTATATTGCCCAGCCACATAGTATATTGCCCAGTGACGTAGTATATTGCCCAGTGACATAGTATATTGCACAGCGACGTAGTATACAGCACAGAGCCACGTAGTATATTGCCCAGCCATGTAGTATATTGCCCAGTCATGTAGTATATTGCCCAGTCTTGTAGCATATTGCCCAGTCACGTAGTATATTGCCCAGCCACATAGTATATTGCCCAGTGACATAGTATATTGCCCAGCCACATAGTATATTGCACAGCCACGTAGTATATTGCCCAGTGACGTAGTATATTGCACAGCGACGTCGTATACAGCACAGAGCCACGTAGTATATTGCCCAGCCATGTAGTATATTGCCCAGTCACGTAGTATATTGCCCAGTCACGTAGCATATTGCCCAGTCACGTAGTATATTGCCCAGCCACGTAGTATATTGCCCAGTGACGTAGTATATTGCCCAGTGACGTAGTATATTGCACAGTGACGTAGTTTACAGCACAGAGCCACGTAGTATATTGCACAGCGACGTAGTATATTGCACAGTGACATAGTATACAGCACAGAGCCACGTAGTATATTGCCCAGTCACGTAGTATATTGCCGAGTCACGTAGTATATTGCTCAGCGACGTAGTATATTGCACAGCGACATAGTATACAGCACAGAGCCACGTAGTATATTGCCCAGCCACGTAGTATATTGCCCAGCCACGTAGTATATTGCCCAGCCACGTAGTATATTGCCCAGTCACGCAGTATATTGCCCAGTGATGTAGTATATTGCACAGCAACGTAGTATACAGCACAGAGCCACGTAGTATATTGCCCAGCCACGTAGTATATTGCCCAGTCACGTAGTATATTGCCCAGTGATGTAGTGTATTGCACAGCAACGTAGTATACAGCACAGAGCCACGTAGTATATTGCCCAGCCATGTAGTATATTGCCCAGTCACGTAGTATATTGCCCAGCCACGTAGTATATTGCCCAGTCACGTAGTATATTGCCCAGTTACATAGTATATTGCCCAGCCACGTAGTACATTGCCCAGCCACGTAGTATATTGCCCAGTCACGTAGTATATTGCCCATTGACGTAGTATAAAGCACAGAGCCACATAGTATATTGCCCAGCCATGTAGTATATTGCCCAGTCACGTAGTATATTGCCCAGCCACGTAGTATATTGCCCAGTCACGTAGTATATTGCCCAGTCACGTAGTATATTGCCCAGTCACGTAGTATATTGTCCAGTCACATAGTTTATTGCCCAGTGACGTAGTGTATTGGCCAGCGACGTCGTATATTGCCGAACTACGTAGTATATTGCCCAGTGACGTAGTATATTGCACAGCGACGTAGTATACAGCACAGAGCCACGTAGTATATTGCCCAGCCATGTAGTATATTGCCCAGTCACGTAGTATATTGCCCAGTCTTGTAGCATATTGCCCAGTCACGTAGTATATTGCCCAGCCACATAGTATATTGCCCAGTGACGTAGTATATTGCCCAGTGACATAGTATACAGCACAGAGCCACGTAGTATATTGCCCAGTCACGTAGTATTTTGCCGAGTCACGTAGTATATTGCACAGCGACGTAATACATAGCACAGCGACATAGTATACAGCACAGAGCCACGTAGTATATTGCCCAGCCACGTAGTATATTGCCCAGCCACGTAGTATATTGCCCAATCACGTAGTATATTGCCCAGTGATGTAGTATATTGCACAGCAACGTAGTATACAGCACAGAGCCACGTAGTATATTGCCCAGCCATGTAGTATATTGCCCACTCACGTAGTATATTGCCCAGCCACGTAGCATATTGCCCAGTCACGTAGTATATTGCCCAGTCACGTAGTATATTTCCCAGTCACGTAGTATATTGTCCGGTCACATAGTTTATTGCCCAGTGACGTAGTATATTGCCCATTGACGTAGTATAAAGCACAGAGCCACGTAATATATTGCCCAGCCACGTAGTATATTGCCCAGTCACGTAGTATATTGCCCAGTCACATAGTTTATTGGCCAGTGACGTAGTATTTTGCCCAGTCACATAGTATATTGCCCAGTCACGTAGTATATTGCCCAGCCACGTAGTATACTGCCCAGTCACGTAGTATATTGCCCAGTCACGTAGTTTATTGCCCAGTCACGTAGTATATTGCCCAGCCACGTAGTATACTGCCCAGTCACGTAGTATATTGCCCAGTCACGTAGTATATTGCCCAGCCACATAGTATATTGCCCAGCCACGTAGTATATTGCCCAGTCACATAGCATATTGCCCAGTCACGTAGTATATTGCCCAGCTACGTAGTATATTGCCCAGTGACATAGTATATTGCCCAGTCACGTAGTATATTGCCCAGCCACGTAGTATATTGCCCAGCCACGTAGTATATTGCCCAGTCACATAGCATATTGCCCAGTCACGTAGTATATTGCCCAGCTACGTAGTATATTGCCCAGTGACATAGTATATTGCCCAGTCACGTAGTATATTGCCCACCCACGTAGTATACTGCCCAGTCACGTAGTATATTGCCCAGTCACGTAGTATATTGCCCAACCACGTAGTATATTGCCCAGCCACGTAGTATATTGCCCAGTCACATAGCATATTGCCCAGTCACGTAGTATATTGCCCAGCTACGTAGTATATTGCCCAGTGACATAGTATATTGCCCAGTCACGTAGTATATTGCCCAGTCACATAGTTTATTGGCCAGTCACGTAGTATTTTGCCCAATCACATAGTATATTGCCCAGTCACGTAGTATATTGCCCAGCCACGTAGTATACTGCCCAGTCACGTAGTATATTGCCCAGTCACGTAGTTTATTGCCCAGCCACGTAGTATACTGCCCAGTCACGTAGTATATTGCCCAGTCACGTAGTATATTGCCCAGCCACGTAGTATATTGCCCAGCCACGTAGTATATTGCCCAGTCACATAGCATATTGCCCAGTCACGTAGTATATTGCCCAGCTACGTAGTATATTGCCCAGTGACATAGTATATTGCCCAGTCACGTAGTATATTGCCCAGCCACGTAGTATATTGCCCAGTCACGTAGTATATTGCCCACCCACGTAGTATACTGCCCAGTCACGTAGTATATTGCCCAGTCACGTAGTATATTGCCCAACCACGTAGTATATTGCCCAGCCACGTAGTATATTGCCCAGTCACATAGCATATTGCCCAGTCACGTAGTATATTGCCCAGCTACGTAGTATATTGCCCAGTGACATAGTATATTGCCCAGTCACGTAGTATATTGCCCAGCCACGTAGTATATTGCCCAGTCACGTAGTATATTGCCCAGCCACGTAGTATATTGCCCAGTCACGTAGTATATTGCACAGCCCACGTAGTATATTGCCCAGTCACGTAGTATATTGCCCAGCCACGTAGTATATTGCCCAGTCACGTAGTATATTGCCCAGCCACATAGTATATTGCCCAGTCACATAGTATATTGCCCAGCCACATAGTATTTTGCCCAGTCACATAGTATATTGCCCAGTCACATAGTATATTGCCCAGTCACATAGTATATTGCCCAGTGACGTAGTATATTGCCCAGTTACGTAGTATATTGCCCAGTCACATAGTATATTGCCCAGTGACGTAGTATATTGCCCAGTTACGTAGTATATTGCCCAGCCACATAGTATATTGCCCAGCCACGTAGTATACATCACAGAGCCACGTAGTATATTGCACAGTGACGTAGTATATTGCCCAGTGACGTAGTATACAGCACAGAGCCAAGTAGTATATTGCACAGTGACGTAGTATATTGCCCAGACAAATATGTCACAGATTAAAAAATAAAAAATAAACATACTCACCTTCGGATCCGACGGCCCATTGTAGTTGTAACATACTCACTTTCGGATCTGGCGCAGGCGATAAGCGCACGGCTGCCGCCATCTTCCGTTCCCAGGATGCATTGTGAAATTACCCAGATGACTTAGTGGTCTCGCGAGGCCGCTATGTCTTCTGGGTAATTTCGCAATGCATCGCCGGGACCGGAAGATGGCTGCCGTCGCGAGCGGCTCGGCGGACAACGGAGGTTGAGTATAGCAGGTTTTTTGTTTTTTTATTGTTTTTAACATTAGATTTTTTACTATTGATGCCGCATAGGCAGCATCAATAGTAAAAAGGACACACAGGGTTAATAGCGGCGGTAACGGAGTGCGTTACCCGCGGCATAACGCGGTCCGTTACCGCCGGCATTAACCCTGTGTGAGCGGTGACGGGAGGGGAGTATGCGGGCGCCGGGCAGTGACTGCGGGGAGTAAGGAGCGTCCATTTTCTTCCGGACTGTGCCCGCCGCTGATTGGTCGTGGCTTTTTTTCCGCGACCAATCAGCGACTTGGATTTCCTTGACAGACAGAGGCTGCGACCAATGAATATTCGTGACAGAATGATAGACGGAAGTGACCCTTAGACAATTATATAGTAGATAATTCTGCCTCCTATGTATAAGAATATAACTACTATAATACTGCTCCTATGTAGAGGAATATAACTACTATAATACTGTACCTATGTCCATTAAAATAACTACTATAATACTGCCCCGTATGTACAAGAATATAACTACTATATCACTGCTCCTATGTACAAGAATATAACTACTATAATACTGCCCCCTATGTAGAAGAATATAGCTACTATAATACTGTTCCTATGTACAAGAATATAACTACTATAATACTGCACCCTATGTACAAGAATATAACTACTATAATACTGCTCCTATGTGCAAGAATATATAGCTACTATAATACTGCCTCCTATGTACAAGAATATAACTACTATAATACTGGCCCCTATGTACAAGAATATAATTACTATAATACTGGCACCTATGTCCAAGAATATACAGTAACTACTATAGTACTTCTCCCTATATACAAGAATATAGCTACTATAATACTGCTATGTACAGGAATATAACTACTATAATACTGCACCCTATGTACAAGAATATAACTACTATAATACTGCTCCTATGTGCAAGAATATATAGCTACTATAATACTGCCTCCTATGTACAAGAATATAACTACTATAATACTGCCCCCTATGTACAATCATATAACCACTATAATACTGCTCCTATGTACAAGAATATATAGCTACTATAATACTGCCTTCTATGTACAAGAATATAACTACTATAATACTGCTCCTATGCACAAGAATATAACTACTATAATACTGCCCCCTGTGTACAAGAATATAAATTCTATAATACTGGCCCCTATTGTCAAGAATATAACTACTATAATACTTCACCCTATGTACAAGAATATAACTAATATAATACTGCCCCCTATGTACAATAATATAACTACTATAATACTGCTCCTATGTACAAGAATATATAGCTACTATAATACTGCCTTCTATGTACAAGAATATAACTACTATAATACTGCTCCTATGCACAAGAATATAACTACTATAATACTGCCCCCTGTGTACAAGAATATAAATTCTATAATACTGGCCCCTATTGTCAAGAATATAACTACTATAATACTTCACCCTATGTACAAGAATATAACTAATATAATACTGCCCCCTATGTACAATAATATAACTACTATAATACTGCTCCTATGTACAAGAATATATAGCTACTATAATACTGCCTTCTATGTACAAGAATATAACTACTATAATACTGCTCCTATGCACAAGAATATAACTACTATAATACTGCCCCCTGTGTACAAGAATATAAATTCTATAATACTGGCCCCTATTGTCAAGAATATAACTACTATAATACTTCACCCTATGTACAAGAATATAGCTACTATAATACTGCTCCTATGTGCAAGAATATAACTATTATAACACTGCTCCCTATGTACAAGAATATAACTACTATAATACTGCTCCTATGTACAAGAATATAACTACTATAACACTGCTCCCTATGTACAAGAATATAACTACTATAATACTGCTCCTATGTACAAGACTATAACTACTATAATACTGCCCCTATGTAGAAGAATATAACTACTATAATACTGCCTCTATGTACAAGAATATAGCTACTATAATACTGCCCCTATGTACAAGAATATAACTACTATAATACTGGCCCCTATGTACAAGAATATAACTACTATAATACTGCCTCTATGTACAAGAATATAGCTACTATAATACTGCCCCTATGTACAAGAATATAGCTACTATAATACTGGCCCCTAAGTACAAGAATATAACTACTATAATACTGTCCCTATGTACAAAAATATAACTACAGTAATAGTGCTCTATGAACAAGAATATAACTACTATAATGCTGCCCCCTATGTACAGGAATATAACTACTATCATACTGCCCCCTATGTACAGGAATATAACTACTATAATACTGGCCCCTATGTACAAGAATATGACTCCTATTATACTGCCCCTATGTACAAGAATATAACTACTATAATACTGGCCCCTATGTGCAAGAATATAACTACTATAATACTGCCCCCTATATACAAGAATATAACTACTATAATACTGTCCCTATGTATAAGAATATAACTACTATAATACTGCTCCTATGTACAGGAATATACTGTGGGGCAAAAAAATATTTTAGTCAGTCAGCAATAGTGCAAGTTCCACCACTTAAAAAGATGAGAGGCGTCTGTAATTTACATCATAGGTAGACCTCAACTATGGGAGACAAACTGAGAAAAAAAAATCCAGAAAATCACATTGTCTGTTTTTTTAACATTTTATTTGCATATTATGGTGGAAAATAAGTATTTGGTCAGAAACAAAATTTCATCTCAATACTTTGTAATATATCCTTTGTTGGCAATGACAGAGGTCAAATGTTTTCTGTAAGTCTTCACAAGGTTGCCACACACTGTTGTTGGTATGTTGGCCCATTCCTCCATGCAGATCTCCTCTAGAGCAGTGATGTTTTTGGCTTTTCGCTTGGCAACCATGGACTTTCAACTCCCTCCAAAGGTTTTCTATAGGGTTGAGATCTGGAGACTGGCTAGGCCACTCCAGGACCTTGAAATGCTTCTTACGAAGCCACTCCTTCGTTGCCCTGGTGGTGTGCTTTGGATCATTGTCATGTTGAAAGACCCAGCCACGTTTCATCTTCAATGCCCTTGCTGATGGAAGGAGGTTTGCACTCAAAATCTCACGATACATGGCCCCATTCATTCTTTCATGTACCCGGATCAGTCGTCCTGGCCCCTTTGCAGAGAAACAGCCCCAAAGCATGATGTTTCCACCACCATGCTTTACAGTAGGTATGGTGTTTGATGGATGCAACTCAGTATTCTTTTTCCTCCAAACACGACAAGTTGTGTTTCTACCAAACAGTTCCAGTTTGGTTTCATCAGACCATAGGACATTCTCCCAAAACTCCTCTGGATCATCCAAATGCTCTCTAGCAAACTTCAGACGGGCCCGGACATGTACTGGCTTAAGCAGTGGGACACGTCTGGCACTGCAGGATCTGAGTCCATGGTGGCGTAGTGTGTTACTTATGGTAGGCCTTGTTACATTGGTCCCAGCACTCTGCAGTTCATTCACTAGGTCCCCCCGTGTGGTTCTGGGATTTTTGCTCACCGTTCTTGTGATCATTCTGACCCCACGGGGTGGGATTTTGCGTGGAGCCCCAGATCGAGGGAGATTATCAGTGGTCTTGTATGTCTTCCATTTTCTAATTATTGCTCCCACTGTTGATTTCTTCACTCCAAGCTGGTTGGCTATTGCAGATTCAGTCTTCCCAGCCTGGTGCAGGGCTACAATTTTGTTTCTGGTGTCCTTTGACAGCTCTTTGGTCTTCACCATAGTGGAGTTTGGAGTCAGACTGTTTGAGGGTGTGCACAGGTGTCTTTTTATACTGATAACAAGTTTAAACAGGTGCCATTACTACAGGTAATGAGTGGAGGATAGAGGAGACTCTTAAAGAAGAAGTTACAGGTCTGTGAGAGCCAGAAATCTTGATTTTTTTGTTTCTGACCAAATACTTATTTTCCACCATAATATGCAAAAAAAATGTTTAAAAAACAGACAATGTGATTTTCTGGATTTTTTTTCTCAGTTTGTCTCCCATAGTTGAGGTCTACCTATGATGTAAATTACAGACGCCTCTCATCTTTTTAAGTGGTGGAACTTGCACTATTGCTGACTGACTAAATACTTTTTTGCCCCACTGTAACTACTATAATGCTGCCCCCTATATACAAGAATATAACTACTATAATACTGTCCCTATGTACAAGAATATAACTACTATAATACTGCTCCTATGTACAGGAATATAACTACTATAATGCTGCCCCCTATGTACAGTAATACAACTACTATTATACTGCCCCTATATACAAGAATATAACTACTATAATACTCCCCCAATGTACAAGAATATAACTACTATAATACTGCTCCTATGTACAAGAATATAACTACTATAATACTGTCCCCTATGTACAAGAATATAACTACTATAATACTGTCCCCTATGTACAAGAATATAACTACTATAATACTTCCCCTATGTACAAGAATATAACTACTATAATACTGCCCCTATGTACAAGAATATAACTGCTATAATACTGCCTCTATGTACAAGAATATAACTACTATAATACTGCCCCTATGTACAAGAATATAACTGCTATAATACTGCCCCTACGTACAAGAATATAACTACTATAATACTGCCTCTATGTACAAGAATATAACTACTATAATACTGCCCCTATGTACAAGAATATAACTACTATAATACTGCCCCTATGTACAAGAATATAACTACTATCATACTGCCCCCATGTACAAGAATATAACTACTATCATACTGCCCCCATGTACAGGAATATAACTACTATAATACTGCCTCTTATCAGGATACTTGTTAGGTGACAGAAGGAGAGCAGTATTCTATAGAGTATTAGATACAGTAGCAATAATGAGGAGTTATAGCGACTTTCTGCAGGATTGTTTCCCATCATTTCCTAATGACTGTACACGCTGGAGAGAAATCCTCATTGTACATAATTGCTTCACATTCCCGTCTCATTTCTTCCTCTTTGAGTAAGGTTAGGATGTTGGCTTTAGGTAATGAAACTATCAAAGTGTAGACGTGAAATATAAAATCTTTGCAGGCCAAGAATCTGGACAGAGAATTATGTCGGCATGATGCGTTTTCAGAAAAAGTCAAGGATCATGAAAGCTCAGAGGGATCAATCTATATCTGCCTCCACGAGAGCAGACATTCAGCTTTCATTCATCCTTGTCTCAGAAATTGCGCCTTCCCACAACTTTTTTCTACATAAAATGAAAAGTCAGAAATCCTCCAATCGTGATGGCGGCTCAATATTGTGTCTTGTTTGGCTTCATCAGGATATTGGAGTCTTCAACCAATTTATTAAAGCCGCTGTGTGGAGCGGGAGCGTTACACTCCAAGACGCTGTATTGTCTTATTTCCTGCGGCGCTGATACATTGTAGCAATTCAATACCACTCAAGGTGTAGTGGAGCCCCACCAGGGCCGGCAGGAGGCGGCTGTCTGCTCTGCAGCGCTTCTTACAAGACGTACATAATACCAGCTCACAAAGCGTTAATCAGCAAAATGTAACTATAGTCAACTTGACAATACGTGAAACATCCTGTGATTTATCTGATGATTACCGAGACTCCGACTGATGTTCTGTTTTAGAAGAACCAATATTCCTTATCGATAAAACGCTACATTATGATTGGTTCGGGCCGCTACAAATAAAGGGAGGGTTAGAAAGAGACAGACAGAGAGTCATTGGAGCAGATATAGACAGACTGTAGATAAATGGACAGAGATCATATACTATTTATATGGATACACCTAAATAAAATGGGAATGGTTGGTGATATCAACTTCCTGTTTGTGGCACATTAGTATATGGGAGGGGGAAAACTTTTCAAGATGGTGGTGACCATAGCGGCCATTTTGAAGTCGGTCATTTTGGATCCAACTTTATTTTTTCCAATGGGAAGAGGGTCATGTGACACATCAAGCTTATTGAGAATTTCACAAGAAAAACTATGGTGTGCTTTATTTTAACATAACGTTATTCTTTCATGAGTTATTTACAAGTTTATGACCACTTATAAAATGTGTTCAAAGTGCTGCCCATTGTGTTGGATTGTAAATGCAACCCTCTTCTCCCACTCTTGACACATTGATAGCAACACCGCAGAAGAAATGCTAGCACAGGCTTCCCGTGTCCGTTGTTTCAGATGCTGGGGCCATCTGAAGGCAATTGTCCATGCTGTGAAGATATGAGATGTGCAGCATATGAAACAATGGCTACCGGAAGCCTGTGCTAGCATTTCTTCTGCGGTGTTGCTGTCAGTGTGTCAAGGGTGGGGGATGGTCGTAAACTTGTAAATGGCTGCCATGGTCACCACCAATCTTGAAAAGTTTCCCCCCTCCCATATACTAATGTGCCACAAACATTTTATTTAGGTGTATACATATAAATGGCCTACCCTGTATATACAGCTGGATAGTTGCTGTGTATATAGGGATGGATAGGGTTAAGCCGGCCATTCACAATAGATGTCTACGGGCAGAATGATGCTATCTCGGCAATCTCTGCCATACACAATAGTGCTCTCTCAGCCGAGTGCCCCGGTCTCCTCTGTTAGAAGCCACCAACACGTTTGAAATTGGACAAGCCTGTTCGGCATCCCCCAACCATCAGTTGACCAACGCCCCCATACACATTCGAATGTTGGCAGAAACTTGTTATCGGCAGGTATAACTGTCATTTGGCTAATGTGTGTGGGGGTCTGTAGATGCAGACCGGTGTATGTGGATATACTGATAGATGATAGATATAATATAGATATAAGCAGTGGCGTAACTACAAAGTGAGGGGCCCCGATGCGAACTTTGAAATGGGCCCCCCCCCCCCCCCCCCGCGCCAAAATATTTCCCACCGAAATTCACATTTTCCCTATTCATTTCGCACACTATAGTTGTGTTGCAATGCTGTATAGTCTGACCTAATACTGCCCTGTACTCGCTGAGAAAAATGATTTTATAACTAACATGTCCCTATAGTAATATGTCCTCCCTCGCTCTAATTCCAAGCGCACTCCCGGCGTTTGAACTCTGTGTGCTGTTTCTTCCTGGTATGACGCTGCAGTGCGTCATTTCCAGACCTGTGCAGTGTGGGGGTGTATTGGGTGTACTGGTTGGCTCTGGAGCATGCGCACTGCACATTCTGACACTGGCAAGTACACGCAATACTCCCCCACAGTGCACATGCTGGGCTCTGCCCACAGCCCGTACACACACGGCTTCACTCCGAGAACTCGTACACACACGGCTCTGCTCCGTACACCTTGTACACACACGGCTCCGATCCCTACACCTTGAACACACGGCTTCGCTCCGAGAACTCCCTACACCTTGTACACACGCGGCTCCGCTCCCTACACCTTGTACACACATGGCTCCGCTCCCTACACCTTGTACACACGCGGCTCCGCTCCCTACACCTTGTACACACGCGGCTCCGCTCTTTACACCTTGTACACACGCGGCTCCGATCCCTACACCTTGAACACACGGCTTCGCTCCGAGAACTCCCTACACCTTGTACACACGCGGCTCCGCTCCCTACACCTTGTACACACGCGGCTCCGCTCCCTACACCTTGTACACACGCGGCTCCGCTCCTTACACCTTGTACACACGCGGCTCCGATCCCTACACCTTGTACACACGCGGCTCCGCTCCCTACACCTTGTACACACGCGGCTCCGATCCCTACACCTTGTACACACAAGGCTCCGCTCCCTACACCTTGTACACACGCGGCTCCGCTCCCTACACCTTGTACACATGCGGCTCCGCTCTTTACACCTTGTACACACGCGGCTCCGATCCCTACACCTTGAACACACGGCTTCGCTCCGAGAACTCCCTACACCTTGTACACACGCGGCTCCGCTCCCTACACCTTGTACACACGCGGCTCCGCTCCCTACACCTTGTACACACGCGGCTCCGCTCCGTACACCTTGTACACACGCGGCTCCGCTCCCTACACCTTGTACACACGCGGCTCCGCTCCCTACACCTTGTACACACGCGGCTCCGCTCTTTACACCTTGTACACACGCGGCTCCGATCCCTACACCTTGAACACACGGCTTCGCTCCGAGAACTCCCTACACCTTGTACACACGCGGCTCCGCTCCCTACACCTTGTACACACGCGGCTCCGCTCTTTACACCTTGTACACACGCGGCTCCGCTCCCTACACCTTGTACACACGCGGCTCCGCTCCCTACACCTTGAACACACGGCTTCGCTCCGAGAACTCCCTACACCTTGTACACACGCGGCTCCGCTCCCTACACCTTGTACACACGCGGCTCCGCTCCCTACACCTTGTACACACGCGGCTCCGCTCCGTACACCTTGTACACACGCGGCTCCGCTCCCTACACCTTGTACACACGCGGCTCCGCTCCCTACACCTTGTACACACGCGGCTCCGCTCCCTACACCTTGTACACACGCGGCTCCGCTCTTTACACCTTGTACACACGCGGCTCCGATCCCTACACCTTGAACACACGGCTTCGCTCCGAGAACTCCCTACACCTTGTACACACGCGGCTCCGCTCCCTACACCTTGTACACACGCGGCTCCGCTCTTTACACCTTGTACACACGCGGCTCCGATCCCTACACCTTGAACACACGGCTTCGCTCCGAGAACTCCCTACACCTTGTACACACGCGGCTCCGCTCCCTACACCTTGTACACACGCGGCTCCGCTCCCTACACCTTGTACACACGCGGCTCCGCTCCGTACACCTTGTACACACGCGGCTCCGCTCCCTACACCTTGTACACACGCGGCTCCGCTCCCTACACCTTGTACACACGCGGCTCCGCTCCCTACACCTTGTACACACGCGGCTCCGCTCTTTACACCTTGTACACACGCGGCTCCGATCCCTACACCTTGAACACACGGCTTCGCTCCGAGAACTCCCTACACCTTGTACACACGCGGCTCCGCTCCCTACACCTTGTACACACGCGGCTCCGCTCTTTACACCTTGTACACACGCGGCTCCGATCCCTACACCTTGAACACACGGCTTCGCTCCGAGAACTCCCTACACCTTGTACACACGCGGCTCCGCTCCCTACACCTTGTACACACGCGGCTCCGCTCTTTACACCTTGTACACACGCAGCTCCGCTCCCTACACCTTGTACACACGCGGCTCCGCTCCCTACACCTTGAACACACGGCTTCGCTCCGAGAACTCCCTACACCTTGTACACACGCGGCTCCGCTCCCTACACCTTGTACACACGCGGCTCCGCTCCCTACACCTTGTACACACGCGGCTCCGCTCCGTACACCTTGTACACACGCGGCTCCGCTCCCTACACCTTGTACACACGCGGCTCCGCTCCCTACACCTTGTACACACGCGGCTCCGCTCTTTACACCTTGTACACACGCGGCTCCGATCCCTACACCTTGAACACACGGCTTCGCTCCGAGAACTCCCTACACCTTGTACACACGCGGCTCCGCTCCCTACACCTTGTACACACGCGGCTCCGCTCTTTACACCTTGTACACACGCGGCTCCGATCCCTACACCTTGAACACACGGCTTCGCTCCGAGAACTCCCTACACCTTGTACACACGCGGCTCCGCTCCCTACACCTTGTACACACGCGGCTCCGCTCCCTACACCTTGTACACACGCGGCTCCGCTCCGTACACCTTGTACACACGCGGCTCCGCTCCCTACACCTTGTACACACGCGGCTCCGCTCCCTACACCTTGTACACACGCGGCTCCGCTCCCTACACCTTGTACACACGCGGCTCCGCTCTTTACACCTTGTACACACGCGGCTCCGATCCCTACACCTTGAACACACGGCTTCGCTCCGAGAACTCCCTACACCTTGTACACACGCGGCTCCGATCCCTACACCTTGAACACACGGCTTCGCTCCGAGAACTCCCTACACCTTGTACACACGCGGCTCCGCTCCCTACACCTTGTACACACGCGGCTCCGCTCTTTACACCTTGTACACACGCGGCTCCGATCCCTACACCTTGAACACACGGCTTCGCTCCGAGAACTCCCTACACCTTGTACACACGCGGCTCCGCTCCCTACACCTTGTACACACGCGGCTCCGCTCCCTACACCTTGTACACACGCGGCTCCGCTCCCTACACCTTGTACACACGCGGCTCCGATCCCTACACCTTGAACACACGGCTTCGCTCCGAGAACTCCCTACACCTTGTACACACGCGGCTCCGCTCCCTACACCTTGTACACACGCGGCTCCGCTCCCTACACCTTGTACACACGCGGCTCCGCTCCCTACACCTTGTACACACGCGGCTCCGCTCCCTACACCTTGTACACACGCGGCTCCGCTCCCTACACCTTGTACACACGCGGCTCCGCTCCCTACACCTTGTACACACGCGGCTCCGCTCTTTACACCTTGTACACACGCGGCTCCGATCCCTACACCTTGAACACACGGCTTCGCTCCGAGAACTCCCTACACCTTGTACACACGCGGCTCCGCTCCCTACACCTTGTACACACGCGGCTCCGCTCTTTACACCTTGTACACACGCGGCTCCGATCCCTACACCTTGAACACACGGCTTCGCTCCCTACACCTTGTACACACGCGGCTCCGCTCCCTACACCTTGTACACACGCGGCTCCGATCCCTACACCTTGAACACACGGCTTCGCTCCGAGAACTCCCTACACCTTGTACACACGCGGCTCCGCTCCCTACACCTTGTACACACGCGGCTCCGCTCCCTACACCTTGTACACACGCGGCTCCGCTCCGTACACCTTGTACACACGCGGCTCCGCTCCCTACACCTTGTACACACGCGGCTCCGCTCCCTACACCTTGTACACACGCGGCTCCGCTCCCTACACCTTGTACACACGCGGCTCCGCTCCCTACACCTTGTACACACGCGGCTCCGCTCTTTACACCTTGTACACACGCGGCTCCGATCCCTACACCTTGAACACACGGCTTCGCTCCGAGAACTCCCTACACCTTGTACACACGCGGCTCCGATCCCTACACCTTGAACACACGGCTTCGCTCCGAGAACTCCCTACACCTTGTACACACGCGGCTCCGCTCCCTACACCTTGTACACACGCGGCTCCGCTCTTTACACCTTGTACACACGCGGCTCCGATCCCTACACCTTGAACACACGGCTTCGCTCCGAGAACTCCCTACACCTTGTACACACGCGGCTCCGCTCCCTACACCTTGTACACACGCGGCTCCGCTCCCTACACCTTGTACACACGCGGCTCCGCTCCCTACACCTTGTACACACGCGGCTCCGATCCCTACACCTTGAACACACGGCTTCGCTCCGAGAACTCCCTACACCTTGTACACACGCGGCTCCGCTCCCTACACCTTGTACACACGCGGCTCCGCTCCCTACACCTTGTACACACGCGGCTCCGCTCCCTACACCTTGTACACACGCGGCTCCGCTCCCTACACCTTGTACACACGCGGCTCCGCTCTTTACACCTTGTACACACGCGGCTCCGCTCTTTACACCTTGTACACACGCGGCTCCGCTCCTTACACCTTGTACACACGCGGCTCCGCTCTTTACACCTTGTACACACGCGGCTCCGCTCCATACACCTCTTACACACGCGGCTCCGCTCCATACACCTCTTAAACACGCAGCACCACTCCATACACCCCATACATACACGAATCCGCTCACCTCTTTCACCCACGGAGTGTGTGTGTGTGTGTGTGTGTGCGTGCGTGCGTGCGTGCGTGCGTGCGTGCGTGTGTCTCTCAGGTGTAAGCACCACATCACTCACCAGCTAATGCCTGCCATCTCTCCAGCTTCAGTCAGTGACACGCACAGCCCTTCTGCTAGGTCACATGTCCTTCACGGACACGCCCACTCACCGCACACTGCTGAAAGTCTGGGGAAGCTGTGGGCGTGGCCAGCAGGATGCGTGCGTGTCTTGTCTCCTTCCCCTGCTACTTGTTTGCTGGACTGGGCGGGCCCTGAAAACACTGTGGGCCCCGTCGCAGTCGCGACCCCTGCGACCGCAGTTGTTACGCCCCTGGATATAAGGGATATACAGGATAGATGATACATAGATTATAGACCGGTGTATGTGGATATACTGATAGATATGATATAGATATAAGGGATATACAGTATACAGGATAGATGGATACATAGATTATAGACCGGTGTATGTGGATATACTGATAGATGATAGATATGATATAGATATAAGGGATATAGGCAGGATAGATGGATACATAGATTATAGACCGGTGTATGTGGATATACTGATAGATGATAGATATGATATAGATATAAGGGATATAGGCAGGATAGATGGATACATAGATTATAGACCGGTGTATGTGGATATACTGATAGATATGATATAGATATAAGGGATATAGGCAGGATAGATGATACATAGATTATAGACCGGTGTATGTGGATATACTGATAGATATGATATAGATATAAGGGATATAGGCAGGATAGATGATACATAGATTATAGACCGGTGTATGTGGATATGCAGCGCCCCAGAGATCTGGTCGTTGCAGTATGACACTCTGCCACTAAGGGGAGTGATGGTACGTCTGATGGCACTGAAGGAATTCTCCTGACCAGAACACATTACACTTCACACTACGGCCACTAGGGGGAGAAAAAGGCTTTATTTATTGGGCCACTCCTCACACTGGTAAAACTAGGGGTTGGGGAGAAAGTTAGTCAGAAGCTGACTGGGTTGGATTCAGGCAACATCAAGTGGCAGGGGGTGTTGCAGAGAGAAGGCACAGGGGGGTCCCTGTCAGGCGTGGGAACCTGGCAGGTGCCTAGCGAACAGAGCAGAACATAACGGAACCGCGCCTGCACACCCCACGGCGGTATCCTAAGAAAGAGACAAGAAGGGAAGGATATTGTGGAACAGTGTAAACGAGATCAAGCACAAAGGAGAGCCAGTAGGAGTCGTGCTGTGAGACCGAGGCAACATCCTACTGAGGCGCGTAGCCGGTGGCCGGAACACCGCGGGAGTAACTGACTCTAGGCCTTACTTCGAACTCCGCAGGACAGTTAATTATAGGTTGGCTGTCTACCTTAAATTTCCTAAGAAGACATAGGGGGCAACAGTGGGAGAGGGGCGTCTCTAGGGTCCCGGAAGACCTCCAGGCCTTCCCGCCATACGGGTGCGTCCTAGCCATAACATATCTGGGGGACGAGAAACTAGCAACATCTGGAACTAAAGAGAGAGAGAGAGAGCTGTAGAGAACGACGAACGAGAACAGCAGTTGTGAGGACTATTCCGAATGCTCAGCAGGGTAGGACTACAACACACAGGCGCTAGTGGTAGGCAACGATTTCCATCTGCGAGGGAAACTCTGGAAGTGCCCATCGGACGGGCCGGTCTCAGATAGCCCTGTTAAGAGTGCTCTGGATTGAGGATCCTGAAGTCTTCAGTAAAGAGGTAAAGAGACTGCAACCCTGTGTCCTCGTTATTGACTGCACCTCACACCATCACCATCCACCTTACTGGGAAGCCCTGGGGACATACTTCACCTGTGGGAAGGTATACCATCCAGCTGCCATTCCATCACCCCAGCGGACCCCACAGCAGCGTCAGTCACCCTGACCGAACACCACAGGTGGCGTCACGAACCCCTGACAGACTGCACCACCTTTATTGGACGCCCCTTAGCAGGGTCGCGGACCGGGTCTAGCCACCGTGACAGCCTCAGAACCGAACCAGAGAGGCCCGGTACCGAGAACTCGTGGCCCTGTGTCTGGGGGCGCTCCAGATATACTGATGGATGATAAATATGATATAGATATAAGGGATATATACAGGATAGATGGATACATAGAGACCGGTGTATGTGGATATACTGATAGATGATAGATATGATATAGATATAAGGGATATATACAGGATAGATGGATACATAGATTATAGACCGGTGTATGTGGATATATTGATAGATATGATATAGATATAAGGGATATAGGCAGGATAGATGATACATAGATTATAGACCGGTGTATGTGGATATACTGATAGATGATAGATATGATATAGATATAAGGGATATAGGCAGGATAGATGGATGCATAGATTATAGACCGGTGTATGTGGATATACTGATAGATGATAGATATGATATAGATATAAGGATATAGGCAGGATAGATGGATACATAGATTATAGACAGATGTCAGATGGATGGAGAGTAACTATACACATAGATAGATATAGCATACAAATACATGTTGTGTTTGTTTGTTTTCAATGTTTTATTTATTGAGAATCATAAGATAGTTGACATCAGCAATCAAAGAATCAAGTAGGGTAAACTCGAAAAACAGAAGAGGCATAGAAAATTCACTTTTTAAAAAAAAGCCATTCAAGTCTCAAAGGAATAAATAATAAATAAATGACATCTAGTAAAGTATCTAAAATACCAGAAATAAGAAATAATTGCCTCCGTCAAACCATTAATACAGAAAATGAAAGATTTTTTATTTCTATTAACAAATAAACCAAATAAAGTTGGTTAGCTGAAGCTCTGGGGATCGAAAAGTCGCCATTAGATAGTTATGAAACCAACTAGAAACAATGAACACATAAAGGGGTAAATGGAACTCAGGGGCGGACGCAGACTGCAGAGGGCCCCTGTGCAAGAAATCTTCCCGGCCCCCCCTCCATAGCGCAACAAAGTTATGTAAACATATAGGCAGGGGTGGGATTCAAATTTTTAACAACAGGTTCTGTGTGTTGTGTGTAGGAAAACCACACCCATTTTTAAGCCACACCCATTTACACAAACCTTTTCCTCAAACATATACAAGTAGGGGCGCAGTTAAATCATACCTCTCAACTTTTGAAGAGGGGTAAGAGGGATAAAGTTTGCGGCGCGCTGGGCGCGCCGTGGCATGTTTCAGCCACACCTCTGACCACACCCATTTCACAACTAGTCACACCCATATCCACATCCCAACCACAGCCATTTAGCACTGCTGATCGCACTGTTTCATTAACAATAATTATAAACAAAAAAAAATATGGCCACACAGTGCTCCATACTGTATAATAGCCCTACATGATGCTCCATACTGTATAATGGCCACACATGATGCTCCATACTGTATAATGACCACACAGTGCTCCATCTATATATATAATTGTCTAAGGGTTTTTCCGTCTGTCTGTCTTTCTGTCTGTCTGTCTTTCTGTCTGTCCTGGAAATCCCGGCTCTCTGATTGGTCGAGGCCGCCAGGCCTCGACCAATCAGCGATGGGCACAGCGATGATGATGTCATAAAGGACGTAGACATCCTGCGTCTCTGATTGGTCGAGGCCTGGCGGGCACAGCGACGATGATGTCTTAATGGTTGCCTCGATCAATCAGCGACGGACACAGTCTGCCGCGAATTCTGGAATCATCATTGTCCATATATTACAGGGACATGCATATTCTAGAATACCCGATGGGCACAGTATCGACGTAGATGTCATAATGGTTGCCATGGCGACGATGATGTCATAAAGGTTGCCTCGACCAATCAGCGACGGGCACAATCTGCCGAGAATTCTGGAATCATCATTGTCCATATACTACGGGGACATGCAGATTCTAGAATACCCGATGCGTTAGAATCGGGCCACAATCTAGTACTGTATAATGGCCCCACACGGTGCTCTATACTGTATAATGACCACACATGATGCTCCATACTTTATAAGGGCCACACATGATGCTCCATACTGTATAATGGACACACAGTGCTCCATACTGTATAATAGCCCTATATGATGCTCCATACTGTATAATGGCCACACATGATGCTCCATACTGTATAATGGACGCACAGTGCTCCATACTGTACAATAGCCCTATATGATGCTCCATACTGTATAATGGCCACACAGTGCTCCATACTGTATAATGGCCCCACATGATGCTCCATACTGTATAATGGACACACAGTGCTCCATACTGTATAATAGCCCTATATGATGCTCCATACTGTATAATGGCCACACATGATGCTCCATACTGTATAATGGACGCACAGTGCTCCATACTGTATAATAGCCCTATATGATGCTCCATACTGTATAATGGCCACACAGTGCTCCATACTGTATAATGGCCCCACATGATGCTCCATACTGTATAATGGCAGAAAACAAAAACAAGAAAGGAGGGCACCATCAACAATAGGAACCAAAAAATAATAATGAAGGGGATCTACCCAGAAGTATGTCAAAGAGGAATATCAAAAACACAAAGAAAAAAGAGACATACCAAAACCTGGGGAACACCCTGAATAAAGATATATATATATATAGAAAAAAAATTTATTTATTAAAGTCCAAACAGCACATACCACATAGACAATAGTTGAATAAAAGCATAAGCATTAAAAACACTAGTAATAAAGACCACCCCAAAGAGAAAGGGGGAAATAAAGACCCCTTGGACCCCAAACAGTGAGTCTAGTATGCACGATATAGATATTACACCGTATAATCCAATAACAATACAACAAGTTATTGTAGGACATGGTAGCAAGTGCTGGTAATGCTGGTGTGGGAAAAGAAAATATTATGCCCACAAGACAATTGAGGGCCAAAACACCAGATGACTTGTTATTAACAGTAATATAATATCACCATATGTACCAATGTAAAAAGTCCACTAAAAATGAGTAGACACTATATAACCAGCCAAACTGCATAATAGCCATCTAGTACCTAAGTGTTGGCAAAAAAATGGACTATTTTGTCCAGCAGCCAGAAAACACATATATGCGCCACAAGCATATAACTGGGATACAGTGTGTAAGACTAGAACCCACTGCTAAATGGATACGAAATACACCCGGCACAATAGGGTATATAATGTCAAAATTGCAGGGGGAGTAGGTACACGTAACCACCAAAACAATCCATGAAAATAGTGTGCTGGTAAAAAAATATATATATAAACAATAAATCAATAACAAAAAAATGCAGCTGCAATCTAAAGCACATATATATGGAGCAATGGTGGATACATGACCTGTAAGAACGTGGCAGAAAAGCCTGAGATGACCAATAACCGCTGCCAGCCTACATAGTTACGCTCCAAGTCCCATCACTCATGTCCAAGCAAAAGGTGTGCAAAACCCAAAGAGAGGTCCAGGGGGGGTTAAGATATAATGGCCTCACATGATGCTCCATACAGTATAATGGCCACACATGATGCTCCATACTGTATAATGGCCACACATGATGCTCCATACTGTATAATGCCACACATGATGCTCCATACTGTATAATGGCCACACATGATGCTCCATACTGTATAATGGCCGCACATGATGCTACATACTGTATTATGGCCGCACATGATGCTCAATACTGTATAATGGTCACACATGATGCTCAATACTGTATAATGGCCACACATGATGCTCCATACTGTATAATGGCCACACATGATGCTCCATACTGTATAATGGCCACACATATTGCGTACAGTATAATGGCCACACATAGTTACTCCTAAACACGCGGCTCTGCTCCATACACCTTGCATACACGGCTCCACTCCGTACACCTCATACACACACGGCTCCGCTCCGTACACCTCATACAAACACGGCTCCGCTCCGTACACCTCATACACACACACGGCTCCGCTCTGTACACCTCGTACACACACACGGCTCTGCTACATCCACACTGTAAACAACTCCTGACGCCACACACAAGCTTACCGTCTAGCACCATGACAGCACAGCAGAGTCCTGCAATACACAGAGGCCCCTGATCATGTGACTCCTGACTCCTCCCCTCCTGTGACCTCATCACAGGTCCTGTGTAAGCTTCAGTGACTCACTGTAACTGAGAGGCCCTCCCTCTCCCCTCTTCCTGGTCCAGCGTCTGCTACCCGTCACCTCACCGCAGACCGCAGTAGTGACAGCAGCATAATATATGCTAGCAGGTGAGGAGGGGGCCCGTTTAACTGTCATATCACATGCATGCAGCAGAGCGGGCCCCCCTGCTTCTCCTGTTAGCAGTAATACTACCGCCGGCTGTCATTCACATTCATTGCATTGTATGCCCATCGGGGCCCCCTCCCGCTCTGGGCCCCTGTGCGGTTGCACAGGTGGAACAGGCGGTATGTCCGCCCATGATGGAACTGAAGGACGACGTCATGGAAAGGGGGAAGGGGGAGGGAAGATGGAAGGGAAATACAGTACAGACCAAAAGTTTGGACACACCTTCTCATTTAAAGATTTTTCTGTATTTTCATGACTATGAAAATTGTAACTTCACACTGAAGGCATCAAAACTATGAATTAACACATGTGGAATTATATACATCACAAAAAAGTGTGAAACAACTGAAAATATGTCTTATATTCTAGGTTCTTCAAAGTAGCCACCTTTTGCTTTGATGACTGCTTTGCACACTCTTGGCATTCTCTTGATGAGCTTCAAGAGGTAGTCACCGGGAATAGTTTTCACTTCACATTTGTGCCCTGTCAAGTTTAATAAGTGGGATTTCTTGCCTTATAAATGGGGTTGGGACCATCAGTTGTGTTGTGCAGAAGTCTGGTGGATACACAGCTGACAGTCCTACTGAATAGACTGTTAGAATTTGTAATATGGCAAGAAAAAAGCAGCTAAGTAAAGAAAAACGAGTGTCCATCATTACTGTAAGAAATGAAAGTCAGTCAGTCTGAAAAATTTGGGAAAACTTTGAAAGTGTCCCCAAGTGCAGTTTCAAAAACCATCAAGCGCTACAAAGAAGCTGGCTCACATGAGGACTGCCCCAGGAAAGGAAAACTAAGAGTCACCTCTGCTTCTGATTATAAGTTAATCTGAGTCACCAGCCTCAGAAATTGAAGGTTAACAGCAGCTCAGATTAGAGACCAGGTCAATGCCACAAAGAGTTCTAGCAGCAGACACATCTCTACAACAACTGTTAAGAGGAGACTTTGTGCGGCAGGCCTTCATGGTAAAATAGCTGCTAGGAAACCACTGCTAAGGACAGGCAACAAGCAGAAGAGACTTGTTAGGGCTAAAGAACACAAGGAATGGACATTAGACCAGTGGAAATCTGTGCTTTGGTCTGATGAGTCCAAATTTGAGATCTTTGGTTCCAACTATTGTGTCTTTGTGCGACGCAGAAAAGGTGAACGGATGGACTCTACATGCCTGGTTCCCACCGTGAAGCATGGAGGAGGAGGTGTGATGGTGTGGGGGTGCTTTGCTGGTGACACTGTTGGGGATTTATTCAAAATTGAAGGCACACTGAACCAGCATTGCTGCCACAGCATCTTACAGCGGCAAGCTATTCCATTCGGTTTGCGTTTAGTAGGACCATCATTTATTTATCAACTGGACAATGACTCCAAACACACCTCCAGGCTGTGTAAGGGCTATTTGACCAAGAAGGAGAGTGATGGGGTGCTACACCAGATGACCTGGCCTCCACAGTCACCAGACCTGAACCCAATCGAGATGGTTTGGGGTGAGCTGGCCTACAAGTGCTAAGCGTCTCTGGGATCTCCTTCTCTCCTTCAAGATTGTTGGAAGACAATTTCCAGTGACTACCTCTTGAAGCTCATCAAGAGAATGCCAAGAGTGTGCAAAGCAGTCATCAAAGCAAAAGGTGGCTACTTTGAAGAACCTAGAATATAAGACATATTTTCAGTTGTTTCACATTTTTTGTTAAGTATATAATTCCACATGTGTTAATTCATAGTTTTAATGCCTTCAGTGTGAATTTACAATTTTCATAGTCATGAAAATACAGAAAAATCTTTAAATGAGAAGGTGTGTCCAAACTTTTGGTCTGCACTGTAGGTCCGCTGGTGCACACATAAGGATATAAACTTATCCGAGTTCCTAAAAGTTACCCAGGAGTTCCAGACACTTGTATAGGAGGAAAAATTATGTGTGGAAAGCGCTGCTAGTTCTTCAGTATAATACAGTTGGTCAATCATAAGGAATAGCTTATTTTCACCTGGAATATTAGACGTGCGCCATAAAGTGGGTACTAGGAGCTTACCAGCTGTCAGAATGAAGGAGGCCAATCTAGATATAAGTTTGTTATTTGGAACCGTGGGAAGATTCAGGAAAACGTATCACTTGATCTAAAGTTTGAGATACGATTTTCCAAAATTTTTGTATAATGTGACAGGACCACCAAATATGAAGGTATGAACCTCTGTCCTTTTCACATCTTCAGCATATATCAGGTGTCGTAGGGAACCACTTATGCAGCAGGAGAGGAGTTGTGTACCAGTGTGTTATTATTTTGTAACTATTTTCTTGAGCTCTCACACATTGTGAAGGGCCGTATGTAGATTTGGAAATTAGGTTAATTTGAGAATTAGTAAAAGAGTGGCCCAATTCTTTTTCCCATTTCAGCAGAAAAGCTCTTTTCAGGGGAACATCTTTTATGAGTAGCACATTATAGAGGACGGAAAGCACCTTTTTTGGTACTCTTGTTTGAGAGCACAAAGTTTCAAAGGTGGTAAACATCCGCCTTAAGTCTCCACTAATCATTACTTGGCGGCGCGCAATGTCTTCCTGAGAGATTCATAGTGGATGAAGGTGTAATTAGACATAGTGGGGAGCTCCTTCATATCTTGAAAGGAAATAACGGTCTGAACCAGCAGGAGGGACTTATCAGCTAAAGCAGGTTTTGCTAGTTTGAGGGCTATGTCTGATACCCTAGTTAGTGGGGAGGGAGAGGGAGACAAGTAGGGTGCCACAGATTTCCAGCACCTGACCGCTGCCAGAGTGAGGAGGTTTGGAAAGGTAGTTTTGAGTGGTGTAGTGGGAAATAGGATAATAGACCGCAACTGAATCGGAGACATTTGCTCTTCTATAGTGAGCCAGGGTTTCTCTCTAGTCATCCTGACCCAATCAACCATCCTTGAAAGTATAGCGGCTGAATAGTAGAAATTGACATTGGGGCTCCCATACCTCCATTTCTCCTGGATAAAGATAGCGTGTGGGAGTTAAACCTTGGACGATGCTTATTCCATATTTAGTTAAAGAAAGAACCATTGACTCGGGTCAGGAACATGTTGTGATTAGTTTTTTTTATCTTGGGTTTTCGTTGCCCTTTTCTTAGTTTTGTTCTGAGTTTTGTAGGGACACATTACCCTGCGGCAGTGATTCCCGGTGACGGGTACAATGTGTTATAACCGGTGACAGCGCCTGATTACGCCGTGTGAACTTGTGTTTGTAAAGAATTCTACATGAGCAATTTAGAAATCTGTCAGTTCTGTCTGTTCTCGGCTTTGTGCTGGAGTTTACATATCAACACTAGAAGCAGGCAATTCTGCAGTGGGAATGAAGCGGAAGGCGCAGCGCTCCGGTCGGCAGTGACCCGCTGGGCCTGGCACTATGTAAAGTGCTTGGCTCGATGAATGCTAGTAACACTGGAATCGATAATTGGGCTGCAATACACAATGTCATAGTCACAATGCGGCCGCTGACGAAGTGACAGCAGATGTGACATCAGGGAATGGTGGAGGGTTTTCCTAATGCTGCCATTTCAATCGGGCCCAGCATGCATGTAGCTCAGGGCTGAGAGAAACAGCTGTTGGATGAGAGCTTCAGCAATGGTGTTTGACCACCTTAAAGCTGTTATCCAGGATTAGGAAAAAAAGTATAGCTGCTTTCTTTCAATACAGCGCCACTCCTGACCACAGGCTGTTTCTGATATTGCAGCTTATTGTGACGCCCAGGAGACCGGGATACCCAGCACCGGACCAATGGAGTCTGTCTCTTGAGGGGGATGTCACGGGTGGCTTGACCCGGTGCTGTGGCCTCAGGCAATGCACAGTGTAAGGGGTATCATGAGGGGACAGGCACTTACTTGATCAGCAGCAGGTTCTCCCAGCGGTGATGATCTCGATCCTGGATAGATGGCTATTGTCCAAATGAAAGACTGAGGCACTGAAACGTTTAACCAGTTTACTTTAACATAAAAGGATTTACAACCAGTCCTGTCACCGGAGTCTGTATGGGAACTCTGAGTTACTTTGACCCTGCCGGGGTCTTCGCCTCTTATTGTGCGCAATTTCTGTGTGGCCCTGCTGCTGTATGTGAACTGGCTGCCGGCCCAATCTGTCCCCTCCGGGTCCTGGTTCGACGGGCAACCCGAGTCCTTTTATCGACTTACCCCCTCCGGGAGTACCGCTGAACTCTGTGTCTGTTGCTGCATCCGACCCTAGTGAAGCTGATATCACCTCACGTTTTTCCGGTTGCTGTATTATATATAATGAATACAGCCACGGATCCGGTATCCGTCTTTGCGCCTGTTCTGGGTAGTGATTAATGCTACCCGGTTCTCACAATGTCCTTTTTCTCTATCCCTCTTCTCCTCAGGCCGGTGATTTAGGCCTGGTAACAGTCACAGGGCTGTTAGAGATTCAACTGTATGACCTCTTACTATCAGCTCCTTGGCCCAACTGCCATTTCTTCTCTCAGACCAGAATGGATCAAGGGGAGTCTCTGGAGCTCCCCCTTCTGGCCGGAGGTGGTAGTGCAGTCTTGCTATTTTAGTATTTGTACTTACTGTCAGTAACTATTTTTGTGGCAAATACCCCTAGGGGTGCCACATTCCCCCTTAGTTAAGAACAGTACTCCGGGACTGTGGGACAATAACATTTTGAAATAACAATTAATATGTACAGAGTCTTAAAAATGAAAAGTTACAAAAACCACTCAAAGAAACAAAAATAGAGTTCTGTAAAAAGTCACTTCAAATAGCGTCCATTAATACATTTCTATCCT
Organism: Ranitomeya imitator; assembly: GCF_032444005.1. Taxonomy (NCBI): domain Eukaryota; kingdom Metazoa; phylum Chordata; class Amphibia; order Anura; family Dendrobatidae; genus Ranitomeya; species Ranitomeya imitator. The sequence goes on from NC_091282.1 coordinate 799,105,903, forward strand.
TGAAGGTATTAGGAACGGCACTGTACTTAGTGTCCAGGAATTTAGTTCCATTTTTCCAACGGAGTTATCAATATAAAGTCTAAAGAAAGTTCAAAAAGAGCAAAAAGCAAAGTTCAAAAAGCAGTCTTTCCAGAGCTTTGATTTAGTGCCTCCGGGCTGATAAAAAGTTCAAGAATATGCAATAAGTTCATACAGACAAGTCTCTGTAGGCACTGGGCTTAAACGTTGCAGACTGATAGCAATGACTATACTACATTTTCTGTTTAACTATATACGGCATAACATATATACAATTCACATTATGAGCTTTATAGTTGGTAATCTGCATACCTGGCCGGTAATTGACCCTGGGTACTACGCTGTGATCTACGTAATAGCGGTGTCTCTTCATGTGGTGTACTACTGTCTACTGCGGATGTAGTATCTGCCCGCTCTGCTAAAGATAATTCCACGACTATGGAGTTGGCAAGTCCACCGTGAATGGGATTACTCTGACCAGGAATCTGTTCTTCCTGGCCTGGAACCTCCTGTAGTACGGGGTCAGCCTCTTCCTGTCTTGGGACTTCTGGTATTGGGTTCGGTGTTGGGTAAAAGGCCACCATGGGAACCACTACTGCACCATGGTATGTTAGTAGGGTTTTGGGAAAGTCTCCTATACAGGTGTGATACACTTCCTCTTCTTTTTCCTTTATTGGATGAACCTGTATGGGTTGAATAACTTCTGGTTCTGGCTGGACAACGTCTGGCTCTTTCAATGCTTCCGGACATAATTTAAGATTGTCTCTTGACACTAGTACAGATGTTAAGCCTCCGTTTTTGCTAATGAGACACATTTTAGGATTATCCACTCTTGTTGGTAAAACTGTGTAGGGTACGGCTTCCCACTGATTGTCCAGTTTATTGGTTCGACGATTTCTCTTGAGCACTTGGTCACCCGGTCTTAATGGGGTCGCTAGAGCATTCTGGTTGAAAGTTCGCTCTTGTCTTTCTCTAGTTTGCTGAAGGCTTCTTTCCACACTCTCTTGCACTTGGCGATACTGCTTTTGCCGTATGATATCCCAATTGGAGTCTTGAACTTCTGCGTCTGGTTTCAGAATTCCCATTTCTAGATCGATTGGTAATTGGCCGGGTCTTGCACGCATAAGGTAAGCTGGGGTGCAGTTGGTGGAGCTCACCGGGACATGATTATACAGATCCACCAAGTCAGGCAATTTCTCTGGCCATTGATTCCTTTCTGTCTCAGGTAAAGTCTTTAGTAGGTCTATTACAATATGGTTCATCTTTTCGCATAAGCCGTTTGTTTGTGGATGATAGGCCGTCGTCCGGATCTTTTTGCAACCATACATATTACAGAATTCTCTGAAGATCTCTGATTCAAAGGCTGTACCTTGGTCGGTGAGAACCTGTTCCGGATATCCATGGGGTCTACAAAAGTACGTTTGGAACGCTTTGGCTGCTGTTTTTGCTGTCAGATCTTTTACGGGTACTACTACCAAGAAACGTGAATAATGGTCCACGATGGTCAAGGCATAGACATAGCCGGACCGGCTTGGTGTCAACTTCACGTGGTCCATGGCTACAAGTTCAAGTGGTTGTTTGGTGATTATGGGCTGCAGTGGTGCTCTTTGGTTCTTTTGATCGTTTCTTCTGAGGTTGCACGGGCCACAATTTCTGCACCACTGTTCGATTGATTTTCTCATCCCGACCCAATAAAATCTTTCTCTTAGAAGTACTTCTAACTTTTTCCAACCGAAGTGACCAGCACCATTATGGTAAGCTTCGAGGACCATCTTCACATCTTGTTTAGGCACAATAATCTGCCAAACCAATTCATGTGTTTTCGGATTGGTGTATCTTCTACAGAGCTTCCCTTGATACAGGAACATTTTGCCTCTCTCTTTCCAGAGTTGATGCGTCTCTTCTGGGGCATCCTCATAGGGATATGCACTTTGCTCAGTCAACAGTTCCTTCACCAACTTCACAGCCGGATTGCTGTCTTGGGTGTCAGCCCATCTATGGTGTGCTAACGGATTAAAATTCACCTCTTGTTGTTTCTGATAGGTACTTGACTGATGATGTTTTGCCTTGGGGCGATGGAAGGCTGGTAGTTCAATTTCTTCAAGCTCCCCCGTTTCCTCTTCTACATCTCTCAAGTGTGGCATCCGGGATAGGGCATCGGCATTTCCATTCTTGCGACCTGCTCGATACTTGATTATGAAGTTGTAATTAGATAACCGGGCTATCCATCGCTGTTCTAACGCACCTAATTTGGCTGTGTCCAGGTGGGTCAACGGATTGTTGTCAGTATAGACAATAAATTCTGCAGCGCCCAGATAGTGTTTGAAACGCTCCGTCACAGCCCAAACTACTGCCAGTAGTTCCAATTTGAAGGAGCTGTAATTTTCTGAATTTCTTTCAGTAGGCCGGAGCTTTCTACTTGCAAAGGCGATGACTTTCTCCCGACCTTCTTGCTTTTGTGACAGCACCGCTCCTAGTCCCACATTACTGGCATCGGTGTAGAGGATGAAAGGTTTATGGTAATCTGGGTATGCCAGAACCTCTTCTCCGGTTAGTGCCTTCTTTAGTTGTTCAAAGGAGTCTTCCCTTTCGTCGTTCCACTGAAAAGGAGGGTTTCGGTTTGAAGGTTTCTTCGTCTGCCCTACCAAGGTGTCTTGCAAGGGTGCTGCCAACTTGGTAAATCCTTTTATAAATCTGCGATAGTAACCCACCAATCCCAGGAATTGTCTCACTTCTTTTGCGCTGGTAGGTCTTGGCCAATCCCTTATGGCGCTTATTTTCTCGGGATCTGGTGCTACTCCCTCCGAACTCACGATGTGTCCCAGGTACTATACCTTTGGCTTGAGAAGGTGACATTTGGATGGCTTGACTTTCATGCCATACCTGGATAAGGCTTCGAACACTTCTGCCAGGTCTATTAAGTGTTGTTCGTAAGTCTTTGAGTAGACGATCACATCATCTAGGTACAGGAGGACGGTCTCGAAGTTCTTGTGTCCGAGGCAGCATTCCATCAGCCGCTGGAAGGTACCGGATGCGTTGCAGAGTCCGAACGGCATGCGATTAAATTCACATAGACCCATTGGTGTGGTGAATGCCGTCTTTTCCTTATCTCTCTCAGCCACAGGGACTTGCCAATACCCGCTTGTTAAGTCTAAGGTGGAAAAATAATTAGCAGATTTCAAAGCAGTTAAGGACTCTTCTATCCTAGGCAAGGGGTAGGCATCTTTATGGGTGATGTTATTAATCTTCCGGTAGTCTACGCACATTCTCATGGTTCCGTCCTTTTTTTTGACAATCACTAGTGGGGCCGCCCAGGGGCTACAGCTGTCTCTTATTACCCCGGCCTGTTTCATTTCCCTCAGCATATCTTTTGCACATTGATAGTGAGCGGGCGGTATGGGTCTATATCTTTCTTTTATTGGGGGATGGTCACCTGTGGGGATTGTGTGTTCTACCCCTTCTATCCGTCCGAAGTCCAATGGGTGTTTACTGAAGACTTGTTCATATTCCGTCACTAGCCTATACACCCCTTGTTTTTGATGGGTAGGTGTTGAATTTATGCCCACGTGTAGCTGTTGGCACCAATCCTCCATTTCTCCATCTGAGCCATTGCCTTCCACCTGACAGGTTGGTTCTAAGGGCTCAATGGTTGTGATGGCATTGTTGTCAACAGTATATAGCTTTGCCATTGTAGCATACCTTGGCAAAGTGACCTCTTCCTCTCCACAGTTCAAAAGTCGTACCGGCACTCGTCCCCGGTGTACCTCGACTATCCCTCGTGCTGTGAGTATAGTGGGCCTGCTGTCGGTGTACACTGGTTCTATTAAGGCTTGATAATCTCGTCCCTTAGTACCAATGGCTGCTCTACACCATACCAGCATTTCTGTTTTTGGTGGGATTACAATAGACGTTGGATCACTTACCCTCACACTGCCGATTTCTCCACCTGCAACTTCTACCTGTTGCCTTAACATCAATACTTTTATTTCCCTCCGGAGAACTCTCTGCTGGCAGGATTGGGCAGTTTCAGCAATTTGCTGTAAGACAGAAATGACTTCGGAAAAGCAGTTCTCTAACACATTCATTCCTATCAATACAGTTGGTTCACAGTTCCGCCGGTCAACATCAACAACAATTATACCCTGTTTCTTCAGTTCTACTTTACCAATCTTTATGGTCATCTCCCTGAATCCTAGTTTCGGTACCAACTTACCATTACTGGCCCATATATCTAGTTCAACATCAGAGGGCCCTTTATCAATATCTGCATCAGCCCAGTACCTCTTATAAAGGATATACGGTATAGATGAAATCTGGGAACCTGTGTCCAGCAAAGCGTTGAGGGGAATTCCGTCCAGCACGATAGGGATAATGGGTCGTCCTCCGATGTACCTGTCGTGCCAGGGTGTTGGGCCTTGAAAGTTCATTCCTGCGAAGCGGCCCGCATTCCCAGGGGATTCCCGTTTAAATCACAATCTCGTGCAAAGTGGCCCGGCTGCTGGCAACGGCGGCAAATGGGCTGTCCATCCGGTTGGTAGCGGTCGCGGGGTCGTCCTCTCCATGTCGGGTATCTCCGGGGTCTCATCCATGGAACATCCTCTCTACAGTTTGCCAACTCCATCTTGTGTCCTCTCATCTCCTGCATGGTTTTAGCCATTGAAGCAACAACATCAGCTAAAGAGTCAAGCTTTTGTTGAAGAGCCTCATTAGTACTGGGCCCCAGGGGCTTAGCAATGGCCCCAGACATAGCTGATGTCACTGGCACTCCCTGTTGTTGAGGTGCCTCTGCCATGGGTTGCGCAGGATCCTGATCCCGAGGTGCCTCTGCCAGCTGGAGACGTATAGCGCTCTCCTTTAATTGGGCAAATGTCAATTCAGGGTTCTTAAAAACAAGCATGCTCACATGCCCCCGGTGAGAAGGGGTGTAGAGTCCCTCAATAAATTGATCTCTTAGCAGTTTATCCGCTCCGGTGTTAAAAATGGGTTCAGCCAGTGTAAGTGATTTAAGGGCTTCCTGCAGGTTTAAGGCAAAGTCTCTCACGCCCTCATTAGCTTTTTGTTTGCAACTAAAGAATCGTATTTTAGCTTTGCTGCTGGCCGTGGTTTCAAATGTAGCTTTTAATCCAGCAAATATGCGTTCAACAGTGCCTTTTAGATCAGCTGCCCATGCTGTGACTTCTCGCTTAGCATGGCCACTTAACTGCATCATCAGGAGACTAACACGCTGAACTTCACCCACAGGGAACATGTCAAAATGGGCCAGCATCTTTTCTCTGAAATCGTCAAGGGTATTAGGCTCACCTTCATACATTGGAAGCCATGGGCCACCCGGGGTATATGGCATCAGCACCGGCATGATGGGCGCCACTCCTTGCACCGCTGCGCTGCCGGACTCTCTATTGACACTCTGTCTTTCAGCTGCATTAGCGTTGCCGAGTGCTGCGGCGTCTCCGTGCTGCGACATACTGTGCCCCCTTAGTTAATCCGGACCCTTCCGGTCCTCCGCTTCCGTCGGGATAGTGTAGATTCGTTCCGCTGTGCAGCAGGATCGATTTTCCCCTTGCTCTGATGTCAGAGCGCTCAGCTTAGTGCTGCCCACAATGACACGCCCCCTGCTGCTCCCACCCACTGCGCTCTGTAATGGCGGATTCTGAAGTTTTTCAGTTAGACTGGGGCTCAGGTGATGGCGTAGCTCAATTAACAGTCTCGTGCCTAACGGTTATGAAGTGATTACCTCAGGGGATGGCGGCCATCTTTACTCCATTATAACCAATGGGGAAAAGTCACTTTCAATAGTTTTCAATGGGGAATGGATTTTTCTTTAATAAAGTCAATTTTCAAGATTTTTCATCCCAGTTTTCACAGTTTTGGGCTCCAATCACGGCACACAATACCCGGTATACGGGCTGGCTAGATCCTGTTCGTGACGCCAATTGTGACGCCCAGGAGACCGGGATACCCAGCACCGGACCAATGGAGTCTGTCTCTTGAGGGGGATGTCACGGGTGGCTTGACCCGGTGCTGTGGCCTCAGGCAATGCACAGTGTAAGGGGTATCATGAGGGGACAGGCACTTACTTGATCAGCAGCAGGTTCTGCCAGCGGTGACGATCTCGATCCTGGATAGATGGCTATTGTCCAAATGAAAGACTGAGGCACTGAAACGTTTAACCAGTTTACTTTAACATAAAAGGATTTACAACCAGTCCTGTCACCGGAGTCTGTATGGGAACTCTGAGTTACTTTGACCCTGCCGGGGTCTTCGCCTCTTATTGTGCGCAATTTCTGTGTGGCCCTGCTGCTGTATGTGAACTGGCTGCCGGCCCAATCTGTCCCCTCCGGGTCCTGGTTCGACGGGCAACCCGAGTCCTTTTATCGGTTTACCCCCTCTGGGAGTACCGCTGAACTCTGTGTCTGTTGCTGCATCCGACCCTAGTGAAGCTGATATCACCTCACGTTTTTCCGGTTGCTGTATTATATATAATGAATACAGCCACGGATCCGGTATCCGTCTTTGCGCCTGTTCTGGGTAGTGATTAATGCTACCCGGTTCTCACAATGTCCTTTTTCTCTATCCCTCTTCTCCTCAGGCCGGTGATTTAGACCTGGTAACAGTCACAGGGCTGTTAGAGATTCAACTGTATGACCTCTCACTATCAGCTCCTTGGCCCAACTGCCATTTCTTCTCTCAGACCAGAATGGATCAAGGGGAGTCTCTGGAGCTCCCCCTTCTGGCCGGAGGTGGTAGTGCAGTCTTGCTATTTTAGTATTTGTACTTACTGTCAGTAACTATTTTTGTGGCAAATACCCCTAGGGGTGCCACATTAGCTTTATTTAAATGAATAATGTTGACCTGAATTGTTACAAACAACCTGTAGACAATGGTTTGCTATTTTTGGAAGAAGGAAATTGTTATTTTCTTTAAAGGGGTTTTACGTCCCTATAATTTTAATTTTACAGTGTGGCAGAAAAATAAGAAATCCTATACACGCACCTATCAATCCCCTGTCACCTCCGTCCCTGTGGCCGTACCTCTTCTCTCCTGGCGTGGTCAGTCGGTAGTAGTTGTGGCCACCAATTGGCTGCAGTTGTCAAATGTCGACAACGTGAGAAGATGAGACCATCAGGACACATGGCCAGAGGGACAGAGGAGCGGCACAGGATTCCTAGGTGACTGTGAGCATGTGCTACTGTGGACAACCTCTCTAATTTAAACCACAGGTGAGATATAAGGGGTCCGTCCTCTTTGGTACCATCAGCTTTGATATTTGGGGTAAGAACTTGTGGGAGACTTCCCACCATAGAGTAACTGCAATACTGGCAGAAGAGTGTAGAGCAGTGTTTCCCAAACTCCAGTCCTTATGGACGCCACGGGTCATGTTTTCAGGATTTCCTTAGTATTGCCCAAGTAGTGGAAGAATCATCAAGGCATCAGGAATTGTCTCACCTGTGCAACACTATGGAAATCCTGAAAACATGACCCGTGGGGTCCGTGAGGACTGGAGTTTGGGAAACACTGGTGTAGAGAATTGATCTCAGGGACATCAAATCATTGTAGAAGATGGAAACAATGCAGGCTCTAGTGCCCTGGGGGGCAAAGTTTGGCTCCATGTTGGGGGCCCAGTTTGCTATTTAAGTCTCTTTAATCTGTAGATGCCTGTGTTAGAAAGGTGAACAATTGAGTGTTCAGTGGCTAATAAGGTGTTTCTGCAGACATAATGAAAACTATCACGGGTGTTTGCATCATGTACTGCGGGGCTAAATACTTGCTGAAAAAAAATATGGTATATATAAAGACACATCTGTATGTTTTTCTCAATATCTGACATGAAATCAGAATAAACTTTTCCTGTTTTAGGTCAATTAGGATTACCATAATTATTGATATTTGCCAAATGCCAGAATAATTAGAAAAAGAGAGAATGTTTTAAGGCATTTTTATTACTTAATACAAAGTCAAAAGTTTCCATCAATTTCATTAGTATTTGGTACCATTGCTCAGTACCAATTTACCAGATCCTGGAACAGTGTGGAGAACGGGGAGGAGAGGTGAGTATTGTATGCTAGAAATAGGCCTGATGCTATCGCATCAGGAGTGCGGTGAAATTAACATACTACGCTGGTAGAGTGCGCAGTTGGGCTGTTACTGTGCCTGCGTGGGAATAGAAGAGACGTGTATTTCACTTGCGCAGGCGCAGTTTGTGGCCGCCTGAGCAAGTGACACTGCCACGGTGCCTTATGGGATTCGGGGACAGCGGTCGGAGGTCCCAACTGGCGATTATTATACAGTATTAGATGAGTTACCGTATATACTCGAGTATAAGCCGACCCGAGTATAAGCCGAGGCACCTACTTTTGCCACGGAAAACTGGGTAAACTTATTGACTCGAGTATAAGCCGGGTATCTATTGTCCCCTCATCCCTGTCCTGCTATTGGTGGCTCCCCCGTCCTGTTATGTGGCTCCCCCCTCCTGTCCTGGTATGTGGCTCCCCTGTCCTGTCCTGGTATGCGTGGCTCCCCCATCCTGTCCTGCTATGCGTGGCTCTCCCATCCTGTCCTGGTATGTGTGGCTCCCCCGTCCTGTCATGGTACGTGTGGCTCCCCTGTCCTATCCTGGTATGCATAGCTCCCCCATCCTGTCCTGCTATACGTGGCTCCCCCATCCTGTCCTGCTATGTGGCGCCTCTGCTCTGTCCTGGTATGCGTGGCTCCCCCGTCCTGTCCTGGTATGCATGGCTCCCCCATCCTGTCATGCTATGTGTGGCTCCCCGTCCTGTCCTGGTATGTGGCTCCCCCGTCCTGTCCTAGTATGTGGCTCCACCGTCCTGTCCTGGTATGTGGCTCCCCCGTCCTGTCCTGCTATTCGTAGATCCCCCGTCCTGTCCTGATATGTGGCTCCCCCGTCCTGTCCTGCTATGTGTGGCTTCCCATCCTGTCCTGGTGTGTGGCTCCCCCGTCCTGTCCTGCTATGCGTGGCTCTCCCATCCTGTCCTGGTATGTGTAACATAACATAGTAACATAGTTAGTAAGGCCGAAAAAATACATTTGTCCATCCAGTTCAGCCTATATTCCATCATAATAAATCCCAAGATCTACGTCCTTCTACAGAACCTAATAATTGTATGATACAATATTGTTCTGCTCCAGGAAGACATCCAGGCCTCTCTTGAACCCCTCGACTGAGTTCGCCATCACCACCTCCTCAGGCAAGCAATTCCAGATTCTCACTGCCCTAACAGTAAAGAATCCTCTTCTATGTTGGTGGAAAAACCTTCTCTCCTCCAGACGCAAAGAATGCCCCCTTGTGCCCGTCACCTTCCTTGGTATAAACAGATCCTCAGCGAGATATTTGTATTGTCCCCTTATATACTTATACATGGTTATTAGATCGCCCCTCAGTCGTCTTTTTTCTAGACTAAATAATCCTAATTTCGCTAATCTATCTGGGTATTGTAGTTCTCCCATCCCCTTTATTAATTTTGTTGCCCTCCTTTGTACTCTCTCTAGTTCCATTATATCCTTCATGAGCACTGGTGCCCAAAACTGGACACAGTACTCCATGTGCGGTCTAACTAGGGATTTGTACAGAGGCAGTATAATGCTCTCATCATGTGTATCCAGACCTCTTTTAATGCACCCCATGATCCTGTTTGCCTTGGCAGCTGCTGCCTGGCACTGGCTGCTCCAGGTAAGTTTATCATTAACTAGGATCCCCAAGTCCTTCTCCCTGTCAGATTTACCCAGTGGTTTCCCATTCAGTGTGTAATGGTGATATTGATTCCTTCTTCCCATGTGTATAACCTTACATTTATCATTGTTAAACCTCATCTGCCACCTTTCAGCCCAAGTTTCCAACTTATCCAGATCCATCTGTAGCAGAATACTATCTTCTCTTGTATTAACTGCTTTACATAGTTTTGTATCATCTGCAAATATCGATATTTTACTGTGTAAACCTTCTACCAGATCATTAATGAATATGTTGAAGAGAACAGGTCCCAATACTGACCCCTGCGGTACTCCACTGGTCACAGCGACCCAGTTAGAGACTATACCATTTATAACCACCCTCTGCTTTCTATCACTTAGCCAGTTACTAACCCATTTACACACATTTTCCCCCAGACCAAGCATTCTCATTTTGTGTACCAACCTCTTGTGCGGCACGGTATCAAACGCTTTGGAAAAATCGAGATATACCACGTCCAATGACTCACCGTGGTCCAGCCTATAGCTTACCTCTTCATAAAAACTGATTTGATTGGTTTGACAGGAGCGATTTCTCATAAACCCATGCTGATATGGAGTTAAACAGTTATTCTCAACAGTTATGTGTGGCTCCCCCGTCCTGTCATGGTACGTGTGGCTCCCCTGTCCTGTCCTGGTATGCATGGCTCCCCCATCCTGTCCTGCTATACGTGGCTCCCCCATCCTGTCCTGCTATGTGGCGCCTCTGCTCTGTCCTGGTATGCGTGGCTCCCCGTCCTGTCCTGGTATGCATGGCTCCCCCATCCTGTCCTGCTATGTGTGGCTCCCCCGTCCTGTCCTGGTATGTGGCTCCCCCGTCCTGTCCTAGTATGTGGCTCCACCGTCCTGTCCTGGTATGTGGCTCCCCCATCCTGTCCTGCTATTCGTAGATCCCCCGTCCTGTCCTGATATGTGGCTCCCCCGTCCTGTCCTGCAATGTGTGGCTTCCCATCCTGTCCTGGTGTGTGGCTCCCCCGTCCTGTCCTGGTATGTGGCTCCCCTGTCCTGCTATGCATGGCTCCTCCATTCTGTCATGGTATGTGACTTCCTGTTCTGTCCTGGTATGCGTGGTTCCCCCATCCTTTCCTGGTATGCGTGGCTCCCCATCCTGTCCTGGTATGCGTGGCTCCCCCATCCTGTCCTGGTATGCGTGGCTCCCCCATCCTGCCCTGCTATGCATGGCTCCCCCGTCCTGTCCTGGTATGTGGCTTCCCGTCCCGTCTTGGTATGCGTGGCTCCCCATCCTATCTTGCTATGTGGCTCTCCCATCCTGTCTTGGTATGTGGCTCCCCTGTCCTGTCCTGCTATGCGTGGCTCCCCTGTTCAGTCCTGCTATGCGTGGCTCCCCTGTCCTGTCCTGCATGGCTCCTCCATCCTGTCCTGGTATGTGGCTCACCCCGTCCTGTCCTGCAATGCGTGGCTCCCCCGTCCTGCTATGCATAGCTCCCCCATCCTGTCCTGGTATGTGGCTCCCGGTCCTGTCCTGATATGCATGGCTCCCCATCCTGTCTTGGTATGCGTGGCTCCCCCATCATGTCCTGGTATGCGTGGCTCCCCCATCCTGTCCTGGTATGCGTGGCTCCCTCGTCCTGTCCTGGTATGCGTGGCTCCCCCTTCCTCTCCTGGTATGTGGCTCCTCTGTCATGTCCTGCTATGTGTGGCTCCCCCATCCTATCCTGCTATGCATGGCTCCCTCGGTCCGGCATTGCTCGGCTCCCCCCGGTCCCACATTGCCCAGCTCCCCCGCTCCCACATTGCTCAGCTCCCCCGGTGCCCCATTGCTCAGCTCCCCTGATCCGCATGCCTCGGCTCCCCCCCTTCCCCTGGTAGTATGCATAGCTCACATTGCCCCCCTCCCCATCATACTCACCCTCCTCGCGCCCGCATCTCCGTTGTCCCGGCGGCTCTCCTCTCCTCAGCGGTCACGTGGTACCGCTCATTAAAGTAATGAATATGCACTCCACGCCTATGGGAGTGGAGACGCGTCCATATTCATGACCTTAATGAGCAGTACCATGTGCCGCTGGCACCGGGACAACGGAGATGCTGCGATGGAGGGTGAGTATGACGGGGAGGGGGGGCAATGTGAGCCATGCATACTACCAGGGAAAGGGGGGAAGCTGAGCCATGAGGGACTGGGGAAGCCGAGCCTTGCGGCCACGAACTGTGCTTGCGCAGTGCCTTAGGGGATTCGGGGACAGTGGCCAGAAGTCCCAACTGGCGATTATTATATTAGATGAATCACCGTATATACTCGAGTATAAGCCGACCAGAGTATAAGCCAAGGCACCTACTTTTGCCACGGAAAACTGGGTAAACTTATTGACTCGAGTATAAGCCGGGTATGTATTGTTGAAATGACGGATCCTGTGCAGATTGTGGAAAACGTGCACTGGGCCCGTCTTTCTGATGGACTGGTCGAGCCTATGTGCACCTGTTGTGTATGTGTTTTCCACTGCGAAAATGCATGCACAACACAAACCAGGTTAAAAAAATTAAAAATTACAGTATTCTCACCTACCGGAGTTCCCGTGCAGTGATGCTCCCGGCAGCTAGCGTTCCTAGTAATACATTGTGAAATCTCGCGAGAAGTTGCGGTCTCACGAGACCGCGACTTCTTGCGAGATTTCACAATGTATTACTAAGAAGTAGCGCTAGCTGTCGGGAACATCAGTGACGCTGCGCGGGAACGCCGGTATGTGAGAATATTGCGATTTTTAATTTTTTAAATTAATTTTAACATTATATCTTGTTACTATTGATACTGCATAGGCAGCATCAATAGTAAAAAGAGAAAGAGAGCGAGCGAGAGAGAATTTCCCTGACGGGAAATTCTTCCACGCATGCTCTCTTTGAAAAGGCGGAAGCTGTCGCTGGATTCCTGCTTTTCACAGGCAGCAACGCATCCTGCGCCCATAGGCTACTATTGTAGCCAGTGACGGGCAGCGCAGGATGCGTCGCTGACCGACTTTCCGACATGCAGAAAAAACGTTCCTCTGAACGTTTCTCTGCCCGAAGGACCTTTTTTTATGCAGGATACAGTGAAAGACGGATGAAACGGATGGCCATCCGTCACAATCCGTCGCTAATACAAGTCTATGAGAAAATGCAGGATCCTGCAAGTTTTTTTGCAGGATCCTGCATTCTCAAAAAACAACAGATTGTGATGGAAGCTGAAAGACGGAAGTATGAAAGAGGCCTTACCTTTCTATGCTTGGGTCCTTAGTTCAACTCTGACTAAAATCAAAGTATTTCCTCCTCTCATTACTGTAGATGTTAGCATTTATAGTCAGTGGCTGCAAATGGGACCTGCTTTAGTTTTTGAGAGTAAATGTTGAGAGTCCTATTGATGATCTGGCTGGAAAAAAAAACAGGCTGCATAGTGGTTCAGTGGGTACCGCCATTTGACACTTGGGTCCTTAGTTCGACTCTGACTAAGGTCAATGAGATTCCTCCTCTTAGAAAATGAAAACAGTGACCTCAAATTAAACCTGCTCTTCATTTTCATGACCTGTCAGTGGTACTGATAGGCATATTGATTACCTAGCCATCAGGTAATTATTGGAAGGCATGGTGGCTAAGTGCTTAGCTCCCTTACCTTTCAAATGCTTGGGGTCCTTAGTTCAATTCTGACTGAGGTCCAAGTAATTCATCCTCTCGGGTCTACCTTAGAAATTTCAAATGGACCCTACTCTAGTTTTTCCTGACCTTCCCATAGGTGATGGTAGTAATATTGATGCAGGGGCGGACATATCATTGGTGCAAATTGTGTGGTTGCACTGGGGCGCAAGAGGTAGGGGGTTCATTTCTATCTCCAAAATACAGTTAGGGCCAGAAATATTTGGACAGTGACACAAGTTTTGTTATTTTAGCTGTTTACAAAAACATGTTCAGAAATACAATTATATATATAATATGGGCTGAAAGTGCACACTCCCAGCTGCAATATGATAGTTTCCACATCCAAATCGGAGAAAGGGTTTAGGAATCATAGCTCTGTAATGCATAGCGTCCTCTTTTTCAAGGGACCAAAAGTAATTGGACAATGGACTCTAAGGGCTGCAATTAACTCTGAAGGCGTCTCCCTAGTTAACCTGTAATCAATGAAGTAGTTAAAAGGTCAGGGGTGGATTCCAGGTGTGTGGTTTTGCATTTGGAAGCTGTTGCTGTGAGCAGACAACATGCGGTCAAAGGAACTCTCAATTGAGGTGAAGCAGAACATCCTGAGGCTGAAAAAAAAGAAAAAATCCATCAGACATGCTTGGAGTAGCAAAATCAACAGTTGGGTACATTCTGAGAAAAAAGGAATTGACTGGTGAGCTTGGGAACTCAAAAAGGCATGGGCGTCCACGGATGACAACAGTGGTGGATGATCGCCGCATACTTAATTTGGTGAAGAAGAACCCGTTCACAACATCAACTGAAGTCCAGAACACTCTCAGTGAAGTAGGTGTATCTGTCTCTAAGTCAACAGTAAAGAGAAGACTCCATGACAGTAAATACAAAGGGTTCACATCTAGATGCAAACCATTCATCAATACCAAAAATAGACAGGCCAGAGTTAAATTTGCAGGAAAACATCTCAAGAAGCCAGCTCAGTTCTGGAAAAGTATTCTATGGACAGATGAGACAAAGATCAACCTGTACCAGAATGATGGGAAGAAAAAAGTTTTGGAGAAGAAAGGGAACGGCACATGATCCAAGGCACACCACATCCTCTGTAAAACATGGTGGAGGCAACGTGATGGCATGGGCATGCATGGCTTTCAATGGCACTGGGTCACTTGTGTTTATTGATGACATAAGAGCAGACAAGAGTAGCCGGATGAATTCTGAAGTGGACCGGGATATACTTTCAGCCCAGATTCAGCCAAATGCTGCAAAGTTGATTGGACGGCGCTTCATAGTACAGATGGACAATGACCCCAAGCATACAGCCAAAGCTACCCAGGAGTTCATGAGTGCCAAAAAGTGGCACATTCTGCAATGGCCAAGTCAATCTCCAGATCTAAACCCAATTGAGCATGCATTTCACTTGCTCAAATCCAGACTTAAGACGGAAAGACCCACAAACAAGCAAGGCCTGAAGGCTGCGGCTGTAAAGGCCTGGCAAAGCATTAAGAAGGAGGAAACCCAGCGTTTGGTGATGTCCATGGGTTCCAGACTTAAGGCAGTGATTGCCTCCAAAGGATTTGCAACAAAATATTGAAAATAAAAATATTTTGTTTGGGTTATGTTTATTTGTCCAATTACTTTTGACCTCCTAAAATGTGGAGTGTTTGTAAAGAAATGTGTACAATTCCTACATTTTCTATCAGATATTTTTGTTCAACCCTTCAAATTAAACGTTACAATCTGCACTTGAATTCTGTTGTAGAGGTTTCATTTCAAATCCAATGTGGTGGCATGCAGAGCCCAACTCGCGAAAATTGTGTCACTGTCCAAATATTTCTGGCCCTAACTGTAGATGCAATTTTGCATTTTTAGGAGCTTTTGGGTTGCAAAGGGTCCATATATTGTTTTTGCATAGGGGCCCTTTTCTGTCTGTGTCCGCCAGTGTATTGATGACTTAGGTTGATGACAGAGGTTTTATTTCAAGCAGCCAAGTGGCTCAATGGAAAGCACCAGTGCTTTGCAGAATGGGAGTCCTGGGTTTAAATCCCACCATGGATGACATCTGCAAGGAGCTTGTATGTTCTCCCTGTTCTTGACTGTGTCTCTGCCCATGCTCCAAAGACATACAGGTAGGGGCTAGTGATGGAAGTGCTGTGGCTAATGATGGTGCTACCTGCATCATGGGCTTGTGCAGCATCCAGGAGGGATACTGGGCTGTTATTGCTTACTAATAATTGGCTACTGCTTGTATCATGACATTCATCCAATGAGGACAGACATTACTCAGGATAATTGCCTAATGAAGTGGACAGGCAAACTTGCCGTTTTACTCAGGAAACTTGCCTAATGAAGAAGTGCTATTGGGCTGTTTGCCTGTCCACTTCATTGGGCAAGTATCCTGAGTAATGTCTGTCCTCATAGGATGAATGTCATGATACAAGCAGTAGCCAATTATTAGTAAGCAATTGATTTGCTGCAAATATTCAGCTCAGTTGCTGCAACTGAGCTGTGAAAAATCATTTTTGGACTTTGAAAAATGTTAAAATCTTCCACCCTAAACATTTTCCTTCCATTAAAACCTGATATTTATCCAATGAGAGATGACTTGAACAGAGAAAGACTCAGCCTCATAGCAGCTGTGTCCCTCCTGGATGCTGCACATGCCACACAGGTAACACTATCATTAGCCATACACTTCCATCACTGGCCCCTACCTGCATGTCTTTAGAGCATGGGTGAGAACCAACTCAAGCACAGGGAGAACATAGAAACTCCTTGCAGATATCATTCATGGTGGGATTTGAACCCTGGGATCCCATGCTGCAAAGCACCAGTGCTTTCCACTGAGCTAATGTGCTGCTCAGAAGATAACATCTGGCAAAGTCATCAATATTACTACCAGCACCTATGGGAAGGTCAGTAAAAACTATAGCATGTCCATTTGCAATTTCTAAAGTAGACCTGTGAGGAGGAATTACTTGGACCTCAGTCAGAGTTGAACAAAGGACCTAAGCGTAGGATGGCAATGGTGGTAACCACTGAGCCACCATGCTGCCTGAGAGGTTTTTTTTTCTCTCCAGATCATCAATAGGACTCTCAGCATTTGTGTGAAAGTCAGAAAAAACTAGAGCAGGTCCCATTACAGTCACTGATTACAGTTTCTAAAATACAAAACAAAAAAGGCACCTGTAGCGCTCACACTCAAGAAAAACCTGCAGCAGATATAGTAGCGGAACCACCCACCCGCAAAAACATAGATAAATCTAAAAGAAAAAAAGAATATCTGCGCAGATATTCTTTTTTTCTCTTTTTTTCTTTTAGTTTCTAAAATACACCTGGGTGGAGGAAACTCACTGTCCTCAGTCAGAGTTGAACCCAGGACACCAGCAGCACTAACCACTGCGCCATCATGCTGTCCGAGCACTAACCCCTGGGTAAGTCATCTATATCAGAGGTCCCCAACCGCCGGTCCGCGGACCAGGACCGGGCCGTTGAGGTTTTTCAGCCGCTCCGCTGTGCCACTGACAGCTAGCTTCGCGGCCCTGCGCCTGGTCAGAGCACGCTCTGTGACAGCTCGCAGCTCCCGGCAGAGAATATTATGCAGGACAGGGCGGGGCGTCAGGCGGGTCTTAGTGACGCAGCCCTCCTGCGCAGCATGGTGTGTTCCTGATGGGGTGGGGCGGCAGGCTCTCCTCACTGACACGCCCAGTGGTGTATCTGGGGGGGGGGCAGCCGGCAGGGAGGGGCGCAGTCGGGCCGCCTCATTCGGCGGTCCGCAGTGTCTCCCCCGGCGGCTTCATTCTGCCACCCCCGGTCAGGGAGTCAGCTGTTCTCTGTGCCGACTGTCAAGCTGACAGCCGGCACAGAGAAGCTGCAGAGCGCCGGCTCCCAACGTGTGCAGAGGTGGAGGGGAGCCCCTGCAGGGTGGCTGCGACGGGCAGGGAGAAATCCCCGCAGCTCCGCTGCCCAGCGATCTGTCTTCCTGCTTCCTCTCACACAGACGCGCCGCTGGATGACGTCATCATTCAGCGGCCGGCTGTGTCAGAGGAAGGCAATGAGATGCTGTGGTAGAGTGCGAGGAGAGGTGAGAGGGGTGTGTGAATGTGTGTGTGTGAATGTGTGTGTGAATGTGTGTGTGTGAGAATGTGTGTGTGTGAATGTGTGTGTGTGTGAGAATGTGAATGTGTGTGTGTGAATGTGTGTGTGAGAGTGTGTGTGTGTGTGTGTGTGAGAATGTGTGTGTGAATGTGTGTGTGTGTGTGAATGTGTGTGTGAGAATGTGTGTTTGTGAATGTGTGAATCACATTCTCATTATAAATGTCATAATTACATGATAAGTATGCACTAAGCTCCACCCCTCCATAACCCCACCCCCATATGACCAGAGCCCCACCCCTGCCCCACCCCCACCCCACCGGGCCATGGAAAACTGGTCTTGCTTAAAGCCGGTCCCTGGTGCAAAAAAGGTTGGGGACCTCTGATCTATATGACTCCCGACACCTATGGGAAGGTCAGGAAACATAGAAATAGCTGCACAACACATCTAACCAATTGGTTCATTGATTTCAATTTCTAAAGTGAGGTGGAGAATTATTGTCCATGGTTAGATCTGAACCAATAACCCGAGCAATGGAAACCTGCAATGCTAACCTTTCGGAATGATGTTTATTATTACACATATTACAACTACTATGTACTACTGTTTAATAGCGCACGAGTCTCTGTCTCCAAGAATAGTCTTATATTGTCAATGATACATTGTTTTAAAGAAAAGAGAACCAGGACGTTCCCGCACACTGTTCACACTGTGTGTAGCTGGAGCAAATTCTGCTTTCACTTTACAAGCTGACAGACTAGAGCCTAAGATCACGAGCTGTAAGAAATACCAGTTGTAAGCTGCATTATCTTTGTTCATGAATAAATATATCTTCACTGTTGAACAGCTGGACAGCACAGAGATTAATCCGCTGCCAACATAACCATCCAGCCACCATGCTGTCCAAGAGCTGTTTGCTGGCTAATTCATCAAAATGACTTCCAACACCTATGAGAAGGTTGTGAAAAGAGAAACTAGTTCCCTTTGCAGCCACTCACTTCAATTTTTAAAGTGTGCCTGAGAGGTGGAATCTCAGCATGCCCTGTCCGAGTTGAACCCATGACTTCAACAACATTACTAACCACCGAGCCACCATGCTGCCCAGGAGATTATTTATAGGTAGGTTATTCAAATGACTACCAGCAGCAATGGTGAGATCATGGAAGGGAAAAGCCAGATACCCAACGCATCAAATCAGTTAATTGATTTTAATTTCTGAAGTGTACCGAGAGGTGAAGTCTCATTATTGTTGGTGAGAGTTGAACCAATGTCTCCAGTGCTAACCACTGAGCTAGTCATCAATATCACAGACATGAGCATCAGTGGAGTGCTAACCAGAGTCACCATATGGTAAAACACCAACCACCACCATGATAATGACACTGAAACTTGGGGTTCTCCTCTTTCTGGTTGGATGTTCATCTAGTTCTCATCATCCATTGGTGACAATAGTCCTGAGTGAAGAATGAAGCTACATTGTTTCTCGTCTTTTGTACCTCCCATACTGGTTTACATATGGTGAATCTTCAGATTTTTCTTCTCTGTAGTTTATGCTCATCCTGGGGCCGGTCTTGCAGGAGATTTGATCATCTCATTTGTGCACTTGTATGGAACATACGGAAGGTGCACAATGATCGCAATTATAAACAATCTACATGTAGACAATGTTTTTTTGAGGTGTGATATTTCTAGGAGGCCGAGATCTATACTGTCCTGCAGTCCGGAAAATGATGTAATATAACAATATGTAGTATAAAACCGCAGCTCACATACACAACCTGCACTGGAGAATAAAGATATGAG
Source organism: Ranitomeya imitator (assembly GCF_032444005.1). NCBI lineage: Eukaryota > Metazoa > Chordata > Amphibia > Anura > Dendrobatidae > Ranitomeya > Ranitomeya imitator. The sequence continues at coordinate 799,125,182 of NC_091282.1, forward strand.
ACCGGCCTGACATGGTGGTGATCCGTCCATCCACCCAGTGTGAGGAGGAGGCTGCCGCAGGGCACAGGGATCTGTATATGGCATCATAACATGTGCATTTGTGGGACTGGATTGCTTGACACTAATATGGCAAAAATGCTTCTACTGGGAAGGAATACCCCTTTAATCATTTAATTATTGTGATATCATAAGGTCTGTAGCTTTCTTTATAATCTCTGCTTCAATCCTATCTATCCATAACGCTTCCATCACCAGCGACATCATCTATCATCCATCCATCTTACAGAGCACAGTGCGGCTGTAGAGGACCTGTCATCTCTCGGGGCCCGTTTTGTCCCTCTTTCTACAACATAAATTTATACCAGTTTCTCTTTGCTTCTCTTGGCACCGCTGGGCATGAACGCAACTGATGGAGTAACGATCTGACGATCTCTTGGAGCTGAATTGAGGCAACAAACCAAACATTTAACAGACGTTTTATTGTCTGAAAGCCATTGGGAATATTCTGCCCAGGTTTGGTCTCAATGTCACAGTTCGGGCAAGTGCAGAAGAGAGTCCGATTATGCTAATCGCACTCTGATCGGAGTGTGATCGGAGTTTGATTGGAATCTGATCAGAGTGTGTTCGGGGTGATATCGGAGTGTGATTGGAATCTGATTGGGGTGTGGTCGGCGTGTGATCGGGGCATGATCTGTTTTTCTTGGATGTGAGGAATTAAAAAGAAAAACGTTTCTCCATCTTCTCCATTCAGTCTGTCTGTGAAGATTAGACTGCACTCGGATGTTATGTACTGTAAGTGCAGTCCGATGTTTTCCACGGTCCCATAGACATGAATGGGTGTGTGCTATCCGATTATCAGAAGCAAATTGTGCAATCTGTGGTCTCATCCTAAGCTCAGACATGTGCACGGCCTCAATGAAGAACACTGGTGCGATCTGAGGCTTTGACAGAATGCACTCAGACCGACACTATGGCCGTCTATTCGAGCTCTTAGGCGCCATAAGCTCAGAATTTAAAGAATGTTTGCAGGTTATCCTTTACACATCTACAGCATCGGCAGCACGTCTCCATACACAGGCCGGCGCAGCATTAACCCATTACTTGCCAAATTAAAATTTTTACAAGTACGGATTTTTCAGAAAAGGGTGTCCCAATGTTCAAAAAAAAATAACAACGACATGATTTCCTATTTTGAAAACATTCATTTTACAAGCACAACACAAAAAAATTGGACCTAATTCTAAAAATTATAAAATCTTAGTTGCTAGAAGCTAAAGATTAGGCGTCCCAAAAAAGGACATTGGTAGATAATGGGTTAACTAATGGTGATCAGAAACGGGACCTGTAGAAGCGCAAGCACAGCGCGAAACGGCCGTCGTCTTTGCTCTCCCCTGCTCACACGAGCTTCGGCTCCGTCGTCCCCGGCCATGAATTTTATCTGGATGTGTTGCCAATAAAGTTTTGCATTTCATGAAGACCGGTGAGTGCCCTCATCTTTTTCTTATACTTGGACTAGGCATAAGAGAAATGCAGCTCTTGGTGTGACTGGAGTATAGGTCTACACAGAGCGTATGGTAAATGCAGCACTGGATCTGACTGGAGTATAGGTCTAGGTAGAAGAAAATGCACCCCTGGGTGTGACTGGAGTATAGGACTGACTAGAGTACATGCAGCTCTGGGTATGACTAGAGTATAGGACTGGACCTAGTAGCAGAACAATCTATAACTGGACACAAAGTAGCGCAGTTACCCATAGCAACCAATAAGTCCCCCGCTCTTAGAAGCAGCCGTTCCTTGTACATCAGGACCGTGCTGAGATTACGCGCAGGTTATCCTTCCTGACACTTGCTGTTTTGTGACAGGAATGAAGAATAAAATTAAAACTTGTGTTTCGGGGGAGGGAGACTCCTTTACAGTGACGTAGATAACTGCAATTTCTTCTTGTGAAGCTGCAGTCAGTGATTATTTCTCCTCCATTGACAGCCCATTTTAGCTCCAGCGCTTTCTTCTCCGCACAGAAGACATTGGTGCGGTTGGGAACAGCTGCCACGATGTTCTTCTCTCCCAGGTGCAGATGGTTGTATGAAAGGGAATGAACGCAATCAATTCATATATGAGGTAAAAGTTGTACAAAGGCGCTCGCCGTATCCCAGCCTTCTGGAAGGAGCCTGAAAAAAGCTTTATGCAGAGCATTCTTCATAATACGCGTGGTGAACCAAGACCTGAATATGCGAGAAACCCAGAGAAGACGACCTCCCCACTGGAGGATCCATCTCTGCGGAGAAGGTTGGTGCAGCTGTGCCGAGAAAAACCTTGTCACAACAAAGGCCGAGCAAATCACCGCCGCGCTCTTCAATATGGAAATATGATAATACAGCGACATGTTGTGTTCTTTACTGAAAAGAAACACTCCTAAGAGAGAACCAAGATTTGCGACTCTGCATCTGATCATATACAGATAAAATGGTGTCCACAGGGGTGCACTGACCACAGAGGACAGCGATGAGGCTATCGGGCCCGGGAAGCAGTGTTCGTATTCCAGTTACTCAAACGTAAATTAAAGCATTGCTGTCATTTCAGGCAGCTTTCATGCTGTCCTGTGTGTACGTGAGAAATGACACTATGTCTGGCCATTGTACCACTCGTATCCTGCATTTTTTCCACTCTTGATTTTTCAGTTGTCTCTGAGCTAGTAGGTGGAGTCTGCTGTGATATCTGCCCCACACACAGACATGAAGGATTCTTGCTCTCTCATATCTGTGTAGCACATGTTCAAAAGTGAAGCATCGGCACCAAGCTGTGTCGCTCTGAATTTGGCACTGGGGTGAGATAAAACACTTATTAGAAAGCTGCAGCGTTGTCCGTGTCTCTTGCTGCTCCTCACCTTTTCCATACACAATAAGCATCTTATCTCTCCGTGAATTTCCAGTGCAGTTTGTCTTGAGCATGACTGATTTTAGCAGTCTTTCTGCAATTAGATATATTACAGGAGTTTCTTATATTCATTTGTGCTATTGATTTATGCAGAATTTGTTGAAGTGACAATGACCATTTACTAGCAGCTGGAAACTAGCACCTGAAAACTAGCACCTGGAAACTAGCACCTGAAAACTAGCAGCTGGAAACTAGCAACTGAAAACTAGCTACTGGAAACTAGCAACTGAAAACTAGCACCTGGAAACTAGCACATGAAAACTAACACCTGAAAACTAGCATCTGGAAACTAGCACCTGAAAGCTAGCACCTGGAATCTAGCACCTGAAAACTAGCACCTGAAAACTAGCACCTGGAATCTAGCACCTGAAAACTAGCACCTGGAAACTAGCACCTGGACACAAGCACCTGGAAACTAGCACCTGAAAACTAGCACCTGAAAACTAGCGCCTGGAAACTAGCACCTGAAAACTAACACCTGAAAACTAGCACCTGGAAACTAGCACCTGGAAACTAGCACCTGGACACTAGCACCTGAAAACTAGCACCTGAAAACTAGCGCCTGGAAACTAGCACCTGAAAACTAACACCTGGAAACTAGCACCTGGAAACTAGCACCTGGAAACTAGCACCTGAAAACTAGCACCTGGACACTAGCACCTGAAAACTAGCACCTGAAAACTAGCGCCTGGAAACTAGCACCTGAAAACTAGCACCTGAAAACTAGCACCTGAAAACTAACACCTGGAAACTAGCACCTGGAAACTAGCACCTGAAAACTAGCACCTGGACACTAGCACCTGAAAACTAGCACCTGGAAACTAGCACCTGAAAACTAGCACCTGGACACTAGCACCTGAAAACTAGCACCTGAAAACTAGCGCCTGGAAACTAGCACCTGGAAACTAGAACCTGTGTTGCTCTGGTAATGGGTAAGAAACTACTGTATTAAAATGGATTATCCAGTGAAAACAGGTTGTTACAGGATAGGTGATAACTTGATGATTGGGGGGTCTTACTGTTGGGACCCTGCACCGGCTGCAGAACAAGGAGCTTTAATTCCTGCTAGGAAGGCGCACTGCACATGCCCAACTGCTGCTCCTATTCCTTCCGTATAGGACTGGGGAGCAATGCGCTCTTGTGCGTCCAGCAGAAGACATTCATAGACAAAGACTAGAGCGACAGTCGGGCATGGACATTGTTGCAGCATTTTGTAACGGGTGGGATATCTACTGATCAGCAAGTCAGCGCCTAACCAGGAGATACATGATAACGTGTTTTATACGGACAACCTCCATAAAGGAAAAGGAAAAAAAATGGACAGAAAAAAACAGCTCACCTACTAGGCATTTGTTGTGGGGAAGCCCGGATGACGTGCAGTCTTCACGTAAAACAGTGGAACAAATAGAAGAGAAAATCCAGCTTCCAGAAATATCCAATTTATTAAAGTTAAAATCCAAGGTCCAAAAACATGGTTCACAGGAGAGAAGATAGCAGCATGCTACGCGTTTCGAACACTAAGTTCTTTTTCAAAGCTTTGAAAAAGAACTTAGTGTTCGAAACGCGTAGCATGCTGCTATCTTCTCTCCTGTGAACCATGTTTTTGGACCTTGGATTTTAACTTTAATATATTGGATATTTCTGGAAGCTGGATTTTCTCTTCTATTTGTTCCAACCTCCATAAAGGGGTTGGCCACCGTAACAACTTATCACTGATCCACAGGACACATTATCTGACCACCGGGGTCTGACCATTAGGACCTCCAGTAATCTGGAGATTGGGGTCTGGAGTTGTCACCGCTTAATTGGAGCGATGGTTGAGCATGCACAAATCAGCCATAAGTCACAGAGACAAGAAACAAGCAAGGACATCTGTCCAGATATCAGAGGAGAGTGCGGAAGGGGGGCAGGTAATAAAGAACACTCCTGGTAGCAGAGATTTTATTAGGACCAGAGACCCTTAAATGCAGTATTTTTTTGTCATGTAATGGATAATAAGCAATGGCTAAAACTCAAAATCTCAGTGTTATTGCAATCAGCTTGGACTTTTCCCCCATAAACATTGAGGTTGTAGGACTTTCCCTTTATGTTGCAGCATCATGAATGGGCTGGTATTCCTTAATTTATGTGTTTTCGGGGTATGGATCTACAGATATTCAATGAACACGATGAAAGACCTTTCTCTCTTTCGCTTTTTTTTTTCTGAAGCCCAAGAAATCTCAATTACTCTGGTGTGTGGGCGTTTTTATGCCAGCGCAGCATCTGAAACTGAGAAATCTCAAACTGCCACATTGGATTCATTTTTTCCTTTTGGTTTCAGAAAACATTTTAATTCCTGGAGCTGGAAGCCAGTGAGGTGGGGCCTCATCTGTCAGATTTCAATATGGCCTGAAGCACTATTCCCCTAGGACTGGCAGGCAGATGATACATTGTTGTAAATAGGGCAAATTTAATAAATGTTCAGTTCCAAGCGTCTGTCGCTTACTTCTATTTGCATTCTTTCCCTGACATGTATGCGGGGCCTGTGTGGATATGTATGATTTCATGTAATATGAAAAAAACTCCGGCACACTACTAGATACAAGAAAAAGTCTCTTGTTCATGCAAAATGTTTATTTTCAAACAGTAATGGTGAATTTCCAAATTTTTGTTAATCCTAACAAAAATTTGAAAATTCACCATTACTGTTTGAAAATAAACATTTTGCATGAACAAGAGACTTTTTCTTGTATCTAGTAGTGTGCCGGAGTTTTTTTCATATTATTGCTATGTTTTCCAGAGCACCTCTCACACAGTGAGCACCTTCTGCATCGTTATATAATGTATGATTTCATGGACGGCCTCAGTAGGGAGCTGGAGGGCGGTCAAATCAACGCTGTGCCTTTACCGTGCATCGCCACCTTGTATCACGTTGTGCTTAGAGCCAAATTTCAGTATCAGTTGATTTTTGAATTTATGGTTTATAGCAGTCAGCATAAAGTTTTCTGATACCGAAATTGAAATTCCCTGCATGGCCATAATTACACTACTCACAAAAAGTAAGGGATATTGGGCTTTTCGGCAAAATTTCATGATGATCCTAAAATGCCCTGCAACCTTTTCAGGTGAAGTTAATGTGACCTTCTCTAAACTTTTGGATGCTCATACCCAACTGTTCAATGTCTCAGTACTTTTTGCACAACTTGCTGTTCTCAAACAAGGAGCTTCATGGCAAAATTCACAACAGGTGCTTGATCCATGAATCGGCCATAAATTTTGGAGTTCAATTAGAATTGGTAATAAACCGTCCTTCACATCGTGCTGATCACATTTTGACTTCACGAGATCAAGACAACACCTAACAATTGATGAACAGGACCTCGCCGTTGTGAGGCTTCAGGGAGGATGTTCTCAGACGGAAGAGGCCACTGAGCTCAGAGTGACACAGAGTCAGCAGCAGGTGACAACAGAGAGACCAGAAGAGTCACAGACAGCAGAGACGTGGACGTCTTTTAGCCACATACTACACTGATGATCACTTCATTGTGAACGATGCCCATCGGAACCAGAAGATGAATGCCATATAACATTAGGCATGTGTAAGGGAGGTTAGAGGCACTGAAGTGTGACGTCAGACCATTCAAAACCATTTACATCAGTGTGGTCTGTGTGCTAGACGACGGGCAAGGTACCCTGACCACACCACCAGGCACAGGTACATGGGCCAGGGAAAATCCTTGTTGAACAAGGGAGCAATGGCCTCAGTGCTATTCACTGATGAAAGTCAATTCACAGTGAGCAGAAATCATGGTGCATCAGCCACGTTTGTCACCAGTGGTGGTGGTGTTACAGTAAGAGGTGTGTCTAGTCAATACAGAAATGCCCTACACTTTGTGAATGGACCAGTGACAAGCCCCTACTGCCGAATATCATCATTAATCCAGTCATTGTGCCCCTACACAAACAACACTGGCCTAATTTCATCTTCATGGAAGACCATGCTCCAGCTCATCCAAGACACATCATTCGGGAATGGCTGCTGTAGACTGAAGTACCTCAAATGAAGCGGCTGCATTTTCTCCAGAACTAAATCCCATAGGAAACCCAAGGGATCAGTTCAGTCAACATGTATTGTCTCATAACTCTGTACCCCAGAACCTCAATGACCTGAGCGCCGTCCTTCAAGAAGAGTGGGACGCCATGTCTCAGTTGACAATAACTCCACTTATGAACAGCAGGAGACGTCGTCGTCAGCTGTAATTGATGCTCAATGTCACAGGACAAGTTATTGAAACATTGATATAGTTTTGCTGGGGCATACCCACCACTGTTTTTGGCTTGTGTTTCAATCTTTGATTGAGATGTTGAGATCACCATTGCTGCTTCAACTGAAATACCCTACTTTCATGATAAAATATCACTTTAGTGGAAACATTTTAGGTTTTCCATAAATTTCGCCTGAAAGCCAAATATCCCTAACTTTTTGTGAGTAGCGTAAATAATAGCATTCTGTCTACAACCACCACTAGGGGGAGCTCCCTGTATACAGAAACATAAGATAATGTTGGTTCTGTCTGCAGCCACCCATAGGGGGAGCTCCCTGTACACACTGTACACAGAGATACATGATAAGATTATATCTGTAATTACCACTAAGATTCTGTCTGCAGTCACCACTAGGAGGAGCTCCCTGTATACAGAGATACATGATCAGATTCTGTCTGCAGCCACCATTAGGGGGAGCTCCCTGTATACAGAGATACATGATCAGATTCTGTCTGCAGTAACCACTAGGGGGAGCTCCGTGTATACAGATACATGATCAGATTCTGTCTGCAGCCACCACCTGGGGGAGCTCCCTGTATACAGAGATACATGAGAAGATTATATCTGTAGTCACCACTAGGGAGAGCTCCCTGTATACATAGATACATGATCAGATTCTGTCTGTAGCCACCACTAGGGGGAGCTCCCTGTATACAGAGATACATGATAAGATCCTGTCTGTAGCCACCACTAGGGGGAGCTCCCGGTATACAGAGATACATGATACGATTATATCTGTAGTCACCACTAGGGGGAGTTCCCTGTATACATAGATACATTATATGATTCTGTCTGAAGCCACCCACCCATAGGGGGAGCTCCCTGTATAGAGATACATAATATGATTCTGTCTGAAGCCACCCACACATAGGGGGAGCTCCCTGTATACAGAGATACATAATAAGATTATATCTGTAGTCACCACTAGGGGAGCTCGCTGTATACATAGATACATGATCAGATTCTATCTGCAGCCACCACTTGGGAGAGCTCCCTGTATACAGAGATATATAATAAGATTATGTCTGCAGTCACCACTAGGGGTAGTTCCCTGTATACAGAGATACATTATAAGAGCCTGTCTGCAGCCACCACTAGGGGGATCTTCCTGTACATAGAGAATAATGATAATATCCTGTCCGCAGTCATCATTGGTGGGAACTCCCTGTATACAGAGATACATGATAAGATTTTATCTGTAGTCACCACTACGGGGAGCTTAGTGTCTTCTGTTTATACATGCACATACAGTTGTGCTCAAAACTTTACATACCCCTGCAGAATTTTTGCTTTCTTGGCCTTTTTTCACAGAATATTAATGATAACACCAAAACTTTTTCTCCACTCATGGTTAGTGGTTGGGTGATGCCATTTATTGTCAAATTACTGTGTTTTCTATTTTTAAATCATAATGACCACCCAAAACATCCAAATGAACCTGATCAAAAGTTCACATACCCCATTTCTTAATATCATATATTGCCCCCTCTAACATCAATGACAACTTGAAGTCTTTTGTGGTAGTTGTGGATGAGATTTTTTATTTTTTCACATGGTAAAGCTGCCCACTCTTCTTGACAAAAAGCCTCCAGTTCCTGTAAATTCCTGGGCTGTCTAGTGTGAACTGCGTGCTTGAGATCTCCCCAGAGTGGCTCAATGATATTGAGGTCAGGAGACTGAGATGGCCACTCCAGAACTTTCACTTTTGTTCTGCTGTAGCCAATGACAGGTCGGCCTGGCCTTGTGTTTTGGATCGTTGTCATGTTGGAACGTCCAAGTACGTCTCATGTTCAGCTTCCAGGCTGATGAGTGCACATTTGCCTCCAGTATTTGCTGATAATGTGCTACATTCATCTTTTTCTCAACTTTGACCAAGTTTCCTGTGCCTTTGTAGCTTACACATTTTCAAAACATCAGCGATCCACCTCCGTGCTTTACAATAGGAATGGTGTTCCTTTCATCATAGGCCTTGTTGACCTCTCTCCAAATGTAACGTTTATGGTTGTGGCCAAAAAGTTCAATTTTGGTCTCAATACTTCAAATTACCTTGTCCCAGAAGTTTTGAGGCTTGTCTGTATGCTATTTTGCATATTGTAGGCGAGATACTTTGTGGCATTTGCACAGTAATGGCTTTCTTCTGGTGACTCGACCATGCAGCCCATTTTTCTTCAAGTGCCTCCTTATTGTGCATCTTGAAACAGTAACACCACTAGTTTTTAGAGAGTCCAGTATTTTAGCTGATGTTATTTGAGGGTTTTATTTTGCATCCCGAACAATTTTCCTGGCAGTTGTGGATGAAATTTTTGTTGGTCTACCTGACCGTGGTTTTGTTTTTACAGAGCGCCTGATTTTCCATTTGTTAATCACAGTTTGAACGCTGCTGACTGACATTATCACTTCCTTGGATATCTTTTTGTATCCCCATCCTGTTTTATACAGTTCAACTACCTTTTCCCGTAGATCTGTTGACAAGTTTTGTGCTTTTCCCATGACTCACAATCCAGAAACGTCAGTGGCAGGATGAAAGATGCAAGAGTCTGTGTGGATCCCAGAAACTCACTCAGCTTTTATGCACACACACTGATTACAAGCAGACAGGTCACAGGTGAGGATGTTACCTTTAGTAGCCATTTGTGTCAACTTCTGTGCATGTTATCAGGCCAAAATCACCAGGGTATGTAAACTTTTGATCAGGGTCATTTGGATGTTTGGTTGTCATTATGTTTTAAAAAGAGAAAACACAGTAATTTGACAATAAATGGCTTCACCCAACCACTAACCATGAGTGGAGAAAAAGTTTTGGTGTTATCATTCATATTCTCTGAAAAAAACACCAAGAAAGTAAAAATTCTGCTGGGGTATATAAACTTTTGAGCACAACTGTAATAAAAAAATTGTGCTCCTCCTAGTGGTATCTGTATTACTGCAATTCTGAATGAGTTCTTCCCTGGGGTATAATACATGATGTAACTAAGGATCAAAATAGGAAGTAATGACTATGAGCAGAATAGTGTGTGCAGCTCTGGAGCATAATACAGGATGTAATATGCAGGATAATAATATGCAGGATAATAATTCTGAATTGTTCCATCAAACCCCTAATCAGGTTAGAATTGGGCTAATTTATGATCTTTTTTATAGTGGACTGCTCCTTTAAATTAAAACTTGCTTCATTAAAAGAATAACCCAGAGAACAGAAAGCAGCAAATTATCTCTCAGTAGATAAAACCATACAGGATTAATTTTGTATTCTACAGGATTACTTCATTTATAGCAACAAAATAAATTACTGCCAGTGAGAGAGATTTCATGCTCGGTCAGGAAATGTTCTTGTCAAACGCTTTATTACAGTTACAGTTCCCTCAATCTAATTTTAGTGGAAGTCAAATGGATTTGAGAAGAGCTGCTTTGCACCTATAGATGGGGTACAAATTAACCTGACAAACTGGTAGACGTTTACTATGGTCCTGACACCTGGTAGAAGTTCGGTGTAGTCCTGACACATTGTAGACATTTACTGTGGTCCTGACACTTGGTAGACGTTCACAGTGGTCCTGACACCTGGTAGAAGTTCACTGCGGTCCTGACACCTGGTAGAAGTTCACTGTGGTCCTGACGCCTGGTAGAAGTTCACTGCGTTCCTGACACCTGGTAGACGTTCACTATGGTCCTGACACCTGGTAGAAGTTTACTGTGGTCCTGACACCTGGTAGAAGTTCACTGTGGTCATGACACCTGGTAGAAGTTTACTGAGGTCCTGACACCTGGTAGAAGTTTACTGAGGTCCTGACACCTGGTAGAAGTTCACTGTGGTTCTGACACCTGGTAGAAGTTCACTGTGGTCCTGACACCTGGTAAAAGTTTACTGTGGTCCTGACACCTGGTAGAAGTTCACTGTGGTTCTGACACCTGGTAGAAGTTCTCTGGGGGTCTGACACCTGGTAAAAGTTTACTGTGGTCCTGACACCTGGTAGAAGTTCACTGTGGTCCTGACACCTGGTAAAAGTTTACTGTGGTCCTGACACCTGGTAGAAGTTCACTGTGGTCCTGACACCTGGTAAAAGTTTACTGTGGTTCTGACACCTGGTAGAAGTTCACTGTGGTCCTGACACCTGGTAAAAGTTTACTGTGGTCCTGACACCTGGTAGAAGTTCACTGTGGTTCTGACACCTGGTAGAAGTTCTCTAGGGGTCTGACACCTGGTAAAAGTTTACTGTGGTCCTGACACCTGGTAGAAGTTCTCTGGGGGTCTGACACCTGGTAAAAGTTTACTGTGGTCCTGACACCTGGTAGAAGTTCACTGTGGTCCTGACACCTGGTAAAAGTTTACTGTGGTCCTGACACCTGGTAGAAGTTCACTGTGGTCCTGACACCTGGTAAAAGTTTACTGTGGTCCTGACACCTGGTAGAAGTTCACTGTGGTTCTGACACCTGGTAGAAGTTCTCTAGGGGTCTGACACCTGGTAAAAGTTTACTGTGGTCCTGACACCTGGTAGAAGTTCTCTGGGGGTCTGACACCTGGTAAAAGTTTACTGTGGTCCTGACACCTGGTAGAAGTTCACTGTGGTCCTGACACCTGGTAAAAGTTTACTGTGGTCCTGACACCTGGTAGAAGTTCACTCTGGTCCTGACACCTGGTAAAAGTTTACTGTGGTCCTGACACCTGGTAGAAGTTCACTGTGGTTCTGACACCTGGTAGAAGTTCTCTAGGGGTCTGACACCTGGTAAAAGTTTACTGTGGTCCTGACACCTTGTAGAAGTTCTCTGGGGGTCTGACACCTGGTAAAAGTTTACTGTGGTCCTGACACCTGGTAGAAGTTCACTGTGGTCATGACACCTGGTAGAAATTCACTATGGTCCTAACACCTGGTAGAAGTTCACTGTGGTTCTGATACACGGTACTGGCCTGCACAGCACAATGTGGCCAAGTGCTGGATGTAGATGTATTGTGGAAAGGGGCAATTATGGAGTGCTAGCTTTTCCCTTTCGATTGCCTTCATATAACCTAATACTCTATTTAGAACATTGTTAAAGGAGAACGCGTGGTCCCCTGGATCAGCCTCGTAATGCAGCCATTTCTCTATTCCTTCTGTACCTCGATGGTGCGGTTAACAGCCACCTCACTAGAATGTTTGGGGGGACACCCATTCTCTGTGTACGTGCAGGTCACAGAGAAGGGACAAGTATTTATCAGATATTCAAATATCAGGGTAGGAATACCCCTTCTAAGGTTGGATCTGGTCAGTATGATCAGGTCTCCTTATGAAGGTGTGTGCATATAAAAAATTCCAGATCTTATAGCACTTGGGAAGCCGTGTTGCCAGGAAGGGAATAATCTCTTGCAGTGGCAGGATACATGCCATATTCTTGGTTGGCATGACACGCGCCGAATTTGTGGTTGGCATGATACATGCCGAATTTGTGGTTGGCATGATACATGCTGAATTCTTGGTTGGCATGACAGCCCTTCAATGGACAATCTTCTTTTGCCATAAACCCATTCAGGTCCTGCTCAGTGTCTGTGTTACCAACCTGTCACTTATTAGGGGAGTGGATGGACGTTAGTGTAACCATGAAGGACTCGTCTGCCCGTATGTCCAGATGTGATTTGGTCCATGGGTCCAGCCTCCCCTTGATTATGTGAACTTTTCAATACCCCAATCTTGTTTTGGAGATTGCTCGGACAACCTCTGTGTACTTTTCTGAAACTTCGGAGGAAGTAAATTCCTCAGTTTGGATATTTTCTCTGCCACACATAATTATTTCTGAATCTCTAAATCATTCATGGACGCTCTAAATTATTCAGCTTAGATGACGTACGTTTTGTACGTGAAATTCATCACGTCCTATAAAAACATGGAGGTTAAATATTCTGATATGTAATGTCTCCAGAAGTAATAACCTAATGCATAATATATAAAATTATGTGAGTTATATCACTAAGCGTCCCAGCGCTTCCCACTCCAGGAAATGTCAAATAATCACTGGACAGAGGGATTCATATTTTTGTGATTTCTTTAAAATCACGAGTTTTGAGCTAAAAAACGTTCACAATTGAGATTCATCAACATTTCTTTCTGTTTGGGTTTTAAAGCTATTTGTAATCCTGCACATCGTTAGCTGCAGAATGAGTCAAGCAAAAATTTGTCAGTGAGATCAATCTGATGAGGAGTTTGTAACTTATTTCTCTTGTCCTCATAAAGAACGTGACAGCTGTTACATGCTGCACGATCTACGGGCTTTGGCTACGTTCACACTAGCGTGTGATAAGGCAAGGGTGGCGGCCCCGGCATCTTCACCTTCAGAAGTGTCCTGGGGAGAAGGCGAGTTAGTGCACCCCCTAGTGTTAGGGACAGGGAAGGAGCCCCTGGTCCCGGGTCACCCGACAGCTGTGTTGTGACACCCATCCTTCAGCCAGCAATGTGCTGGAAAACAAGGCGCTTTAAAAGCCACCTTTCCTGGCTTATTACCGGATTTTGCAGATTATAAGACTCACCGGATTATAAGAATAAATTTTGAGGAGAAAACTAGGAAAAAAAAAACTTTTTTGTAATAAAATGTTGCTTCTTATAATCCATACGTCTTATTGCTTATCGGGGGTGGTGGTTGCGGTGAAGTGGGGTCCCAGGGTCGCTGCTGGAGGAGGCAAGAGTGGAGCGTTGCAGAAGGCTGCAGGCTGGGATGAGGGGGTGTTCAGTGGTGCGGGGGCTCTGCTGACATTTTGTGAAAGCTCAGAGCCCCCACACTTACATGGTTTACTATGCATTAAGAATGTGAGCTGAATGCGCTGAAATCTCATCTCCCGAGATCTTGGTGCCAAGATCTCCATGTGCACATGCGCCGCCCTCGGCAGCCATTTTCCCAGAGTCTACTGCATAGTAAACCATGTAAGTGCGGGGGCTCTGAGCTTTCACAAAATGTCAGCAGAGCCCCTGCACCACCGAACACCCGCAGCAGCGCAAATCCGAACACCCCCTCATTCCAGCCTGCGGCCTTCAGCAACACTCCACTCTTGGGACCCTGCTCCACCGCGGCCGGTAAAGTATATCCACATTATAAGACACACCCCCATTTCCCTCCCCCACCCCAAATTTAGGGGGGGGGAAAGTGTGTCTTTTAATCCGAATAATACGGTGTATTCTTCTTTACCAAAAATAACTGCTGTATTCATTCTTAGACATTGTTGAGTAGGTTATTTCAATGTTTTGTTGACTGTAGAATGGTTATTAGCATGAGAATATCCCTGCCTATCATAGCGAAAATACCCATTTGTAAGTGTGCAGCACAGAGTATTTCAGGAAAGTAACGTGTGCTCATCTTGTGGAGGCAGTGACAAGTCCCCTTATGTGATGGGATTTGCAAGAACAAAGCTGTATGTGATAGTGGATGGAAAGATGATGGATGGGGCAGGGGTTTGTCTCTATTCTTCAGGGGTGCTCTGCTCCCCAGCATCCTGTTTGCAGGCGGTATCGGTGCTCTTCTGATGATTGAGAGTTGAAGCCGGCAATATAATCACACCGCAAGCCTGGATCCATCCAGTTTCAGAGCAGCGCTTGCAAGCTCTATTGCCAAGAGCCTATTAGCACTATACTCCTTGCCTAGGAAACTTGCCATCACTGACAAATTGCAGAGGTGGCCAGTAGCCTAGGCAATGTGCAGTAATCAAAATTAAAGATCCTTCTATTCTTGAGAACAGAGAGATTTTTTTTAATGAGGCAAATTGCATATTTTTACCATCACTTTGCAATTTTACACCCATTTAAGATAATGAGTAGTGATGAGCGAGTATACTCGTTGCTCGAGATTTCCCGAGCACGCTCAGGGGGTCTCCGAGTATTTGTAAATGCTCAGAGATTTCGTTTTTGATGACTCATCTGAATGATTTATATCTGTTAGCCAGCATAAGTACATGTGGGGGTTGCCTGGTTGCTAGGGAATCCCCACATGTACTTATGCTGGCTAACAGATGTAAATCATTCAGCTGAGGCAAAGAAAACCAAATCTCGGAGCACTAAAAAATACTCGGAGGACCCCCGAGCATGCTCGGGAAATCTCGAGTAATGAGTATACTCGCTCATCACTAATAATGAGACAATCCCTTTAAGGACAGAATTGTGGAGATACAGTGTTGTGACTGTGAGCACCAAGAACAATCCCAGTCACACAGCACAATACAGATCCCATCATATGGAAAACCCGACTCCCCAGAGCTCTCTCTGCACGAGTCCCGACAGCCGAGAATTAGAGCCTTTTTTCGGGGCAGGTTTATTAGGTTTAATGCAGATTTCCAGGTAGAGTCTCTCTGATAACTGTATCCGTGTGATGCACATTTACAGCTAACGAGGGATTATAGCAGCGCCATGCGGAGAGCTGATGACAGGAAGTCCAATTCCACCACATATAATAGAGTCTGTTACTGCTCGGAGCATAAATGTGAATTAATAAACAGGATTCCGGGTAGGAAGATCATTGTAACTGAAGATTGACAAAATTCCGGCAGATTTCACTGCAATAAAAAAAGGACAATTATTTTCAAAGTGTGAGACAATAGATCAGTGACTTTAAGGATTCTCCACCTGGATGTGATGCTTTGTGCCATACTTAATACTGTGCTTGAAATGGGCAAATTTGCTTTACAGCGAGTCTCATATTATCCTGGGAAAAGTAACTTCTTCCTCACCTTCCTGCAATCTACATTTACTTATAATTCTTCAAATAGCAGCCCAGTCCTCAATATAAGCAATACAGAATTGTGCAAAAAGATGACTTACTCTTAGCTGTCTGTTTGTCCATCCTCGTTGCTGTACACTGCAGAACTGCTTCTCCAGACTGCTTAATGTGTATAAGAACAAACTCTGCCGGAAAGTAGTAGATAGAAATAAGGAGGGAAACATTACAAACTACAACCAACTAAATAACCAGAGACCAAGAAAACAAAATCGTGTAATATTGGCGCACAAAGAGGAGGGGCTCAATATGAGGGCGGAGCTCTGGCCGTTTCATCAGTGGTATGCTTTTCCTTGTGCGTTACGTTTGGATACTGGTTCCACCTCACTTGTTCTGCACCTTAGCCCAGAATATTGAAGATAAAGAGCAGAAAATACGGATAATTTCCACAAATTTTACTTACAGGATATAATCAGGTTACACTGTTCACATTCTAAATAAACACAGTCGCTCATCCTGTACGTGAATCATTTGCAGGTAATTATTTTCCCTTGAGAGAATTAGCTGTGACTTCAGTATCAAGTGCAAATTAGATTTTCCCTATTGAACAAATAGTGTAGAAAATTCATATTTTTATTCAATTTTAAATAATTAGGTTAACGACTGTTTAGGATGATTGGAGACTCTGATTCATAGCGTCAACGTCAAAGCACTGCCTAATATCTGCTTCCACTAAAACAATAAGAGATTGGAAAATTTTGTATTTCAACTGTTAAATATATCTACACGGTGTAAGCCAAAAATATATGGAAGTAACCTGTACCATTACATAATTACTATAATATAGCCCCTATTTACAAGAATTTAACTACTATAATACTGCCCCTATGTACAAGAATTTAACTACTATAATACTGCCCCCTATGTACAAGAATATAACTACTATAATACTGGCCCCTATGTACAAGAATATAACTACTATAATACTGCTCCCTATGTACAAGAATACAACTACTATAATACTGCCACTATGTACAAGAATATAACTACTATAATACTGCTCCATATATACAAGAAAATAACTACTATAATACAGCTCCTATGTACAAGAATATAACTACTATAATACTGCCCCCTATGTACAAGAATGTAACTACTATAATATAGCTCCTTTGTACAAGAATATAACTACGGTACTATAATACTGCTCCATATATACAAGAATATAACTACTATAATACAGCTCCTATGTACAAGAATATAACTACTACAATACTGCCCACTTTGTACAAGAATATAACTACTATAATACTGCCCCTATGTACAAGAATATAACTACTATAATACTGCTCCATATATTCAAGAATATAACTACTATAATACAGCTCCTATGTACAAGAATATAACTACTATAATACTGCCCCCTATGTACAAGAATATAACTGCTATAATACTGCCCCTATGTACAAGAATATAACTACTATAATACAGCCCCTTTGTACAAGAATATAACTACTATAATACTGCCCCTATGTACAATAATATAACTACTATAGTACTGCTCCTATTTACAAGAATATAACTACTATTATACTGCGCCCTATGTACAAGAATATAACTACTATAATACTGACCCTATGTACAAGAATATAACTACTATTATACTGCCACCTATGTACAAGAATATAACTACTAAAATACTGCTCCTATGTACAAGAATATAGCTACTATAATACTGACCCTATGTACAAGAATATAACTACTATAATACTGCCCCATGTACAAGAATATAACTACTATAATACTGCTCCTATGTACAAGAATATAACTACTATTATACTGACCCTATGTACAAGAATATAACTACTATAATACTGACCCTATGTACAAGAATATAACTACTATAATACTGCTCCTATGTACAAGAATATAACTACTATAATACTGCTCCTATGTACAAGAATATAACTACTATTATACTGCCCCCTATGTACAAGAATATAACTACTATAATACTGACCCTATGTACAAGAATATAACTACTATTATACTGCCACCTATGTACAAGAATATAACTACTATAATACTGCTCCTATGTACAAGAATATAGCTACTATAATACTGACCCTATGTACAAGAATATAACTACTATAATACTGCTCCTATGTACAAGAATATAACTACTATAATACTGACCCTATGTACAAGAATATAACCACTATAATACTGCCCCCTATGTACAAGAATATAACTGCTATAATACTGCTATGTACAAGAATATAACTAGTATAATACTGCCCCTATGTACAAGAATATAACTACTATAATACTGCTCCTATGTTCAAGAATATAACTATTATAATACTGCTCCTATGTACAAGAATATAACTACTATAATACTGACCCTATGTACAAGAATATAACTACTATAATACTGCCCCCTATGTACAAGAATATAACTACTATAATACTGCTTCTATGTACAAGAATATAACTACTATAATACTGCCCCTATGTACAAGAATATAACTAATATAATACTGTCTGTTGTGAATTCTGTGGTCAAGCTCCCTCCTGTGGTCATGAGTGGTACTTCGGCTGGTTCTGTCCATGGGCTTCCTCTGGTGGATGTGAGTGGGGCTGCGGCTTCTGAGTTTCCTTTCTCAGGTGACGAGGTTTGTTATGATAGGCAATTCAGTAACACAATGTACATAGCGATCAGAGCACATACAGTGATCTGACAATAACCCAAAATAATAGAACGAGCTCTGAGACGTGGAAACTCTGTAGACCGCAATACCTGATCCTCTCCAAACACAACTAGAGGCAGCTGTGGATTGCGCCTAACGCTCCCTATGCAACTCGGCACAGCCTGAGAAACTAACTAGCCTGAAGATAGAAAAATAAGCCTACCTTGCCTCAGAGAAATACCCCAAAGGAAAAGGCAGCCCCCCACATATAATGACTGTGAGTAAGATGAAAAGACAAACGTAGGGATGAAATAGATTCAGCAAAGTGAGGCCCGATATTCTAGACAGAACGAGGATAGGAAAGATAACTTTGCGGTCTACACAAAACCCTAAAGAAAACCACGCAAAGGGGGCAAAAAGACCCTCCGTACCGAACTAACGGCACGGAGGTACACCCTTTGCGTCCCAGAGCTTCCAGCAAAACAAATAGACAAGCTGGACAGAAAAAATAGCAACAAATAGCAAAGAAGCACTTAGCTATGCAGAGCAGCAGGCCACAGGAATGATCCAGAGAAACACAAGTCCAACACTGGAACATTGACAGGAAGCATGGATCACAGCATCAGGTGGAGTTAAGTAGAGAAGCAGCTAACGACCTCACCAGATCACCTGAGGGAGGAAACTCAGAAGCTGCAGTACCACTTTCCTCCACAAACGGAAGCTCCCAGAGAGAATCAGCCGAAGTACCACTTGTGACCACAGGAGTGAACTCTGCCACAGAATTCACAACAGTACCCCCCCCTTGAGGAGGGGTCACTGAACCCTCACCAGAGCCCCCAGGCCGACCAGGATGATCCACATGAAAGGCACGAACAAGATCGGGAGCATGGACATCAGAGGCAAAAACCCAGGAATTATCTTCCTGAGCATAACCCTTCCATTTAACCAGATACTGGAGTTTCCGTCTTGAAACACGAGAATCCAAAATCTTCTCCACAATATACTCCAATTCCCCCTCCACCAAAACCGGGGCAGGAGGCTCAACAGATGGGACCATAGGTGCCACGTATCTCCGCAACAATGACCTATGGAATACGTTATGTATGGAAAAAGAATCTGGAAGGGTCAGACGAAAAGACACAGGATTAAGAACCTCAGAAATCCTATACAGACCAATAAAACGAGGTTTAAACTTAGGAGAGGAAACCTTCATAGGAATATGACGAGAAGATAACCAAACCAGATCCCCAACACGAAGTCGGGGACCCACACGGCGTCTGCGATTAGCGAAAAGTTGAGCCTTCTCCTGGGACAAGGTCAAATTGTCCACTACATGAGTCCAAATCTGCTGCAACCTGTCCACCACAGTATCCACACCAGGACAGTCCGAAGACTCAACCTGTCCTGAAGAGAAACGAGGATGGAACCCAGAATTGCAGAAAAACGGCGAAACCAAGGTAGCCGAGCTGGCCCGATTATTAAGGGCGAACTCAGCCAAAGGCAAAAAGGACACCCAGTCATCCTGATCAGCAGAAACAAAGCATCTCAGATATGTTTCCAAGGTCTGATTGGTTCGTTCGGTCTGACCATTAGTCTGAGGATGGAAAGCCGAGGAAAAAGACAAGTCAATGCCCATCCTACCACAAAAGGCTCGCCAAAACCTCGAAACAAACTGGGAACCTCTATCAGAAACAATATTCTCTGGAATGCCATGCAAACGAACCACATGCTGGAAGAACAAAGGCACCAAATCAGAGGAGGAAGGCAATTTAGACAAGGGTACCAGATGGACCATCTTAGAAAAGCGATCACAGACCACCCAAATGACTGACATCTTTTGAGAAACGGGAAGGTCAGAAATAAAATCCATAGAGATATGTGTCCAAGGCCTCTTCGGGACCGGCAAGGGCAAAAGCAACCCACTGGCACGAGAACAGCAGGGCTTAGCCCGAGCACAAATCCCACAGGACTGCACAAAAGTACGCACATCCCGCGACAGAGACGGCCACCAAAAGGATCTAGCCACTAACTCTCTGGTACCAAAGATTCCAGGATGACCAGCCAACACCGAACAATGAAGTTCAGAGATAACTCTATTCGTCCACCTATCAGGGACAAACAGTTTCTCCGCTGGGCAACGATCAGGTTTATTAGCCTGAAATTTTTGCAGCACCCGCCGCAAATCAGGGGAGATGGCAGACACAATTACTCCTTCCTTGAGGATACCCGCCGGCTCGGATAAACCCGGAGAGTCGGGCACAAAACTCCTAGACAGAGCATCCGCCTTCACATTTTTAGAGCCTGGAAGGTACGAAATCACAAAGTCAAAACGGGCAAAAAACAACGACCAACGAGCTTGTCTAGGATTCAAGTGCTTGGCAGACTCGAGATAAGTCAAGTTCTTATGATCAGTCAATACCACCACGCGATGCTTAGCTCCTTCAAGCCAATGACGCCACTCCTCGAATGCCCACTTCATGGCCAGCAACTCTCGGTTGCCCACATCATAATTTCGCTCAGCAGGCGAAAACTTCCTGGAAAAGAAAGCGCATGGTTTCATCACTGAGCAACCAGAACCTCTCTGTGACAAAACAGCCCCTGCTCCAATCTCAGAAGCATCAACCTCGACCTGGAACGGAAGAGAAACATCTGGTTGACACAACACAGGGGCAGAAGAAAAACGACGCTTCAACTCTTGAAAAGCTTCCACAGCAGCAGAAGACCAATTGACCAAATCAGCACCCTTCTTGGTCAAATCGGTCAATGGTTTGGCAACACTAGAAAAATTGCAGATGAAGCGACGATAAAAATTAGCAAAGCCCAGGAACTTTTGCAGACTTTTCAGAGATGTCGGCTGAGTCCAATCATGGATGGCTTGGACCTTAACCGGATCCATCTCGATAGTAGAAGGGGAAAAGATGAACCCCAAAAATGAAAGCTTCTGCACACCAAAGAGACACTTTGATCCCTTCACAAACAAAGAATTAGCACGTAGGACCTGAAAAACCGTTCTGACCTGCTTCACATGAGACTCCCAATCATCCGAAAAGATCAAAATGTCATCCAAGTACACAATCAGGAATTTATCCAGGTACTCACGGAAGATGTCATGCATAAAGGATTGAAACACTGATGGAGCATTGGCAAGTCCGAACGGCATCACTAGATACTCAAAATGACCCTCGGGCGTATTAAATGCAGTTTTCCATTCATCGCCTTGCCTGATTCTCACCAGATTATACGCACCACGAAGATCTATCTTAGTGAACCAACTAGCCCCCTTAATCCGAGCAAACAAATCAGATAACAATGGCAAGGGGTACTGAAATTTAACAGTGATCTTATTAAGAAGGCGGTAATCTATACACGGTCTCAGCGAACCATCCTTCTTGGCTACAAAAAAGAACCCTGCTCCTAATGGCGACGATGACGGGCGAATATGCCCCTTCTCCAGGGATTCCTTCACATAACTGCGCATAGCGGTGTGCTCAGGCACGGATAAATTAAACAGTCGACCTTTTGGGAATTTACTACTAGGAATCAAATTGATAGCACAATCACAATCCCTATGCGGAGGTAGGGCATCGGACTTGGGCTCATCAAATACATCCCGGTAATCAGACAAGAACTCTGGAACCTCAGAAGGGGTGGATGACGAAATTGACAGAAATGGAACATCACCATGTACCCCCTGACAACCCCAGCTGGACACCAACATGGAATTCCAATCCAATACTGGATTATGGGCTTGTAGCCATGGCAACCCCAACACGACCACATCATGCAGATTATGCAACACCAGAAAGCGAATAACCTCCTGATGTGCAGGAGCCATGCACATGGTCAGCTAGGTCCAGTATTGAGGCTTATTCTTGGCCAAAGGTGTAGCATCAATTCCTCTCAATGGAATAGGACACTGCAAGGGCTCCAATAAAAACCCACAACGTTTAGCATAATCCAAGTCCATCAAATTCAGGGCAGCGCCTGAATCCACAAACGCCATGACAGAATACGACTACAAGGAGCATATCAAGGTAACGGACAGAAGAAATTTTGACTGTACAGTACCAATGGCGGCAGACCTAGCGAACCGCTTAGTGCGCTTAGGACAATCAGAGATAGCATGAGTGGAATCACCACAGTAGAAACACAGCCCATTCAGACGTCTGTGTTCTTGCCGTTCAACTCTGGTCATAGTCCTATCGCACTGCATAGGCTCAGGTTTAATCTCAGGTAATACCGCCAAATGGTACACAGATTTACGCTCACGCAAGCGTCGACCGATCTGAATGGCCAAAGACATAGACTCATTCAAACCAGCGGGCATAGGAAATCCCACCATGACATCCTTAATGGCTTCAGAGAGACCCTTTCTGAAAATGGCTGCAAGCGCAGATTCATTCCATTGAGTGAGCACGGACCATTTTCTAAATTTCTGGCAATATAGCTCTATCTCATCCTGAGCCTGACAAAGAGCCAGCAAATTTTTTTCTGCCTGATCTACTGAATTAGGCTCATCGTACAGCAATCCAAGCGCCAGGAAAAACGCATCAATATCACTCAATGCAGGATCTCCTGACGCAAGAGAAAATGCCCAGTCTTGAGGGTCGCCACGCAAAAAAGAAATGACGATCCTAACCTGTTGCGCTGGGTCACCAGAGGAGCGAGGTTTCAAAGCCAGAAACAGTTTACAATTATTCTTGAAACTCAGAAATTTAGTTCTATCTCCAAAAAACAAATCTGGAATAGGAATTCTCGGTTCTAACATAGAATTCTGAACCACAACATTTTGAATATCTTGAACTCTTGCCGTGAGCTGATCTACACATGAAGACAGACCTTTAATGTCCATTGTAACACCTGTGTCCTGAACCACCCAAATGTCTAGGGGAAAAAAAAGACAAATCACAGTGCAAAGGAAAAAAAATGGTCTCAGAACTTCTTTTTTCCCTCTATTGAGAATCATTAGTACTTTTGGCTTCCTGTACTGTTATGATAGGCAATTCAGTAACACAATGTACATAGCGATCAGAGCACATACAGTGATCTGACAATAACCCAAAATAATAGAACGAGCTCTGAGACGTGGAAACTCTGTAGACCGCAATACCTGATCCTCTCCAAACACAACTAGAGGCAGCTGTGGATTGCGCCTAACGCTCCCTATGCAACTCGGCACAGCCTGAGAAACTAACTAGCCTGAAGATAGAAAAATAAGCCTACCTTGCCTCAGAGAAATACCCCAAAGGAAAAGGCAGCCCCCCACATATAATGACTGTAAGATGAAAAGACAAACGTAGGGATGAAATAGATTCAGCAAAGTGAGGCCCGATATTCTAGACAGAACGAGGATAGGAAAGATAACTTTGCGGTCTACACAAAACCCTAAAGAAAACCACGCAAAGGGGGCAAAAAGACCCTCCGTACCGAACTAACGGCACGGAGGTACACCCTTTGCGTCCCAGAGCTTCCAGCAAAACAAATAGACAAGCTGGACAGAAAAAATAGCAACAAATAGCAAAGAAGCACTTAGCTATGCAGAGCAGCAGGCCACAGGAATGATCCAGAGAAACACAAGTCCAACACTGGAACATTGACAGGAAGCATGGATCACAGCATCAGGTGGAGTTAAGTAGAGAAGCAGCTAACGACCTCACCAGATCACCTGAGGGAGGAAACTCAGAAGCTGCAGTACCACTTTCCTCCACAAACGGAAGCTCCCAGAGAGAATCAGCCGAAGTACCACTTGTGACCACAGGAGTGAACTCTGCCACAGAATTCACAACAGAGGTTAAGTCGTTAGGTGCTGCTCTATTTAACTCCACCTAGTTCTTTGCTCCTTGCCTCCAGTCAATGTTCCAGTATTGGTCTTGCTCTCTCCTGGATCGTTCTTGTGGCCTGTCTTCCCTGCATAAGCTAAGTTCTGCTTGTGTTTCTTTTGTTTGCTATTTTTTCTGTCCAGCTTGCTATTTTGGTTTGTCTTGCTTGCTGGAAGCTCTGGGACGCAGAGGGAGCACCTCCGTACCGTTAGTCGGTGCGGAGGGTCTTTTTGCGCCCTCTGCGTGGTTGTTTGTAGGTTTTTGTGCTGACCGCAAAGCTATCTTTCCTATCCTCGGACTATTCAGTAAGTCGGGCCTCACTTTGCTAAAATCTATTTCATCTCTGTGTTTGTATTTTCATCTTTACTCACAGTCATTATATGTGGGGGGCTGCCTTTTCCTTTGGGGAATTTCTCTGAGGCAAGGTAGGCTTATTTTTCTATCTTCAGGGCTAGCTAGTTTCTTAGGCTGTGCCGAGGCGCCTAAGTCTGGTCAGGAGCGCTCCACGGCTACTTCTAGTGTGGTGTGATAGGATTAGGGATAGCGGTCAGCAGAGTTCCCACGTCTCAGAGCTCGTCCTATGTTAATAGTAACTATCAGGTCACTTTGTGTGCTCTTAACCACCAGGTCCATTGTGTTTCTAAACCACCAGTTCATAACAACTGTCCCTATGTACAAGAATATAACTACTATAATACTGCTCCTATGTACAAGAATATAACTACTATAATACTGCTCCTATGTATAAGAATATAACTACTATAATACTGCTCTTATGTACAAGAATATAACTAACATAATACTGATTCTATGTACAAGAATATAACTACTATAATACTGATTCTATGTACAAGAATATAACTACTATAATGCTGCTCCTGTTGTGAATTCTGTGGCAGAGCTCCCTCCTGTGGTCACAAGTGGTACTTCGGCTGATTCTCTCTGTGAGCTTCTGTTGGTGGAGGGAAGTGGTACTGCGGCTTCTGAGTTTCCTCCCTCAGGTGATCTGGTGAGGTCGTTAGGTGCTTCTCTACTTAACTCCACCTAATGCTTTGATCCTGGCTTCCTGTCAATGTTCCAGTGTTGGACTTGCTTTTCCCTGGATCATTCCTGTGGCCTGCTGCTCTGCATAGCTAAGTTCTTCTTTGCTTTTTGTTTGCTATTTTTTCTGTCCAGCTTGTCTAATTTGTTGCTGGAAGCTCTGGGACGCAAAGGGTGTACCTCCGTGCCGTTAGTTCGGTACGGAGGGTCTTTTTGCCCCCTTTGCGTGGTTTTCTTTAGGGTTTTGTGTAGACCGCAAAGTTACCTTTTCTATCCTCGATCTGTTAAGAAAGTCAGGCCTCACTTTGCTGAATCTATTTCATCTCTACGTTTGTCTTTTCATCTTACTCACAGTCATTATATGTGGGGGGCTGCCTTTTCCTTTGGGGTATTTCTCTGAGGCAAGGTAGGCTTATTTTCTATCTTCAGGCTAGTTAGTTTCTCAGGCTGTGCCGAGTTGCATAGGCAGAGTTAGGCGCAATCCACGGCTGCCTCTAGTGTTGTTTGGAGAGGATTAGGGATTGCGGTCTGCAGAGTTCCCACGTCTCAGAGCTCGTTCTATGATTTTGGGTTATTGTCAGATCACTGTATGTGCTCTGACCGCTATGTCCATTGTAGTACTGAATTGCCTTTCATAACATGCTCCTATGTATAAGAATATAACTACTATAATACCGCTCCTATGTATCAGAATATAACTACTATAATACTGCTCATATGTACAAGAATATAACTACTATAATACTGCCCTCTATGTACAAGATGTATATTATAATACTGCTCCTATGTACAAGAATATAACTAACATAATACTGATTCTATGTACAAGAATATAACTACTATAATACTGATTCTATGTACAAGAATATAACTACTATAATGCTGCTCCTATGTATAAGAATATAACTACTATAATACCGCTCCTATGTATCAGAATATAACTACTATAATACTGCTCAAATGTACAAGAATATAACTACTATAATACTGCCCTCTATGTACAAGAATATAACTAGTATAATACTGCTCCTATGTACAAGAATAGAACTACTATAATACTGCTCCTATGTACAAGAATAGAACTATTATAATACACCTGCCTATGTGCAATACTGAGGTCTAAGGGGTAAGGTTTCTCCTTGTGGAGAGTAACATACCAGCTCTGGCTTCTCAAGGTAAGGAGGCTTATTCGCCGTGCAATGCTCCTATGGGAAATTTAATATGCAAATTGCCTCTTCAGAGAAAAAGAGGACTTGAACTCTATAGCGCCACCTGTTGGAAGTAGCGATCCTACAAGTCACAATCAACCCTTTAACGAGTCGTGCAATATGACTTAGGATAAAAGCCAAATCAGTATCTCAATTCGCAGACATGGTGCTTCGGGGCTGTTGTCCCTCGTCAGTGCGAAGCATGAGAACTGATTAGGCTAGGTGAGAGCCCTCCTGCTTGCTTCATGGCTCCCCGGCATTGTGCTCCTGCACAGACGTACTTATCTGCCCTGTTGAGGGCAGAGCAAAGTACTGCATTGCGCAGGTGCTGGGCCTCTCTGACCTTTCCCCGCGCCTGCGCACTGCAGTACTTTGGCCTGCCCTCAACAGGGCAGAGAAGTACGCGATGCTGGGGAGCCATGAAGCAAGCAGGAGGGCGGCAACCATAAGAAGATGGGAGGCGCCACACCCGGACCTGCGACACCCATCGGACCAGACTGCTCGCCAGGTGAGTATAATAAAACTTATTTTTCTTATCTTGCAGGTCGGATCAATGGCTTATATACAACATTATAGAAAGCTGTATATCAGCCCTGAAAGGCAGTGGCTGTATCTTATATCGGCCAAACCTGGTGACAGGTTCCCTTTAATCAGGTGCCCAAAGTACCTCATTTGTGATGTTTCATTCTTCACTTTTTTTCACTTTTTTCATTTTGCACGACTCTTGAATATTAAAGGAAACCTGAAAAGCGGATACATCCTGCCCGAAGCAAGAGCAGCATGTATCAGACACTGGCGGTTTGAGCTCAACCAGGTATTGTTGACTCTGAAATGCTTTAGCTTTTAACAATAAAATTTACTTTAACCCCTTTCCTCAATATGACGTACTATCCCGTCAAGGTGACCTGGGACTTAATTCCCAGTGACGGGATAGTACGTCATATGCGATCGGCCGCGCTCACGGGGGGAGAGCGGCCGACTGCGGCCGGGTGTCAGCTGACTATCGCAGCCCCTGGCACATTAACCCCCGGCACACTGCGATCAAACATGATCGCAGTGTTCCGGCGGCATAGGGAAGCATCGCGCAAGGAGGGGGCTCCCTGCGGGCTTCCCTGAGACCCTCGGAGCAACGCGATGTGATGTGATGCGATGTGATCGCGTTGCTCCGAGGGTCTCCTACCTTCTTCTCCCTGCAGGCCCCGGATCCAAAATGGCCGCGGGTCTGCATCCGGGTCCTGCAGGGAGGTGGCTTACCAGCGCCTTCTCAGAGCAGGCGCTGATAAGCCTGCAGCCCTGCATGTCAGATCTCTGATCTGAAACAGTGCTGTGCAAAGTGTCAGATCAGCGATCTGACCCTATAACATGATGCCAAAATTCCTAAATAAAGAAAAAAAAATATTGTTCCCATAAATACATTTCTTTATCTAAATAATAAAAAAAATAAAAGTACACATATTTAGTATCGCCGCGTCCGTAACGTCCCCACCTATAAAACTATCCCATTAGTTAACCCCTTCAGTGAACACAGTAAAAAAAAATGAGGCAAAAAACAACGCTTTATTATCATTCCGCCGAACAAAAAGTGGAATAAGACGCGATCAAAAAGACAGATATAAATAACCATGGTACCGCTGAAAACGTCATCTTGTCCCGCAAACAACGAGCCAACATACAGCATCATCAGCGAAAAAATTAAAAAGTTATAGTCCTCAGAATAAAGCGATGCAAAAATAATTATTTTTTCTAGAAAATAGTTTTAATCGTGTAAAAGCGCCAAAACATAAAAAAAATATAAATGAGGTATCGCTGTAATCATACTGACCCGAAGAATAAAAGTGTTTTATCCATTTTACCAAATGTGGAAAGGTATAAACGCCTCCCCCCTTCCCCCCCCCCCCTTTAAAAAGAAATTCATGAATAGCTGGTTTTTGGTCATTCTGCCTCACAAAAATCGGAATAAAAAGCGATCAAAAAATATCACGTGCCCGAAAATGTTACCAATAAAAACGACAACTCGTCCCACAAAAAACAAGACCTCACAGGACTCTGTGGACCAAAATATGGAAAAATTATAGTTCTCAAAATGTGGAGACGCAAAAACTATTTTTTGCAATAAAAAGCGTCTTTTAGTCTGTGACGGCTGCCAATCATAAAAATACGCTACAAAAAATGCTATAAAAGTAAATCAAATCCCCCTTCATCACCCCCTTAGTCAGGGAAAAATAATAAAATTTACCAAAATGTATTTATTTCCATTTTCCCATTAAGGTTAGGGCTAGGGCTAGTGTTAGGATTAGGGTTAGGGTTAAAGCTAGGGTTAGGGTTCGGGCTAGGGTAAGGGCTAGGGTTAGGGCTAGGGTTGGAGCTAGGGTTGGGGTTTCAGTTAGAATCGGGGGTTTCCACTATTTAGGCACATCAGGGGCTCTCCAAACGCAACATGGTTTGGAGAGCCCCTGATGTGCCCAGATCTCAATTCCAGCCAGTTCTGCGTTGAAAAAGTAAAACCGTGCTCCTTCCCTTCTGAGCTCTCCCGGGTGCCCAAACAGGTGTTTACCCCAACATATGGGGTATCAGCGTACACAGGACAAATTGGACAACAACTTTAGGGTTCCAATTTCTCTTGTTACCCTTGGGAAAATAAAAATTTAGGGGGCTAAAAAAACATTTTTGTGGGAAAAAATTATTTTTTATTTTCACGGCTCTGCTTTATAAACTGTAGTGAAACTTGGGGGTTCAAAGTTCTAACAACACATCTAGATACGTTCCTTGGGGGGTCTAGATTCCAATATCGGGTCACTTATGGGGGGTTTCTACTGTTTAGGTACATTAGGGGCTCTGCAGACGCAATGTGATGCCTGCAGACCAATCCATCTAAGTGCATTCCAAATGGTGCTCCTTCCCTTCCGAGCTCTGCCATGCGCCCAAACGGTGGTCCCCCCCACTTATATGGTATCAGCGTACTCAGGACAAATTGGACAACAACTTTTGGGGTACAATTTCTCCTGTTACCCTTGGAAAAATACAAAACAGGGGGCTAAAAAATAATTTTTGTGGGAAAAAAATAATTTTTATTTTCACGGCTCTGCGTTATAAAGTATAGTAAAACACTTGGGGGGTTCAAAGCTCTCACAACACATCTAGATAAGTTCCTTAAGGGGTCTACTTTCCATAATGGTGTCACTTGTGGGGTGTTTCAATGTTTAGGCACATCAGGGGCTCTCCAAACGCAACATGGCGTCCCATCTCAATTCCTGTTAATTTTGCATTGAAAAGTCAAATAGCGCTCCTTCCCTTCCGAGCTCTGCCATGCACCCAAACAGTGGTTTACCCCCACATAAGGGGTATCGGCGTACTCAGGACAAATTGTAAAACAACTTTTGTGGTCCATTTTCTCCTGTTACCCTTGGTAAAATAAATCAAATTGGAGCTAAAGTAAATTTTGTGTGAAAAAAGTTAAATGTTCATTTTTATTTAAACATTCCAAAAATTCCTGTGAAACACCTGAAGGGTTAATAAACTTCTTGAATGTGGTTTTGAGAACCTTGAGGGGTGCAGTTTTTAGAATGGTGTCACACTTGGGTATTTTCTATCATATAGACCCCTCAAAATTACTTCAAATGAGATGTGGTCCCTAAAAAAAAGGTGTTGTAAAAATGAGAAATTGCTGGTCAACTTTTAACCCTTATAACTCCCTAACAAACAAAAAAATGTTGGTTCCAAAATTGTGCTGATGTAAAGTAGACATGTGGGAAATGTTACTTATTAAGTATTTTGTGTGACATATCTCTGTGATTTAAGGGCATAAAAATTCTAAGTTGGAAAATTGGAAAATGTTCACAATTTTCGCCAAATTTCCATTTTTTCACAAATAAACGCAAGTCTTATCGAAGAAATTTTACCACCATCATGAAGTACAATATGTCACGAGAAAACAATGTCAGAATCATCAAGATCCGTTGAAGCGTTCCAGAGTTATAACCTCATAAAGGGACAGTGGTCAGAATTGTAAAAATTGGCCCGGTCATTAACGTGCAAACCACCCTTGGGGCTTAAGGGGTTAAAAGCCAGTGAATAAGGATCCGTGATGGAGACTAAATATACAGGCGAATCCCAGGTGCTTTCTCACCACCTGTTGCCCTTTACTGACTGGTTTCTCCTTATATCTTGCATCCAGAGCAGCTCAATCCCCAGCGGCTTTTAAAGCATGTTTTTGTGACATTTCTGACTTAGGCCTCTTTCACACTTCAGCTGTTTGGCATCAGTCTAAAACCGCCATTTTCCTCAAATAACGGATCAGTCATTTTTTTTTTGACGGACCCGTTATTTTCCCATAGACTTGCATTAGCGACGGATTGTGACGGATGGTTGTCCGTTCTATTCGCCATGCGACGGATCCGTCGAAATTTGGCAGACGTTGTCTAGACATAGACTGACATTGAAACGTTTTTTGTCAACGCCGAAATGGCGGATCGCGACGGATCCGTCGCGTCCGCCATTCCATAGAATGACCGCCTATGGGCGATGGATCCGTCGCGACCGTCATTTTGGCGGATCCGTCGCCCCAATCCGCTTTTTCAATTGCGCATGCTCCAAAAAGTAGATACTTTTCCCAGACAACCCCCAAGTAACGGATCCGTTTGAACCGTTTTCTCAACAATTGTGACGGATCCATCGATCCGTCACTATGTCGGAAGTGACTGATGCCAAACAACTGAAGTGTGAAAGAAGCCTTAAACATACAGTGGGGAAAATAAGTATTGGATACATTGCCGATTTTGCAAGCTTTTCGACCTACAAAGAATGGAGAGGTCTGTAATTTTTATCGTAGGTACACTTCACCTGTGAGAGACAGAATCTAAAAATAAAATCCAGAAAATCACATTAAAAAAGAAAGAAAAATCACATTGTAGGATTGTTACATAATTAATTTGCATTTTATTGCATGAAATAAGTATTTCCTCACCCCACCAAACAGCAAGAATTCTAGCTCTCACAGACCCTAGTTTAAGAAGCCTGCTACTCATTACCTGTATTAATTGCACTTGTTTGAACTCATTACCTGTATAAAAGACACCTGTCCACACAATCACACTCCAACCTCTCCACCATGGCCAAGACCAAAGAGCTGTCTAAGGACACCAGGGACAAAATTGTAGACCAACATAAGGATGGGCTACAGGACAATAAGCAAGCAGCTTGGTGAGAAGACAACTGTTGGCACAATTATTAGATAATGGAAGAAATTCAAGATGACTATCAATCTTCCTCGGTCTGGGGCTTCCTGCAAGATCTCGCCTCATGGGGTAAGGATGATTCTGAGAAAGATCAGGAATCAGCCTAGAACTACACAAAAGGAACTAGTCAATAACCTGAAGAGAACTGGGACCACAGTCTCAAACATTACCGTTAGTAACACACTACGTCGACATGGATTAAAATCCTGCAGGGCTCACAAGGTCCCCCTGCTCATGCCAGTACATGCCCAGGCCTGTTTGAAGTTCCCCAATGACCACCTGGATGATCCAGAGGAGGCATGGGAGAATGTCATGTGGTCAGATGAGACCAAAATAGAACTTTTTGGTATCAACTCCACTCGCCGTGTTTGGAGGAAGAAGACTCAAGAACACCGTCACAACCATGAAGCATGGTGGGGGAAACATCATACTTTTTTAGGGTGCTTTTCTGCAAAGAGGACAGGACAACTGCACCATATTAAAGGGAGACAGGATGGGGTCATGTATCAAAAGATTTTGTCCAACCACCTCCTTCCCTCAGTAAGAGCATTGAAGATGGGTTGTAGCTGGATCTTCCAGCATGACACGGACCAGAAACACACAGCCAGGGCATCTAAGGAGTGGCTCCATAAGAAGCATTTCAAGGTCCTGGAGTGGCCGAGCCAGTCTCCAGAGCTGAACCCAATAGAAAATCTTTGGAGGGAGCTGAAACTCAGTGTTGCCCAGCGATGTATGGAGGAGGGGGCCCAAAATCCCTGGTGCAGTGTGTGCAAACCTGATCAAGAGCAACAGGAAATGTCTGACCTCTGTAATTACAAAGGTTTCTGGACCAAATATTAAGTTCTGTTTTTCTATTGTATCAAATACTTAATGCAATAAAATGCTAATTAGTTATGTAAAAATCATACATTCTGATTTTCTTGATTTTTTTTTTCAAGATTCTGTCTCACACAGGTGAAGTGTACCTACAATAACATTACAGACCTCTCCATTCTGAAGGTGGGAAAACTTGCAAAATTGTCATTGTGACATATACGTATTTTCACTACTATACCTGGATGCAATCATTCAGCCAAAGCCTGATATGTGCTGCCAGCGGTAGGGGTACATGTATCAGCTGTCAGGTTCCCTTTAATGGAGGTGGTAAAAGGAGCTTGTCGGTACATATGGAAGTAGTGCATGGCTGTATAGTTACTTATCCGCCAATATAAATGAGCTCTACTGTATCAGTCAAACTAGTGCACTGAGGGCGTGTCAAGAAGCAGACGTACAGTGACACGCCTCCAGTGCACTTGCAGCCTGATTTACATATGACTTTTGCACTCGATTTTTGCTGACTAACACATCGGATCTCTCATCATTTTTATTACGGGACAAGCAACAATAAAATATGCAACTGCTACTATATGTAAAACTGTGCTGACAGGTTCCCTTTCACACCTCCATTGGTTCAGCTGTTCAGATTGAGAGTAGAATGTAAATTCAGTAAGCGGAAGCCTTCCTGGCAATTGTCAGAGCACTTTAATGAGTTTTGTGTCTTTCCCCGTGTATAATAATCCTCTGGATTCTGCTGCCTGTAGCCGGTTAATATTTCAGGTTTTCACCAGATCAACATTCAGTTCTAAGCGTCATGGTGTCATTGTTGGACACAGATCTACCATAATGGCAGGACAATGGCTGCTATGGGGCCAAGCTCTGCGCTGCTGACCCGGCTTGCTCTGACACTATCACGCTATATATCATGCTGACAGCTCACTTATATAGACGCTGCTGAACGGTGATCCCTCTATGACTTAGATGTTCTCACATTTAACAGTACACATTGTATAAAGTTGTTTCCATAGTGTTCTCTTAAAGGTGCAGAGCCCTATTTAGCTGAGCGAATGTTGCCTTTACATACCACATCTGACAATTGTAATCATTTCGCAAATCTTAATTTACTGCTATGATTAATTTCAGCAAAATATGTACAAACATGTATGGATTTGGCACCCTTTAAGCTTAGGTAGGCCTTATCTGTCAGCTCCTGCTTGGCATGGACAGGTCGGATGTTCCTCTTCCCGCCATTGTTATGCTTCCCATCAATCAGGCCACGCCATTTTGCACAGTTCTTACTTGTTAGAAGGCTGCCTTCAAAATAAGCTGAACACAAAGTGCCCTCCTTACTGCAACCCCATTGATTAACCATAATCTTTGGGGAAACCTGGTAATAAGTGTTCCGTTTCCCTGCAGCGCCCCCACAGGGAGAATAAAGCATTACACAGCAATCACATGCATGGGTTGTCTGTGTAATACAGAACAGGTGACACAGTGCAAGAGTCGCCATTTATAACTACTGACCCTGAACAGAAGCCCCTGTATTATCTACAAATTCTCCAGTACGCTGTATATCACAGGGTTGCTTATACTGGCCTCCCTCTTGCATTTCTCTCTTTGTGTCCCCTTGCCTTCCTTCCCACAGTAGACGACTGCCTGGATATGATACTTTGCCTAAAGTGTGTATTCCGCACTTAGTAGAACCCCATTTGCTGTTGTAACTTGCTAATATTCTTGGGTTGTGAAGACAAAAGGTCCAAAAAGTTTAAGGTAACCTGTCAGCATGATGTAGTGACAGAGACCCTGATTGTTGTCATAGTGTTGCTAAAATTTGATTTCTCTGCTGCAGATCTAGCAGTACTCAATGCTGAGCTTTGTACAACCCTACAACCCGCCAACACCACTGATTGGTAGCTTTCGGAGTACAGCTTTACTCGTCCTCTAAAGATTATCTTCTGTTTATAAAACAGTAATTTTATCAAAACTGACCTAAACAGCACAGTAAGAGACAAATCGCTGGAAACAGGGTCTCCGTCCCTTAATAATGCTGCTCTCAAATTAGGTGGCAAAAACCAAGATTCCATTAAAGAGAAGAGATAAAGAGAGAAACAAGATAAAGGGTACAAAACCGTACAAAGGAATTGAATATTTGTTCAGATACATCAGAGATCACATAGGAGCACCGGCGACACTGCCAGACCGTGGCAGAAAGAAGAAGTCATTAACCGTCATCAGATTCCCCAAAAGGCAGGTAGTCAAAAACCCTCGAGTCCCTGTAAAAGACCTGCAGCAGGATTAGATGGCAGCAGGTAGTGAGGTTTCAGCTTGCACAGTAAGGCACATACTAAATAATGAACTCCAAGACGTGAACCTTCACTGACTCAACAGCACAAGAAAAGTACGCTCCATATTAGTTAAAACTACAGAGCGGCCATTTATATGGATACACCTAAATAAAATGGGAATGGTTGTGATATCAACTTCCTGTTTGTGGCACGTTAGTATATGGGAGGGGGGAAACTTTTCAAGATGGGTGGTGACCATGGCGGCCATTTTGAAGTCAGACATTTTGGATCCAACTTTATTTTTTCCAATGGGAAGAGGGTCATGTGACACATCAAACTTATTGAGAATTTCACAAGAAAAACAATGGTGTGCTTGGTTTTATTCTTTCATGAGTTATTTACAAGTTTATGACCACTTATAAAATGTGTTCAAAGTGCTGCCCATTGTGTTGGATTGTCAATGCAACCCTCTTCTCCCACTCTTGACACACTGATAGCAGCACCGCAGAAGAAATGCTAGCACAGGCTTCCCGTGTCCGTTGTTTCAGATGCTGCACATCTCGTATCTTCTAATAATAACAACATACCAGAACTGATAATATAGAATGACCATATTTTCAAGGAAAACTCAAATAAGGCTATAGAATATATATAAAGAACTGAGAGCTTTTACATTCCAAAATATACCAAAAAGATTTTAAAAAATAATCACTAATATCAAGCAGATAACCATAGAAAAAATAATTTGTATTAATACTACAAAATACAAGCAAGACAGACAAGTGCATGTAATAAAATTCAAGAAAGTACTGGACAGGTCTGATGAACAATGATGCAAACTGGCAGAGGTAGGCTATCCATATAAAAGGAGGCACTCAAAAGTATATAGAGTATATACCCAGCAAATATGTATATTATTAAGCTGGGTGACAAATATTACATACACATACAAAAAAAGAGTAGCCAAATACAACCCTAATATAAATGGGCAAAAAATACGCCACAGATCACAGGAACAAACAGTCTGTAAAGTATGCCATGTGGCAAAATCACCATGTTCCTATGAGACCAAATGCGGTTGGTGTTTGGCATCCACAGGTAAGATATGGCTTGATATATACACACTTTTGGCACTTTACTTTTTGGTCTCGTAGGAAAAAAACAACAAATGCAAGAAAATTGTGGGATGTAGTCCGAGCATCGTGGGCTGGAATAACAGGTGACACGGGACAGAAGTTGGTGACTGTGCAACATAGATGTGAAGACGTTCTAAAAAAAAAAAAAACTGTGGGTAACAACTAAATATTAGGTTGGTGATTCACAGGAATGATAAATCCACCAAAAAATACATATTGTGAGTTTGTAATGACAAATGCAGACACTGCTATTTATCAGAACAGCCCAATGTTTATTTTTTTGTTATTTTCTGTAAAGTACGGTAGTTAAAAATTATCTACATAAAAGTGTGCAATGTTCTCAATGGTGGAAATAAGCACTAGGAGAAAGGTTGCATGATAACTCATGTTTCTGAACACACGGCTATTATATTGAACACCGCTGTATAATATTCGTTGTGTTGGCTATTTAGATTGTTTTTGTTCTTTTGGTTTACGGTAGAAAGTTTGTAAATTTTCCTATTAAATGTAAATGCAGTGGGGGGGTTGAATAATTTTGATTACAAGTGCAGCTGACTTTATATTGGAGCCCCCCTTTAAATTCTTATGTTACTGCCTCTAATGCTTGTTGACACGTTGACCCGTCATGCGACAGGAGGATCTCATTGTCACAGTGTAACATTGCATCCAGTGAATGTCAGCGGTTGTGCGGTGTCCTGCAGCTTATCACAATGCAACAGTTGCAGGAAATCCAAACCTGATGGCTCTGTGAATGAATACCATTACAGACCACAATGCAGCCTGCGTGTGATTGCGAGGCCTCCATTACAAAATTGGTGTTTTAATATTTTGGAGCAACACTGTGCACTGACGGTCTCCACCTCCCATCATCATCCTCCAGGCTCATGGCTCCCGTTCAGGAGTTTGGCGTGTTATCTATCCATCTATAATGATAAGTTATAAGTAAGAGAAGATGAAGAGTGATCGACTGCAGATGACCCGAGAGTGGATAAATACCGGTATTATTCTGCTCTACTAGATCTCTGATGACTGTAGCAGCCATGGTGATATATGATATACTGAGTGTTAGGCTGCAGCAGCGGCAGAACATATTGTCTCTCAGGCAACCTAATCTACTACACATTAATTCTTGAGAACAGAAACCACTGATACATGTTCATACCAATACTGGTTCAATGCCTTTTTACAAGGACTAGATCAATGCGATCACGGACACTCCAGCATATAAAACTCCTACATAGAACCACGGAGTACACGTCCAAATGTGAAAATATAAAGGTAATTTATTGAGCAATATACAACACATAACATGACAGAACACAAAAATATTAAAACAGCTAATCAATGACAGGGCACAAAGAGGGCTTGTGTGTGAAACCACACGAGGACAACAAATTCACTGATGCCATGCAGGCTGGGCAGGCTATCATAAGTGGGTTATGTACCCCATGAGTAGGATGCAGAGGCATACAAAGTGCATAGTGCACAAATCACAGTGAATGTCCAAGGGTAGAGGACTAAGTCAGGAAGAGCATACACCGCTCCTAGTGAATTCACTAGCCAGGTATCACTACCCCAGGGGTCAAAGACAAATTATCAAACAGCCTCCTGCTTACCCATGTGACCTGTCAGTGTCTCAGCAGCCCCGACGCGCGTTTCCGTGGGATTCTTCGGGGGGGCTGTGGCTCTATGTGTCACCCCTGGATCCTTTAAGTGTGTATCCCAGGTGTTGGACATGAAAAGCGCCATTAGCAGCACATGCGCGCTGAGTCCTGGGCCATGATGGACACCAAACCCTCAGCCTCTCACGTGACACGGCGGGTCAGAGGGATATCCCTTGTAACGTCACAAACCAGCCACTTTACTGCGGAGGCCGGAAAGATGCCTCCCTGGGCTGACCACAGCTAGCATGCGCATGTGCTAAGGAAACTATGATGGACGTGGGCAAACAGAAGGGAAGGTAAAGCCTGATAAAAGGTGGTCATAAGCTCCCATAGTAAAATACCAAAAACTAATACATATTATACACCCCTCAAATGACATAAAAGGAGATGTGTGTATAATGCAAAAAGGTGGGGAGAAGTGGAATCCAAACCTCTCACACCCTTAAGGGCCCCAAAATCATTACAGAGCCTTACATGTCACAGAAACTGTATATATAATAATTAATTACATAAATATCAATTCATGGTAACCTTAATATATCAATACAAATATGCAAACATTACAGATGTTAAACCGCAGGCTTCAAAATCCGATTCAAAAGGATGATTGATTCAAACATCAGATTAGGATTGGCTCTTCTCCAAGATAAAACATCAGAGTCCAATTTTTCAAGGACCAGGGGATGAGATAAGGACTGTAGTGCGATGATGAGACAAACAAGTACTAGATCAATAAAAAAAATAGAAAAGACACACAAATTAAAATCCAAATAGGGAAACACCATTAACCTATGGAAAAGAGGAAAAGCTAATTTGCTCATTTAGACCAGCAGGGCTCATGGTATCCACTACGGTTATCCACGGGCACTCAAGGTGTGTTTCAGTTGGCCGTCCCTAATACTGCACCTAACCCGATCAATACCATGCACCTTAAAATCTTTAGGGTTACATCTGTGGTGTGACTTAAAATGGCGAATAGTCTTTAGTGAGGCAACATTATTCACCTCACTTGCGGCCATAAAATCTCAAACATGTTCGCATGTATGAACACATAATTCACGTGATGTGAAACCAATATAGCATTTATTACATGGGCACTTTGCCATATAGATGACATATATAGTGCTACATGAAATGTATTCAGTGATCTTAAATTCCCTTTGGCCATGAGTAGAGGTGAAAGACGTTGCCCGCACATAATTCCGGCATGCCATACAGTCACCGCAAGGATAGAATCCCCTATTTCCCCTTACCAGTCCCAAATAAGTTGGGTTCCTTTGCCACATAATGGCTCCTCACCAAAATGTCCCTCAAGTTTTTCCCTCTTCTTGCACTCATGAGGGGTGAATCAGAGAGGTATGTTGCAAGAGTGGGTTCAGTTTTAAGAATTGGCCAATGTCTACTCATAATTTTACGTATAGTCTCCCATTGATGATTAAAGGTCGTGATATACCTAACTTTTGATTCCTCCTGTTTTATTTCTTTCTTCCGTGTAAGTAGGTCACGTCTAATAGAATTCCTGGCATGTGTATAACCCCTTTTTAATAGATCTTATGCTATAACCTCGTGCCAAGAATCTCTCCCCAAGGTCCACAGACTGCCTTTCAAAAGATTCTTCAGATGTGCACATCCTTCTCATGCATAAAAACTGGCAAATTGGTATGGCCCCAATAGTCGAACACGCATGAGAAGAGGAAGCATGGAGAAGTGCATTCACCGATTTTTCCTTATGGAACACATTGATATGAATGGCTCCATCTTCCTGACCCAGCAACCTGATGTTGAGCAAAGAAATAGCGTGAGAGTGGAAATTATATGTGAGCCTGATGTTAAGGCTGCTGGGGTTCAGATCCTGCATAAACGTAAGGAGTTCTTCAATCGGGCCCTGCCAAATAAACAAAATATTATCTATATACCGGTACCATCTCAGAATTTGAAGGGTGGAGTGCGTGCCACCTTGAAATATGCTCCTCTCCCAGTGGCCCAAAAAGATGTTAGCATAAGAGGGCGCACACTCCGCCCCATAGCTGTACCACGACTCTGAATATAGTACCGGTCCATAAACGTAAAAAAATTGTGTGTGAGTACGAAGCGCAAGAGCCTCAACACCAGGCCCCTAGTCTCAGCATCAATGTTGCTAGATTCCAAGAAAAAGGCAGACACCTGCATCCCATCGTCATGGTGGACGGAGGTATAAAGGCCCTCAACATTCGCCGTGACAAGGAGCATATCGGGGTCAAGGGTCAATCCGTCCAAACGTCATTAATTCTTGCATTGCTCGTAAAACTCAACACTGTATAGCAGCATACAGGCAGTGATGAAAGACACAAACCTAACTAGGCTGAAACTCCTGCTAATTTCTCCCTTTCAGCACCGAGTCAGCATGGACAGCTCCCAGGTTATTACTAGTAGAGTTGAGCGAATTTCTTTGGATTCAGTACCGAATACGATCGGCATCGAATAGTTTTTTGCAATATTCGTCGAACACAGCCAAACGTCAATGTGAGTAGAAATTACTGAATATGTTCGAAACCGATCATCA
The DNA here is from genome assembly GCF_032444005.1 of Ranitomeya imitator. Taxonomy (NCBI): domain Eukaryota; kingdom Metazoa; phylum Chordata; class Amphibia; order Anura; family Dendrobatidae; genus Ranitomeya; species Ranitomeya imitator. Next base: position 799,165,523 of record NC_091282.1, read on the forward strand.
AACATACATTCGGCACAAATATTGTTCGAATATGGCACGAATATGGCAAATCAGATTCGGCGAACAAATCCGAACAAATTCACTCAACTCTAATTACTAGCACCCTTGACTACAATGTTTGCTTAAATGAAGCTTTGATAGTAACTAGAGTATCACATAAAATGAAAAATGATTTTAAAATACAAGTGCTTCTCACAAAATTAGAAAATCATCAAAAAGTTAATTTATTTCAGTTCTTCAATACAAAAATTGAAAATTGAAATATATTATATAGAGCCATTACAAACAGAGTGATCTATTTCACGTGTTTCTCTTGATGATTATGGCTTACAATGATATTGTAATTTAGTGAGAAGCACTTGTACATAAGAGATGCTGTGTGATTTTTAATTTTTTTTGCATTGCTTGGGCTGTAGCAGAAAACAGTCTCTTAGGAAGCATGATTATTAAACATCCACATCATTTTGTTTAACTCGACATATAATGGAGTAACCCGAACTGTAGTGGGAAAATTACAGGCTGTAATAGATCAGAGGAAAACACGGCCACTCCGTCCCAGCAGAAAATCAGCAAAGTATACTGGGGAGGGGGCAGGTGGGCAATCTCTGTGTAACGGGTAGTTTCTGGGTGGAGAACGGTGTGCGGAGTCGGCTTCTGCTCCAATGCTCAGGAGTCCACCCAGAGACTGCCCCCGCTTACAGTTCTTCAGACAGAAATTGCCCCATACACAGCACTCTTGCCAGTCTCTGGATATTCTGTGCAGGGTATTGTAACAATCTCTGAATGGATATTGTTTTTGTGGTCAGCCTCTGGCTATGTCTGGGGTACTAAATATGGGGCAATTTCTGTCTTGAGAACTGTGCACAAAGTCAGTCTTTAGCTAGGGGTGGTCAGTATGGCCATTGCCCATTGTATGGGATTAGTATCTGACTATGTTCCTGTGTGAGGGAGTCACTAACAATGTATGAGGGCAGTCTCCTTGAAAGCATTGCATGTAGGGGCAGGATCTTTGAGGGCGCTGTGTGTGGAGGCAGTCTCTGTGAGGGTGTTGTGTGTGGGACAGTCTCTGTGGGGGGCTGTGTGTGGGGGCAGTCTCCATCAGGGTGCTGTGTATGGGAGGCAGTCTCTGAGGGCGCTGTGTGTGGGGGCAATCTCTGAGGGCGTGGGTGGGTGGGGGTCAATCTCTGTGAGGGGGTGGGTGGGGGGCACTCTCTGTGATGGTGCTGTGTGTGTGGGGCAGTCTCTGTGAGTGTGCAGTGTGTGGAGCAGTCTCCGTGAGGGGGATGTGTTTGGGGCAGTCTCTGTGAGGGTGCTGTGTGTGTGGAGCAGTCTCCGTGAGGGCGATCTGTGTTTGGGGAAGTTCTGTGAGGGCGTAGTGTGTGGTGGCAATCTCTGTGAGGGCATTGTGTGTGGGGGCAGTCTGTGAGGGTGCTGTGTGTTTGGGGGGCAGTCTCTGTGAGGGCGCTGTGAGTGTGGAAGTTCTGTGAGGGCGTAGTGTGTGGGGGCAGTCTCTGTGAGGGTGCTGTGTGTGGAGGCAATCTCTATGAGGGCGCTGTGTGTGGGGGCAATCTCTATGGGGGAGCTGTGTGTGGGGGCAATCTCTATGGGGGCTGTCTCTGACTCACTATTAGGGAGGGCAGATGGGAGCTGTAAATGAGGGAAGTATCGATGTTTTCACTGGGTCCATACCAGTACATTGCTTTGGATTTCTATTAACTCTGCTATCATACAATGGAAACATTAGGGAATTGCTCTTTATGCTGTTTTCTTACATATTGCATAGTTTCCTATTTGCATCGGCCATTCCACTCATGTTTGTTAGTGTCCATTTAAATGCTGGATCCCGTCCACACGGCAAAACCGCGCTCTCCACTCAGATAATGTGAGCAAAGACAGAATGTGATTTCTCAGGCGGCTCAGGGATGGATTTGACTAAGTTTGGAAGTTGCTGTATTTTGGAGTAAATGAAAGGACTGCGGCTGCGAATGTTTTATTGTTCGTTCCTGAACCCCTGACTAATGATTAATCGTTATAATCCATTTTCTGTGTTGTTGCTAAGCAACCCGGAACCTCAGATGATATACATTTAACTCTGTGTAGCCGGACCGTATTCCTCACCATTATACATTTTATTATTCTGTGGGGTATATTAACGTGTCAAGAAGCTTTTTCCTTCTTAGACAAATATTCTTCAAATTCCTGCAAAACGACGAATATACCGTATTTCATTTCAACCTAAGGGGCTGATTCACATTGAAAGTTAATGATTTTAATGAGATTTGCTTGGTTGAAAATATAATGAATATGTGTAGGGATTTTCCATTGGGACAAGTTCTAACCTAAGCAGAAAAATGTGGATTCCAGCACAAGAGCAATTACCATAGACCCTAACCCTGAAATAACGACTTCAGACCAGACCCCAAAATAAACACAAAAACCGGACACTAAACAAACGCAGACCCTATTTCCAGATCCTTAGCTAAATGCAGACTCCATAGATTGGACACTATGCGAGTCACTACGTGATAGTGACAGACTCCCACAAATTTACACTGCAGACATTTTTCGCAGCAAGTGCATGACATTTCTTAATATTTTGTGCACTATGCTGACACAATAAGCTGCTGCGGATTTTCCACTACACATTCACTACGTGAGAATGGAGCCTTAGATTTTGAAGCAGATCCACATCTAAACCAGAAGCTCTTTGTGAACCTAGTTCTCGTCTGTGTTCACACAATCCGTTTGCGATGCATTTTTTTTGGTTGCAATGTTCCAAAAATGTCATATAAAAGCAGCAATTTTACAGAATGTTAGAAAATTGTGGCTTGATTGGAAATGCATCAGATGAAAAAGTCCTACACTGAGTTCATATGCTGTATCTGCTTTACGTTTTTTTCTTTGCATTTCTTTCTACTATTGTGGCAAAAACCATAATGTGTCTGCAATGTGTGAACACAACCTTATTGCATGCACTCTTCACACTCATTTAAACCAGGGATCCCCAACTCCAGTCCTCAAGGCCCACCAACATGTCATGTTTTCAGGATTTCCTTAGTCTTGCCCAGGTAATAATTGCATCACCTGTGCAATGCAAGGGAAATCCTGAAAACATGACCTGTTGGTGGGCCTTGAGGACTGGAGTTGGGGACCTCTGATTTAAACCACTGGCTATGCAGAGTGCAGCACTCAAATTGCCACCAGCTGCTGCACTCAACACTTATTGAGCTCAGCTTCGTCAGTTCATCTCTGCAGAGCGTGGCAATGGAGCCAGCTTTGCTACTGGCTACTGCGCTCTGTGTAATGAATGTGCAGAACACAGCAGTCGGTGACAAAGCTAACTCTTTTGTTGCACTCTCATCTGCTGCACTCTGCTGAGGCAGGACTTGAACTGATAAAGCCAATCTCAATAGTATTCAATGTGCAGAACGCACACTTGTTGATGATTTGACTGCTGCGCTCTGCACGCTGTAGAGGTCCATAGTGCGCCTCCTCGAGTGGTCCAAGGTGATCTTCCCCCTGCCCTCTCCTACTGTAGACTCCACTGTAAATGCACTTGTGAAGCCAAGTTGCATATGATTAAGAAGATTAATTTCTATGAGATGCAGCATTTCCTATAATAATATTAGTATTCAGTTATATAATTGCCTAGTTCACGTGCTGTGAGGTGGTCGCCTGCTCCATGTTCTGTCCCTCAGCTTTGTACCACCCGCGTTCTAGATGAATCAGGTCTTAGCAGGAGACCAGGTGCAGTAACAGCCTCCCTATTTACTTCTCTTTCTGTGTCCAGAAGGACTCCATCACATCACAAATGACCTATTGTCAACCAGTGTAACACCAAGCAATTGTCTGTGCGGGCTGAAATCAAGGACACGCCGGGTTCTACGGCTCTGCAAACTAATGACAACGCAGGTTCAGTTAAGACCAAAGCCAGAAAAATAGAGAAAGGTACAAATGCGGGAAAAGAAAGTATATTCTTTCTTTCTTTTCTCTTGCACCCTTCTAAAGACATTTTTTTGACAAAAAACGAAAATGGCAACGCAAATAAATGAGGATCCTACAGAAGTGACCATAAGTACCGTAAATGCATTTGCCAAGTGCATACGCTGGCAGCACCAGGCTTCTTGCAGGCAGAATTGCTATCTTTGCACTTTGTATTGTTTTATATTAAATTATATTATACAGAGCAATGATATCACTTAATAGTAATATTATTTAATGAGGACCTGTCACCAGGTCAAAAGTGGGCAGTTTTTGCTATTACGGTATACACTGTTCCCGAGTACTTTTTTAATCTGCCATGTGGGTGTCCTTAGGGTGCTCTGCATAATTGCCCTGTGACTCACAGGCCCTTGGAAAGATAATGTATACTAACCGGAAATAAAAGGCCCATCTTTCTGGAACTATACGGGGGATCTGAAAACAAAAAGCTGAATACTCGGGAGAAGCAAGAGTGCAATAAGAGGAAAAACTGGCCATTTTTCACTTGGTAAATAGTCCTCTTTAAAGTATGAAAAAATTATCAGGTGCCTATCCTGAATCGTGGCACCCGTCGCCAATCCACTGTTTCAGAAAGTAGTAGTAACAGGAATGCAGAAGAGTACTACTCTGTTAGCCGGGGTGTAGCAAGGCCAGAGCGCATTCTAGCCAAATACTGGATGTTCTGTCGACAATACAGATGTGTGTGGTTCATCCCCTTCCAAAGGTCTATTATTATTTCTACAATGATGGTCCGAACCCCTCCACATTTACCATACAAGGTACTTGAGGATGAATTCAGATGAATGATATTGTCCATCTGAGTTGAATCAGTAGTGCATTAGGTTTCTCACTGATCCATTGACTAAGAAAGAGGAGACTCATCCAAGAATCAGACCAAAGTACCATGAATTACAATTTGCCGATCATGAAAAGTGCACATGTGAATTGGCCCCAGGTTATTCTTGGTCCATGTTCTGTCTGATCTATGCTTGTACAGAGCTCGCACATTACTCTGTGTCCAGACGTCTGATCTCCTCTATATTATATTGGAAAGGACTGGATCCCACATACAGCATACTATGAGGGAAGTATTCAACTTCATTTCGGAAATTTTGGGCCTGTATTCTTGCTGAAGACCCGGTTTTAGTTCAACTGGAAAACTTCCAACCGTTTACTGCGCTGGTTACACATTATATCTATATTGACAAATGACTGACAATTCCTAGTTTATCAGAGTCTCCCGTCTCTTCTTCTACCTAGAAAAATAGTCAATACCATTTGGAATCCATTTTGCTAATCCATTTTGATCTAATCCATCACGTGGTAAAGATCTAGACTATTGGAAAACCTGGGGGAGGGGGGGAATACTTTCTAGAATGTTATTTTTTTCCATATGAACAACTGGATACTTTAATTGGTTAGCATCACAAGAATTAGTTTTAATTTTCATTCTTTGCCTGAATTAGTCAATTTATAGTTCCCCAATTTATTTTTTTCTCTCTACTTGTGAGTATAAGCCGAGGCACCTAAGTTTGCCACGAAAAACTGGGAAAACGTATTGACTGGTATGCATTGTCCCCTAATCACTATTCTGGTATATATGGTTCCTCATCCCTATCCTTGTATGCATGGTTCCTCATCCCTGTCTTGGTATGCATGGCTCCTTATCCCAATCCTTGTATGCCTAACTCCTTATCCCCATCCTCGTCTGCATGGTTCCTCATCCCTATCCTTGTATGCATGGCTCCTCATCTCTGTCCTGGTATGCATGGCTCCTCATCCCTATCCTTGTATGCATGGCTCCTCATCTCTGTCCTGGTATGCATGGCTCCTTATCCCTATCCTTGTATGCATGGCTCCTCATCCCTGTCCTGGTATACATGGCTCTTCATCCCTATCCTTGTATGAATGGCCCCCCATGAGAACAGGGTAAAAAAAACCCTCTTACTTACCTTCCCCTGCAAGCCCTCGCAGCATCTTTTGTTCTGGCTTCCAGCAGCTCCTGCGGCCGAGTGATCACGTGTCCCCACTAATTAAGGTAATGAATATTCACCTTTCTCCACTCAGCTGGGACACGTGATTGCCCGGCTGCAGGAGCTGCTGGAAGCAGGAACACAAGATGCTGTGAGGGCGCGCAGGGAAGGTAAGTAGGAATTGGGTTTTTTTTTTACAGCTGCTGGAAGCCATCGGCTGTGGTTGTAACTGTGGGCGCGCTATAAGAGAAATGAATATTCATTGCCAGTGCAGTGAATATTCATTTCTCTTTAGAAGCAGGCACAGTTACAGCCACAGGCACCTGCCTCTTGTGACCTGCTGCTCCACCGCTCCCACGCTGGCTTCTGGGACAATGACTTGTGTGTAAGCCGAGGGGGGTGTTTTCAGCACAAAAAAATGTGCTGAAAAACTAGGCTTATATACGTGTATATACAGTACATTGTATCTCTGTAATGAGTTTTCCTTTCTTTCCCCTTTGTAATCCTTTATTTTTGTTAATAGTAAGAAAAAAATAAATACATTATTTGACCCGTTCTCTTTTTGAATGAAAGAAGAAACATATTCACTATGTATTTTCAGGGACAACATTATGAAGAGGAAAAGAGAGCGCTGGGTCACGAGGTGATTGCCCTGAATAACCATTTGCTGGAGGCCAAGGTGACAATTGACAAACTCTCAGAAGATAATGTAAGTACTCCTTTTGTGCATGTAATGGAGTACTTCAATTGCCAAAATAGTAGAATGTGGCACCATAAACTGGAAAAATCTTAGTTACTTACAAGTAAAGGGATTGTCCAGAGCCCATGACGGCATCAAATGAGAGAGGGTGTCCGCCCATCAAGAACAGGAAACCTACTGCATAAAAGGGGCGGTACCGCTCCTCCGCATCACTTGGGTTTCAGAGCAGGAGAGACCTCCAAACAGTCATTAATACAACCATCCCCAATCAAAATTTCTAATTAAACATCCCTACGTAGTGCACACCAACTAGTGATAAGAAGGGAAGGAATATAATGGTGCTGTCATGGGCTCTGTAATATCCTGTTACCGGTATGTAACTAAGATTCTCTCATGAAAGCACCACCTGAGAGAAAAAAAACAAGGGAGGGATTACAGCTTGTAACACATTTCTCCCAAAGGCAAGATCAGCAGAGACGGATATATTAAATCAATAATGCTTATAGAAGGTGGAAGGAGAAGACCATGTCGCTGCCTTACATATCCTGTTGATCAATATTTACACTTTCTCAGCCCAGGAAGTCACCATGGCCCCGGTTGAATGAGCCACCAAATTCTCTGGCACTGTTATGTTGCTAGAGGAGTGGGCTAAGCTAATGGCGTCCCTGATCCATCTAACTATGGTACTTCCACCCCCTTGATACCTTGAGGCCTTTCCTAACTTCCTTTAAGGAAATAAATAAGGATTTACTCTTCTTCCATTGTTTTGATATAGCCAAATACTCTACCAGGACCCGTTAAACATCTAGCGTGTGAAGTATCTGTTCCTCTGCATTCTTAAGATTCCTAGAAAAGGAAGGGAGAACAATCTCTTGGCTCCTATGAAATTTAGATGCCACTTTCGGAAGTTAGGCTGGGTCTGGTCTTAATATGACTATCTTCAGTGACTTGTGTACGGTAAATAGGTGGCTAATAGACAGAGCTTGTAAGTGATTCTACGGGCAGATGTTAGGGCCACCAATATTACCGTCTTTAACCCCTTTGTGACCTCCGCCGTCTTAGTACAGCGGAGGTCGCTTCCCTCCCTTTGATGTGGGCTCCGGCGATGAGGCCACATCTTTCCTGGGACATTTCAGCTGTTTGGAACAGCTGGCATGTGCCCGGAACAGCCGCGGGTGGAATAGTGATCCACCCGTGGCTATTAACTTACTAAATGCCGCTGTCAAACTCTGAGCGCGGCATTTAACACGAGCTTCCAGCCATCGGGCTGGAACTCCTCACACAGGTAACCTCTGTCACATGATCTCGGGTCACCGGTGGGTTGGCATGACAACCAGAGGTCTCCTGGAGACCACTATGATTGTCAATGCAGGATTGCTATGAGCGCTGCCCGGTGGTCGTCGCTCATAGCAAGTCAGCAATTCTACTACATACAGGTGATCTGGGTTATGGCAGCTTCTAGTCTCCCATGGAGACTATTGAAGAATGCCAAAAGTTAAAAAAAATAATGTTTTTAAAAATATTGAAAAAATAAAAGTTTAAATCACCCCCCTTTCGCTCCATTCCAAATAAAACAATAAAAAAAATACACATATTTGGTATTGCTGCATTCAGAATCGCCCGATCTAATAATTAAAAAAAGGATTAACCTGATCACTAAATGGCATAGCAAGAAAAAAAAGTCAAAACGCCAGAATTACGTTTTATTGGTCACCGCGACACTGCATTAAAATGCAATAATGGGCGATCACAAGATCGTATCTGCACCAAAATAGTATCAATAAAAATGTCAGCTCGGCACACAAAAACTAAGCCCTCACCCAACCCAAGATCATGAAAAATGGAGACACTACGGGTCATGGAAAATGGCACAATTTTTTTTTTATTTTTTTTTTTTAAACTTTGGATTTTTTTTTCACACCTTAAATAAAAAAAGGGCCTAGACATGTTTGATGTCTATAAATTCATAATGACCTGGTGAATCATAATGGCAGGTCAGTTTTAGCATTTGGTGAACATGGTAAAGAAAAAAAATCAAAAAAACCTTGTGGAATTGCATTTTTTTGCAATTTCACTGCACTTGGAATTTTTTCCCCATTTTTGAATACATGATATGTTAAAAGCAATGGTGTCGATCAAAAGTACAACTCGTCCTGCAAAAAACAAGCCCTCACATGGCCATACTGAAGGAAAAATAAAAAAAAATTATGGCTCTGGCAAGAGGGGGGGAAACCGAAACGCAAAAATGAAAATGGGTAGGGTCTCTAAGGGGTTAAAGGGAACCTGTCACCTGAATTTGGCGGGACCGGTTTTGGGTCATATGGGCGGAGTTTTTGGGTGCTTGATCCACCCTTTCCTTACCCGCTGGCTGCATGCTGGCCGCGATATTGGATTGAAGTTCATTCTCTGTCCTCCGTAGTACACGCCTGCGCACGGCAAGATTGCCTTGCGCAGACGTTTACTATGGAGGACATAGAATGAACTTCAATCCAATATTGTGGCCAGCATGCAGCCAGCGGGTAAGGAAAGGGTGAATCAAACACCATAGACCAGACTCCCTGGACTATGCAGTCTCTGAGATGTGCTCCCCATCCCTCTGAACTTACGTCTGTCATGATTACATCCCTGATCTGATAGGACCGAGGGACTCCCTGAAACAGATTCTCCAATTCCAGCCACCAAGTCATGGAATTGATTGATACCAGGGAAAGTGATATCTTTCCCTCTAAACAGCCCTCAAGTCTTTTTTCTCCTTTTAGAATGTTCTGCTGTAAATATCTGGAGTGTATCTGGGCCCACTAGACCTCAGCAATACAAGAAGGAATTTTCTCTAGAAGTGACATTGTCTTCCTTAGAGTCATAGCCGGTTTGGTAATTGCTGCTGATATATGGGATATGACCTTGTTTTTCTTCTCTTCTGGTAGACGACAAGTCTGTTCTCTTTGAGTCTAAGATAAGCCCTAAGAAGGACTGAATCCTTTGTGGTTCCAGTTTTGATTTCTCCAGATTTAGTAACCAACCTAGCTGGGTAACGCTGGTTCTGACCTTCTTTAGTTGTTAATTGCAGTGTTCTACTGATCTTCCAACCACCAGAAAGTCATCCAGATATGGAATTATTAAGATATTTCATTCTCGGAGATGTGCTGTAACTTCCAGAATAATGTTTGTAAATACCCTCGGGCCCATAGATAGGCCGATGGGTTGGGCCCTGTACTGAAAGTGCTAGAGCCAGACTTGCATGTTTATATACAAGGCTACTCTCAAGAATTATTGGTCTTTCACATGGATTGGGAGGTGATAATAAGCGTCCTTTAAGTCCAGGACACTCATATAACATTCTGGGAACAGCATTTTTATGGTCGATGTTAAGGACTCCCATCTTGAAGGGCCTGTAGATCAGAAACTTCTGTCCTTTCAGATTGACTGTGGTCCTGAAGGTGCCGTTGTTTTTTTCATCAAGAATAGGGGAGAATAGAAACCTTTCCCCCTGCTGCGGTACTGGCACCTCCGTTAGAACTTGTTTCTATACTAAGCTTAAATACTTCTATCTCCAGGGTTAATTGTTCCCCAGGAGTCCTGGGAGATGATATCCTGAAGGTGTGCAGAGGAATAGATCTGAATTCTAGTTTCAGCCCTGATCGTATTATTCCCAGAATTCAGGTGCTTGATTAAGTCTTCTCCCAGGCAGGCCAGAAGTGGGACAGCCTTCCTTCTGCCTCGGGAAGCCAGTCATTTAGAAGGCTTTCTGACCTCAGAAGAAGAGTCCCCGAACATGAAGCTTCCACTTTTTTCCTTCCTCTCCTTCCACTTTCCCTGTTCTCCGAAGGACTTGTTTCGTTTGCAAAAGGAACTTTTATAATGTGGAATGGATACACTGGGAAATCCCTTCTTCCTGTCTGCCACCTTGTCTAGAATATCATCAGGTGCTTGTCCGAAGAGATATTTTCCCTTGCATAGGACCAAACATAATTTGGCCTTAGACTTGACATTCCCAGGTCAGTTCTTGAGCCATAATGCTCTAGGGGTGGAAATTGATAAATTTGCTGACCTGGCTGCCAACCTGACTGAGTCCGCTGAAGTCAGCACGGAAGGCAGCAGCCCCTTGCATTAGTGGGAGATTGGCTAAGATCTTATCTCTAGGAGTATTGTTCCTAACCTGATCCTCTAGTTGCTGTAACCAAACCATCACTGATCTCTCCGTGCAGGTTGCTGCTTTTGCTGGCTTCAGTGCCCCTGCTGAAGACACCCATGTTTGTTTCACATAGGTCTCTGCTTTTTTGTCCAGGGGGTCCTTAAGAGTACCAAGATCTTCAAAAGGCAAGGTAGATCTTTAGGAGGATTTTGCCACTGTTACCTAAATCTTAGGGGTTTTATCCCATATGCCTGTTTCTTCTTCATCAAGTTGGGACCTCTTTTTTTAATGATGATGGTAGTGGACCCTTTTTCTCAGATTGTTCCAGTCTCTATCAATAAGCATTTTAATCTTCTCATTGACGGGAAATGTACGCCTTCTCTTTTGCTCCATACCCCCGAACATAATGTCCTGAAGGGTTTTCGAGTCTGCCATGCCCATGGTTGTCCTAATGGCTCTTACTAACTTGTCCATGTATTCCGATGGAAAAAAAGGCCTACACCCAGCATCACTATCTAAGAAGGAGATAGAAGAGGAGTCTGATACATTTCTATCCTCTAATATTACTGATCATCTGAATCAGAAGCCTGTTTAATGAGTCTCTGATTTATAATTTAATTATGGATTTTAGATCCATAGCAAAGCTGGGGGTTTCTTCAGAGATGGTCTTCTGAATACAATCGGAACACAGTCTCTTTATATATGTGTTGGGTAGATTATACCTGCACAGTACACATTCTATACTATTCTGCTTGGCACTACACTTCATGGGCGTTCCCTAGTAAAAAAAAAAAAAATACATGGAGAAAAAGGAACTGTTTAACCTGGTGAACTTTCACAGAGATCACTCACCATTCTGACGTTCAGTCTAGGGTACCGGAGATGGAGGCTGGATCGGTGCACATGATTGTTCTCCGCTGGAGGTGGTGGACTCATGACCTGCCCTGTTCTGTCTTGCTGCCACTTGTCCGACTGTCACTGCTGTGTCCCCGACACTGGCGCTATCTCTGCTGCTGTGGTGGCTGATGCTCCTGAATCACATCCATTATTAGGATGAAGCTGCTGCAAGGCACTACAATATTGTGACCATCCCTCTTATATTTTGCAGGACGGTCCTACCACACCTCCCTTCCGACCCTCACCTTTTACCGGGTCAAAATTGGTCCGGTGCATTGTGCGCGGCGAGCCTCAGTAATCCCTGCGCATGCACAGACCCAGATCGCCACATAATTTTCTGGCGTGCTGCGTCACCACGGTGCACCAGATATTCCATCCCGCACCCTGCACGTGCGCAGACTTGCGTGGCCATGCTTTCCGGCACACTCATCACTGAGGCGCCCTTCTTCTACCAGCGCACTCCGCATATACACAGACCTGGCAGCATGTCCCAATGCACTCAGCATGGGGTATTCCGGGTCATCGTGTCAGCAACAGACTTTTACCAAGAGGTCTCTGCCTGCACGCCCCGAGCTCCTGGCCAGCGGTGCATCTCCAGTCCAGAAGGCATCCTGTCCATGGACACTCTCCAGTCCTGGGTAAGTCCTAAATGTACTGCTTTACTTAGGTTCCCTTATGGACAGGAAACCAAACTGATGCGGAGGAGAGGTACTGCCCATTTATTCAGTGGATTTCCAGTCCTTGATGGGCAGATACCCTCTCTCAGGTGGTGCGGTCATGGGAGAGGGGGAAAAAAGAAATTGAATCTCTAGTTCTGTTCTTTAAGTTGTTCCAACAGTGATAACTGCCACCAAATTTTAACATGAAATGGTGTATCTAAGATGAGATATTGCAGCCGACGCCTAGTCTGAGGGCTTGATTCAACATTTGAGTTTGTTTGGGTTTTTTTGGGTCTCTTATTTTTTGCTTTGATTGACAGGTCACTCCTCTGCACGGGTGCCATTATTGCCTGGGGTTTGTCTCATCAGAAGAGGTAACACATGCGCAGTAAGCTCCTGATGGCTTTGCGTTGTCAGTTCACTGATCTCTCAATATCATTAGGTGTTACTGCGCATGTGCCACCTCTTCAGAGACAAATCCCAGTGAATGACGGCGCCGGCACAGGGTAGACAAATCACGGAGACAAAAGTCACCTGTCAATGTAAGGCCGGAGGATGGCAATCCGAAATGAAAAGAATTTTATCACTGTAAAAATGGTATCCAGGTAAAACCATTTACATTATGTCTTCGGTGTATAACTTTTACTCTAAAATAAAGCCAATTGTTCCTTTCATAATTTTATTTTTCTTCTTTATGAATTGTATGAGCTTGGAAACTTTGCACTCTGGAGGTTTCTATTACTTTTGCTTCATTGTTAAAGGACCCGCACTTTTCTAAGGGATGAACGCAATGCCAGACACAACCCATAGAAAAGTATGGCGCTGTTAACAGTTACTACGATCTGATTTAACCCTGCTGTTCCATTTTTCCCTTAGGAATTATACAGGAAAGACTGTAACCTTGCCTCTCAGCTGTTACAGTGCAGCAAAAGTTACTACAGAGCACACAAACTATCCGAGGTGAGACGCAAGTACCTTACCATATAGTAGGTTTATGTAGAGGAAAATACAATTGAGTTTGGAGTTTAGCTCACAACCAAGGAGAATTGAATGGTGCATTAGGGGTCATGTATGTACCCAGCTATGCCATTCACACTGATGAAGAAAGCCGACTGCAGTGTCATAGACTTGGCTGGAGCAGTAGGGCATCCGGTTAGATCCAGCTGTTACGGCAATCGGTATGTGTCTCAGTCGTGGGACCCACACCCACCTATCTACCAGTTCTCACCTTTCCAATTTGGACTGCCTTTTTCTTTAATATACACATTTGGAAGATGTGGTGTCCTGTATATATTTCTACATAATGGTTGTAAATAGGATGAGGCTGAAAAATTAACATTTCTTGGGGTCTGGCAGTACCAGGCAGTGGGCTGACGATTCACAGTCCACTCCCTGTGAGATGCTGCAGCACATAGAAAACTATTAGTTTGTGAGTAATAAAAAATTATCTGTATTAAATGTTGGAAATGTTCGTTATGGGTTTTCTGATTTCAGTTCATCTTTGGTTGCCTGCATAACGGGGAAACTCCTTGTCCATATTTCCTGTGTGTGTGGCATAGGGAAGGTGCATGAGAGATGTATTTATAGGGTATTCCCAGAATTGAAAATTAACACCTGCCCATGGTATAAGGGAAAAATTACTGATCAACAGGGGTCGGACCACTGGTAACCCCATTAAACCCAAAAACGGGGCTATCCCAAGTTAAGTTTTGCATTGAGCACAAATTGAGCATGCGCACCTCTGCTACTTCATTGTCCATAGGACTGCCAGAAATAGTGGCATATTGTCCTCCGCTTTCTCCGACAATAAAACGAGTGGAAGTCAAGCATGTGCACTTCAGCTGCATTCAATATGTGACTGGGCAGTGCCATTTTTCTTAGGATTGGGGTGGTCAAAACCTCATCTAGCAGTATGTTACCCCCCCTTCTGTGGATAGAGACTTTCAATTCTAGAAATTCCACTTTAGCACTGGCCACATTCCCATTTATTTGCCAAAATTTGGAGAGACTGGAAAGGGCAGAACCCACTGTGCTGGACTGGGTGCAGCTATGTATTAACTAGTCACATATTCATTAGTGGCAGCCCATAGCGGCTCCAGTTATTATTGACCAATCTCACCCTTAGGGCTACAACTTTTAGAAAATTGGTCGTCTAGTGGTTACAACCTCGATAAAGATAACCAAGAAAGTATGATTGATTGGGAACTTTTTTGTGCATTGGTAAGTGAAGGAGTTAAATATGTCTTCTCTTTTTCTGCAGCTCCCGGCTGACTTTCAGGAAAGAGTAAGTGAACACTTGGAAAATCATGGGTGTAAACTAAGTGTGCCCCTGTCTAACACCTCATATGCTGACAGCATTCCTACTTGTGTCATTGCTAAGGTGTTGGAAAAACCCGATCCCAGTAGCCTGTCTTCACATCTGTCAAGTGCATCAATGAGAGACCTTAGCTATGAGCAGGAGCGCATTCAAGAGCCTGAGGAGAAACTCCGGCAGAGACAGCAGTTCAAGTCTGAAATTTACTGCAGCGACACTGCTCTCTATTGCCCAGAAGAAAGGAGACGGGATCGGAGGCAGAGCTTTGATGTGCAAGTTAAAGACGAAGCCTTCTTAAGATCCCAGAACTCTACAGAGAGCACCGTAGAGGATGGATTCCACTCGAGCTTCTCACATGAAGCCTTCAATGAATATGTAGCCTCCTTACCCACATCCAGTTCATATTCGAGTTTCAGTGCTACCTCCGAAGAGAAGGAAAACAACCAAGCCAACACTTTAACTGCCTCTCAGCAGGCCATCTACATGGGCAACAGGGATGACCTGTTTGAACGGAAGTCTACCACAGGCTACGAGCACACCACGAGTCCAAGATTTGTAAAGTCCAAGTCTGTCCAGCATATGGAACACAGTCCAGAAAATACAGCATCTCCCCACTTCACCAGATCCTCTTCCTATGTAGAGGAGCCTTTTCATTTCTCCAGAATCCGTACGCAACAAACACTAGGTGCTCACAAGTCGCACAGCGAGTGTAGAAGCTCCCATCTCTCCGAAGACGATTTGCCAACCAGGTGGAGGCAACTAAGTGTGGAAGATATCGGCGCCTACTCTTTCAGCAACGATGGTCGAATATCACAGTGCAGTTTCACGGAACAGTATTTTGCCCCCAGTCCGGTTAAACAGTTGGAAAGCAGGATGAGCCCATTGTACGCAAGCTATAAACAAGACAGCTTTTCGGAAGGGGAAGAAGTTTGCCAAAGCAGAATGGGAGACTCGTGCTTTCTCCGTACAGACTCTGGCTTGAAAATAGACATCAGTGCCAGCTGCAAACAAGAAATGCTGTCTACCTTTAAGTCAAAAGAAGCAAGAGACCAAATAAGCGAGAGGATGTCCGTTCAGATAGGGAATAAGAACGTAGACCCCAATGCCGCAGCCAAGAGGGAATATGTTGATGTTAGTCCCAATAGCTCTGCAGAATCTCTCAGTCAAAGCCCTATGGAGGTTTCGGACATACACCAGTCTTCCATTGACCAAGGACATGCAAGCTTTCATGGCAAGCCCCAGCAATTCCAAAGAACTGGAAGCATTGGGTTAACGAGAAAAGATAGTCTTACAAAAGCACAATTATACGGGACACTGTTGAATTAGCGATCTTCCAAATTGCAATAAGATTGCCGAGAGCGGACAATGGATTCTGAGATGTTTATAGAGTTTTCATTGAGCCAGTATTAACATTTCTCTATTAAGTGTTTGTGTATCTTGCACTTTTGTGGAAAGCTTCCAAAATCCAACAAATGATCCTGTACATATGAGATTTACCTCGCTGCATATGTGCATAAGGCCATTCTATAAATATAAAGGGGGAGGGTGTCAATCACAAATAAGTGGCATAGGGTTATAACCAAAGTAAAACAAAGAAAAAAGTCAAGAAACAATGAAGTAGCCATTAATTCTAAGAATACCCAGGAAAAGTCACAGTCCTATAGCAGGAAAACCAGATGTATCAGGGTCCTAGATTACATGAGTTGTATGATACTGTATCTGCCACTGATTTAGCAGCTCATCTTTATCCCGGCCTTAGCTTGCAAAACTCCATATTGACTATTCAGCCGAAAACTTGACCCCCTATTTCTTTCATTTTTTATATATAAAAATGCTTTGAACCAAAGCAAATCTTGACTATAATCATCACTCAAAATCCGCTTCAACAGGGGCCTCGTATTTTATGTGAAGGCACAATATGCAAATTGCATTCATTTTTCACACAATATGGCACATGAAGTACCATAGGTTTACAAGAAATACACAGCCATGACTGGCAAGTAAGCAGAAGGGTATAAGAGGTCAAAGTCCTTATTTCTTTTATATCAAAATTAAGGCCACAATTTCTTAAGACTGGAGATTTGCACACCAGTGTTAATGACGGGTGCTTCAAAGTAAGATGCGCCAGATTCATAAGAGGCCTGTGCCCTCTTCCTGACTTTGGCGTATATTTGAACTGCCGTGCATCTTTGCCAAAAATATACAGCAGCCAGGGCGGAACATACATCAGTCACATTTACACCACCTTGTGTGATATATATTGTGAAGAATTTGTCTGGAGCACTTGGACTTGACCTGTCCGTGCTCCATCCATTTTTCTCTAAAACTATAAAAGAGGCAACATTTTCCTGCAACTTTGAGTTGTTGCAAAAAATGTGTGACATTTCAGAATTTTTCAGAAAACTGCTGGATGAATCGGTCACCAAGAGTGCACTGACAACTCTAAGATTACTGGATTGTGGTTGGGAGGACATTATCCATGAATGAAGATATGGATAAGTTCAAGTACAGTTTGATTAACTGTTTACTCCTCTACGGGGCTCATTGGTTTAGATTACCCATTTTTATAATGTCAAAATGTTTTTCTAAAATTAAAAAAAGTTGTTTCCCTTTCAGAAAAACTTAGTCCTCGGGTGCAGTTTGTTGTAAAAACAATTTAAAATTGCTTTACTCACTGTCCCTAGGTCCACTGGTGACTCTAGGCTGTTTCTCCCGGTATCTGATATCGACTACAGTGGTGACATCCTTGTCAAAAGTGAGCTCTGCCCGTACAGACAACGCCCCACCTAGAGCTGCTGAGCTCACGGGATGCAGCCAGTACCAGATCTGGGAGCAGTGACAGAGAAGCAATGTTGGAAGGTTGTTTTTATATATATTACAAAGTGTACTTGGGGACCAGCATTTTCTGAAAAAAGTTTAGACTCTGTAAATAGCAAAGTGTTTTATTGGCTACCTGAGTTTTGGTTGAAGGTAATCAATTACTGAAAAGTAGCAGTACCTACGGGGAGGTCCTTGAATTTGCAATACGCCTTAGTCCAACCCATGGTTTCGTTCCAGCTAAGCAGATTTGGAGAAAGATAGGTAAAAGAAACACAAAGCGATAAGAACAAATTTAAATGGCTGTCACCTATATTTAGTGGAAAATCTAAATTTTTTGTTCCTGAATTGTTTACAATGTTGATGAACTTCTGACATGTTATAGTGCCTAGAGGGAGGTCCCTCAGCCCCTGGTTCCACCCATGCCTTTGTCCCATCCTGACAGATTTAGGGGATAGGTGAAAAGAGCATAAAGTGCCCCTATTAATCTGTTGCATTATGAGCTATTGCGTGCATGTGATACAAGGCTACTAATTCAAGAATTTAAGTAGAATGCCCGTTAATTCTTCATACGATCAATATGAAGTTGGCCATGAGGCCTGCTCAGTTGTCTTGCAGGGAATCTTGGTATTAGTTCTGCCACTAACCACATTCTGTATTCTTCACGACCAATGTCACAGTCAGTAGAGTGGTTTACCAAGATATTTAGTGGTCAGTGCAGGAGAGACGAGAGCTAAGACCCTAAAGGCTCCTCGTGTGCTACCTCAGAAGTAATTGAGGAGCTCTTTGTGAATATGTTTTCTATAAGCTTGCATTTATATTGGTAATAACGCATGAACTGTCCTTAATGGTGTTGTGTTTTGCATTACTCAGTGAAAGCAACAAGTTGAAATATTCTTCTTTTTTTTTCTTCTAATAAGGACGTGTTACTAATTGATCACTTGGCTGCATATTAGGGAGGACGATGACTTGAGAAACTGTAGTTCTATAAAGCTCGACATCTTGGACTCTGGCACCGATGAAAGCCGAGCAGATTTAGTGCACATTAGTGTTCCTTTTTTTTCTTTAACGCAACCACTCTTTTCTCAGGAATACGTTCCCCGTAAGACATCCAGATGACCAACCGGGACATGAGCTTAAACTAACAGATGTTTTTCTGCCTCTTCCAAAACGCTGCACTTCGAAAATGGAGACAGAGGTAGAATGTTCATAAAGCCGGGAGGCTGCGCACATCCAATGGTCTCGCGATTGAGATATATGCAGTTTGCATTATCATAATTAGTACGTCTCATTAACAATCCTTGCCTTGTATACTGGACCATACCAGATGGGTTTAACACAGACACATTGTTGATTCTAGAGTTTTGCTGCCACTTTTTTCCTTCACTTTCTCCCAAATCGTCCCTAATTTGTATATTCTTCTAGTCTTCTAACTGTGAAATACCCTTTTTTAGGGAGAAAAAAAAACACGAAGAATGCATTTTGAAATATTTTGTAATTTTCAATGATGAAAACTCTTAAATGAATAAAAAAAAATCTGAATTACCAAAAGTTCTTTCTGTTCCTACAATCATCAACTGCTTAACCTTCGTCAGGCTGCATAATTTCACAATGTTAACAGGCTGCAGAGGTACAATTGTACCTTCATATATATTTTATTGAAATTTGGCAAATATATTCTGGACCAAAACTGCAGAGATGTCACGAAATTTCAGCCCTCTACGGCTTTTCGAAAAAAAAAGTTATTGCAATTTTAAAACAGAATAGTTACAATTGTACCTACTCAGCCGGACGAAGGTTAAAGGGGTTTTCCAAGTTTAAAAAATATTACTGCCTTCTTCCAAAAAAACAGTGACACAGCGTTGTGCAGGGCTATCGTCACCAGTGTCATAGACACGAATGGAGAGGCGGGGCGCATGCATGACTCCCAAACTACAGGTGGGGCTCTTCAGCATACCGTTCTTGGGATTGGTGGGGTTCCCCTATCTTGTCACAAACCCTTTAAAGGGACACTGTCACCTGAATTTGGAGGGAACAATCTTCAGCCATGGAGGCGGGGTTTTCGGGTGTTTGATTCACCCTTTCCTTACCTGCTGGCTGCAATATTGGATTGAAGTCATTCTCTGTCCTCCATAGTACACGTCTGCACAAGGCAAGATTGCCTTGTGCAGGCATGTATCACAGAGGACGGAGAATGAACTTCAATCCAATATTGCAGCGAGCATGCAGCCAGCGGGTAAGGAAAGGGTGAATCAAACACCCGAAAACCCCGCCTCCATGGCTGAAGATTGTTCCCTCCAAATTCAGGTGACAGTGTCCCTTTAACACTCTTAGGCCGGGGTCAAACTTGCAAGTGCAATGCAAGAAACTCGAGCGAATCTCCTCCTGGCACTGCCGCCGGCACTCGGGACCGGAGTGTACGAATGCATGTATTTCTATGTAGCTGAATGTTCCGGTCCCGAGTGCCAGCGGTAGTGCCGGGTATTGATGTGCGAGTTCCTCGCATTGCACTCGCAAGTGTGACCCCGGCCTTACACACAAAGTTGACCAAAAATATTTGCATGTCCTGGTCCAGCAGCCATGTCTGTATTATGTGGTTCTCATGTATTTTTGCTTATTAGTGGCTTGGGGTGAGATTATGCATGTATGATGCTGCACTGATAACATCACATGGGGCCCGCTAATCAGAAGAGGCACTGGGGATACTGGCAGGCGAGAGGAGATTCATAGGGCTTGGGTCTGGTGGCCACAGACTACCAATGTGGCCACAAGACCAGGATCCTGTGAATTTGTTTGCCCAATTCTACTCCTTTAAAGGGAATCGGTCATCAGGATTGTGCTCAGTGACTATAGACAGTGTCAGGTTGGCGCCGTAATACTGATTACACTGATACCTGGTGATGAAATCCGTCCTGTGGTTGTTGTGGAATCTTTATTTTCAGTTTTGAGTTAATATCCATGTGCTCTGGAGCGACCTGTGGGCGGGGCTTTATGTGGTGCTTTGCTTAGGTATTCATCTGTATGGCTTCTGATGGGTCACTGATCCCTCACTCACCTGCCCCCTAGTTTACATAATGAATATTACATATACAGTGGTGGCACCTGCACTGGAGCCTGATCACATATGTAATGAATCATATATACACATTTGTTTGATGTAATTCTGAAGTTCCTAAAAAAATCCATTTGAAAATGGCAGTGGCCGAGCCTGCACAGTTGCAGCCATCGGTGAATCGATAGCTGCTACTTCGCATGAGGTGCCATCTTGGAGGAGAACATTTTTTTTTTCTCTACAAAGATGGTGCCGCTGGCGTCATCTTTGTAGATAAAAAAAGGCCTCCTCCAAGATTGTGCCATCAAAAATTTGGAAAGTGTCAGGAATTTTTTTTTTCTCTACAAAGATGGCGTCATTTTTTTTTAGGAACTTTAGGATTACATCAAACAAATGTGTATATAATTTATTATGTATGCGATCATGCTGCAGCGCAGGCGCCACTGCCGATGCCTGCAGAAGTTTTTTTATATATATAATTTTCATTATGTAAAATGGGGGGCAGGTCAGTGAGGGATCAGTGACCTGCTAGCAGGTTGCATTATGAATACCTAATCAGAGCACCACATGTAGACCCCCACAGCACCGCCCCACAGCCCCGCCCCGGAGCACGAGCATATCATTAACTCAAAACTGAAAATAAAGAATCCACAACAACCACAAGATGGATTTCATCACCAGGTATCATTGTAATCAGTGTAATGGCGCCGACTTGACACTGTCTGTAGTTACTGAGTACAATCCCGCTGACAGGGCCACTTTAACAATAGATTCTGTGTATGCATGTAATATTACTTCTAATTTAAAGGGTGTTTCCACTTTTACAGAATTAGTGCCCAAACATCTGCATAGTTCCAAACCAATAAACACAGATGCTACTCACTCTCCCTGGTAAAGCACAGGGTTAGTGATTGACTGCAGCAGGGATATTTTGAACATTGTAGTCCTGAAATCACAGCTGCTGCCAGAACACAGAAAGCAGTACAATGAAGAAAAGCCATGCTGGACCCGGGGAGGGTGAGAACCTTCGGTGTTTACATAGTAGCAAACCAACAAGCACCACTTCTGTGAAGTTGGAAACCTTTTTCATTTTCCGACTCCTTAGTCAGTGTATTCTACAGGCTGCTTTCCTAGTTGTCTTTTCTTTACCGTAAAACAGACCACCTAAAAAATCTAAATTGCACAAGCCAGATTTCAGTCTCTCTCGCTTCAACAATGGCAATTTGTAGGGATTCAGCTCTCTGGTGGGTAGTCGGATACGCACTGGCACAGGGTTTTTATATAAACATTAAGTTCAGACCAAATACGGACACTTAGAATATATCAGTATAAACAAAAAAAATAGCAATTTATCAAATATAACCTTTATTAAAAAAAAAAATCACACAGTGAGATGAAACCGTACAAAAAAGCCCCTTAAAAACAGTTAGGGCAAAATGGTTCAGACAGTTATTATGACTAGCATATATAAATATAAGTCCATACATCCAATGTACCTAATAGAAAAATGCACAGCCATATTTAGAGTAATAAAAGGCAATGGAATGTGACTAAAGAGAGGTTTAAGCTGTCAGACATTAATAATCTGCAAAGAGTAGTATAAAAAAGGCCCATTTGGGGCAGCAGGACTATATATACCAAGTATCACAAAAAATCCAAACCATATGCCATTGTGACAGTTTGAACCACAATGCACAGCATCCCAACGTGTGTTTCACGTGTAGCTTCATCGGCACTCACTTGACTCCCTGACGAAGCTACACACGAAACGAGCGTTAGGCCATGTGCACACGTTGCAGATTTGCCAGTGGAATTTTCTGAATGGATTCTTCCTCTCTTGGCAGAAGATGCAGTTGAAAATCCGGGCGGCTTTGATGCGTTTTTTCAGCTAAATAAAGATCTACTATTTAACACAAAAAAAAAATTGTGATATAATTTCTTTGTTCAACCTCTTCTTTTACATACTTCAATGAATACCATAATATCATCACATACCATGTTCAAATATAATGTTTACACACACAAAACAAATATAAGTGACTATCTATAGCTATACAGGAAAGAAATATATCTTGGTACCGTGTTAGCCAGTAGATAGAAAAATATTTAGAATTGAGAGTCCTCAGTGGTTGATACCTTTTAATGGCTAACTGAAAAGATGGTAACAAATTGCAAGCTTTCGAGACTACACAGGTCTCTTCATCAGGCAAAGACTAAAACACATTCTGAAGAATCACATATTTATGCACAACATAGTATAGAAAAAAAAAGGGAAAAACCATGGATAAGACAGACCATAGTCTGTCTTATCCATGGTTTTTCCCTTTTTTTTGTGCTATGTTGTGCATAAATATGTGATTCTTCAGAATTTCTATTAGTCTTTGCCTGATGAAGAGACCTGTGTAGTCTCGAAAGCTTGCAATTTGTTACCATCTTTTCAGTTAGCCATTAAAAGGTATCAACCACTGAGGACTCTCAATTCTAAATATCTATAGTTATAGATAGATATAGATAGATATATGAATAGATAGATATATCTATTAGTAATGAGCGAATATACTTGTTACTCGAGATTTCTCGAGCATGCTCGAGGGTCCTCCGCAGGTACAGACTGGGGATGAAATTCAGCCCTGGCATGTGAAATCACACAGGCCCATGTTGTCCCTGTCCCCCAAGCCCCAGATGGAATATATTACTAATATTACCCTGGATGGAGGAAAGGAAAATTTACTACATGACAAATATTTCTAATCATTCCCGTGGCCTGCTGGGGTAAGTGATGGAGTCAGCGACTTTGTGCTCCTTCACAACTCTTAACAATATGGGTGTCTTGAGAACACAGATACTGTTAATAACGTAGCAGACAAGGCACCCCAAGACCAGACAGGCCCTTCTGGCATTTGCCAGATGGCCAGTCCGACCCTGGTCCTCCGAGTATTTTTTAGTGCTCAGAGTTTTAGTTTTTTTTTTGCCGCAGCTGAATGATTTACATCTGTTAGCCAGCATAAGTACATGTGGGGGTTGTCTGGTTGCTAGGGAATCCCCACAGGTACTTATGCTGGCTAACAGATGTAAATCATTCAGCTGGGGCAAGAAAAACAATTTCCAAGCACTAAAAAATACTTGGAGGACCCCCGAGCATGCTCGAGAAATCTCGAGTAACGAGTATATTCGCTCATCACTAATATTTATCTATCTATCTATCTATCGATATATCTATAGATCAATAGATATCAAGCACGATGTTTAGTAATGAACATAACAAAATGGTACATAAAAAGTTAAAAAGACACACAAAATCTGCGTTTAAATGCAATATCTGTTTGCATTTTTAAAAAATGGAAAAAAAAATTCAAAACCAGAGAGGGAAAGCCAGCAACTGGGGCAGATGTTTATAGCCTGGGAAGGGGGTAATACCCATGGGGCTTCCCAGGCTATTAATATCAGCTCACAGCTGTATATTTAGCTATTAAAATAGGGGAGCCCCCCAAAAATGATGTGGGGTCCCCTATAGCTTGAAAAGGCTATGCAGACAGCTGCGAGCTGATATTAATAGCCTAGGAACGGGCCATGGATATTGCCACCCCCCCCCAGCTACAAACACCATCTCTCTGCCACCCCCGAAATGGCTCATCTCTAAGATGCACCAATTCCGCCACTTAGCCTCTCCCCACTTGCCCTGTAGCAGTGGCAAGTGGGGTAAGAGTTGTGGGGTTGATGTCACCTTTGTATTGGAAGGTAACATCAAGCCCGGCTTAGTAATGGAGAGGTGTCAATAAGACACCTATATATTGCTAATCCTATAGTTGTTATAGGTAAAATAAAAACACAGCCAGAATAATCTTTTAATTAAATAAAACACAACATAGTTTTCCATCTTTATTATCCAGCTAATTCATACGACACCCTCGACCTCCTGTAATAAAAATAAAATAATAAACCAACACAAATACTCCCTGTTCGGATGTAATCCATTTAACCCCTTTCTGCCAGCTGATGGAATAGTACGTCAGCTGGCAGTATCCCCCGGTTAGAGGTGGACTCCAGCGGTGAGCCCATCTCAAAGCCGCGACATGTCGGCTGTTTTTAACAGCTGACATGTGCCCACAATAGGCGCCAGCGGAATCGCGATCACTTGCGCCTATTAACTAGTTAAATGCCGCTGTCAAACGCTGACAGAGGCATTTAACAAGCGCTTCCGGCTACGGGGCTGGAAATACGCGCACCGCTGACCCCCGTAATGTGATCGGGGGTCATCGGTGCATTGCCATCACAACCACAGGTCTCCTGGAGACCTCTATTGTTGTTGATGACAGATTGCCATTAGCGCCACCCTGTGGTCGGTGCTCATAGCAATGCTGTAATTCTGATACATAGAGGTGATCTGTGCATCACCTCTATATTGCAGAGGTGATCGAGTTGTGGCAGCTTCTAGCCTCCCATTGTGGCTATTGAAGCATGCCAAAAGGCTCCCGTTGTGGCTATTGAAGCATGCCAAAAGTAAAAAAAAAAAGTGTTTAAAAAAAACAAAACAAAAAAACATAAAAATTCAAATCACCCCTCTTTCGCCACAATCGAAATAAAATAACAAAATTATATATATATATATATATATATATATATATATATATATATATATACACATCCTACACATATTTGGTATCGCCGCATTCAGAATCAATAAAAAAAAGGATTAACCTGATCGCTAAGCGGTGTAGCGTGAATTACATTTTTTTTTGTCGTCGGCACCCCAAAACTCGGCAGATTCTACACCGCGACATTGCATTAAAATGCAATAATTGGCGATCAAAAGAACATACCTGCACAAAAGCCCTCACCCAACCCAAACTTTGGATATTATTTTCACCACTTAGATAAAAGAGAACCTAGGCATGTTTGGGGTCTATGAACTCGTAATGACCTGGAGAATCATAATGGTCAATTTTAGCATTTAGTGAACCTAGCAAAAAAGCCAATCAAAAAACAAGTGTGGGATTGCACTTTTTTAGCAATTTCACCACACTTGGAATTTCTTTTTTTCCGGTTTTCGAGGACATGACATGGTAAAACCAATGGTGTCGTTCAAAAGTCCTTCTCGTCCCGCAAAAACCAAGCCCTCACATGGCCATATTGACAGAAAAATAAAAAAGTTATGGCTCTGGAAAGAAGGGGAACGAAAAACCGAGAAAAGCTCCGGGGGTTAAGGGCTTAATAACGAGTGTTCCACGACGATCTCCCATCAGGAGATGTGACCGCTGTACAGGGGCCTCCGATGACACACTGACCGGAGATAATACTCCCGCAGTGTAGGTCACCAGAGTTTGTGCTCTCACTTTACGACACTACTGCTGCATGAGAATTTTCTCACGCAGCGGTGCTGCAAGTGACAGTATGAACTCCGGAGACCTCTAGGCGGCGGAGTGATACACTGCGGGAGGATACCTCCTGTCACTGTATCACCGAAGCCCCTGTAAAACGGTCACATCTCTCGATGTGACTGCTACTCACTGGAGATCGTCGTGGGACAGTTGTTATTACATGGATTACATCAGAACCGGGAGTATACTGTGGGTTAATTTTATTCCTTTGCAGGCGATCGAGGGCGTCGGGGATTAGCTGTTTGGTGAGTATGTTGTGTACACTACCGTGTAAAAGGTTAGGGTCACTTAGAAATTTCACTATTTTTGAAAGAAAAGCACAGTTTTTTTTCCAATTAAGCGAACATTAAATGATTCAGAAATACACTCTATACATTGTTAATGTGGTAAATGACTATTCTAGCTGCAAACGTCTGGTTTGTAATACAATATGTTCATATTTGTATAGAGGCCCATTTCCAACAACCATCACTCCAGTGTTCTTATGGTACTTTGTGTTTGCTAACTGTGTAAAAAGACTAATAGATGGTTAGAATACCCTTGAAAACCCTTGGGCAAGTATGTTAGCACAGCTGAAAAGTTTGGCTGATTGGAGAAGCTAGAAACCTGACCTTCCTTTGAGCTAGTTGAGAATCAGGAGCATTACATTTGTTGGTTCCATTAATGTGAATACTTTTCTGCCCAATGATGACAGAAGTATTCTGGGAGTGATACCTTTATTGGGTAACCAGAAAATAATATGTTTGCAAGCTTTCAGAGCACAGAGGCTCCTTCTTCAGGCAGGATTACAGATAGATATGTAATATGAAGATAGATATCTGTAATCTTGCCTGGAGAAGGAGCCTCTGTGCTCTGAAAA
Organism: Ranitomeya imitator; assembly: GCF_032444005.1. Classification (NCBI taxonomy): domain Eukaryota; kingdom Metazoa; phylum Chordata; class Amphibia; order Anura; family Dendrobatidae; genus Ranitomeya; species Ranitomeya imitator. The sequence continues at coordinate 799,192,285 of NC_091282.1, forward strand.
CATATTATTTTCTGGTTAGCCAATAAAGGTATCACTCCCCGAATACTTCTGTCATCATTGGGCAGAAAAGTATTCACATCGATTTTTCTGGCTAACACGGTACCACAATACAATTTGTTATTGTACATCTTGGTTCCATTAAACAAAATGGCCAGAAAAAAAGAATTTCATGTGAAACTCGACAGACTATTTTTGTTCTTAGAAATGAAGGTTAAGCGAGAAATTGCCAAGAAACTGAAGATTTCCTACAACGGTGTGTACTACTCCCTTCACAAACAGGCTCTAACCAGAGTAGAAAGAGAAGTGAGAGGCCCCGCTGCACAACAGAGCAACAAGACAAGTACCGTATTTTCGGGTGTATAAGACGACTGGGCGTATAAGACGACCGTCAACTTTTCCATATAAAATATGGAGTTTGGGATATACTCGCCGTATAAGATGGGGGTGATCTTATACGGCGTGTGCGGTGCGGATGGTTCACAGGGTCTGGAGGAGAGGAGACGCGACGTCATCTTCGGTCCTTCTTGCAATGCATCCTTGGGAACGGAGGCCACCGCTTGCACCTCTGAGAGTCGGGGGCCAAAGGAAGGTAAGTATAGCCATATTTTTTATTCTTATTCTTTTTTACATGAATATGGATCCCAGGGCCTGAAGGAGAGTCTCCTCTCCTCCAGACCCTGGAAACCATCCAGGACTGCTCCCTGCACACGCCGTAACCGGCGTATAAGACGACCCCCGACTTTTGAGAAGAATTTCAGGGGTTAAAAAGTTGTCTTATACGCCGGAAAATACGGTACATTAGAGTCTGTAGTTTGAGAAATCGACACCTCACAGGTCCTCAACTGGCAGTGTCATTAAATAGTACACACAAAACGCCAGTGTCAACGTCTATAGTGAAGAGGCGACTCCGGGATGCTGGCCTTCGGGGCAGAGTGGCAAAGAAAAGGCCATATCGGAGACTGGCTAATAAAAGGAAAAGAGTCATATGGGCAAAAGAACACAGACAATGAACAGAGGAAGATTGGAAAAAAATGTTATAGACAGACGAATCTAAGTTTGAGGTGTTTGGATCACGCAGAAGAACATTTGTGCGATACAGAACTCAAAAGATGCAGGAAGAGTGCCTGACGCCATCTGTCAAGCATAGTGGAGGTAATGTGATGGTCTGGGGTTGCTTTGGTGCTGGTAAAGTGGGAGATTTGTACAAGGTAAAAGGGATATTGAATAAGGAAGGCTATCACTCCATTTTGCAACGCCATGCCATACCCTGTGGACAGTGCTTGATTGGAGCCAATTTCATCCTACAACAGGACAATGACCCAAAGCATGCCTCCAAATTATGCAAAAACTATTTAGGGAAGAAGCAGGCAGCTGGTATTCTATCTGTAAAGGAGTGGCCAGCGCAGTCACCAGATCTCAACCCCATTGAGCTGTTGTGGGAGCAACTTGACCGTATGGTATGCAAAAAGTGCCCATCAAGCCAAACCAACGTGTGGAGTGGCTTTCTGGAAGCATGGGGTGAAATTTCTCCAGATTACCTCAGCAAATTAACTGCTAGAATGCCAAAGGTCCGCAATGCTGTAATTGCTGCAAAGGAAGCAGTCTTTCACGAAAGCAAAGTTTGAAGGAGGAAATTATTATTTCAAACAAAAATCTTTTTTTTTCGAACCTTGTCAATGTCTGGACTAGATTTTCAATTCATTTGGCAACTCTAGTCAAATAACAGGTACCGCGCTTAGGGGATATAATCGAGAATGCCACTAACCACATAAGCGCAACCAACTCGTGTTTGCACTGACCAGATACCTGTACCAACACGCTAATTGGTAGTGAGAAAACAATGCAATAACAAACGTCCTAGCACGGCTACTATAGCCCCCTGGCTGCAGAAATGGTGCAGCCATATGCAGGAATGATAGGGCACTTTAGTAAGAAACTAAAAAATGATAGTGTTGGCCCCCTTAAAAATAGTCTGGGTGAAATGGTGGATGAGGATGAGGAAAAAGCCAATATGCTAAATTACTTTTTTTCACCAGTATTTACACAAGAAAATCCCATGGCAGACAATATGATCAGTGATAACAAAATTTCCCATTAAATGTCATCTGCTTAACCCAGCAGGAAGTACGGCGGCATCTAAAAATCACTAAAATTGACAAATCTCCGGGCCCGGATGGGATACACCCCCGAGTACTGCAGGAATTAAGTACAGTCATTGATAGACCATTATTTTTAATCTTTAGAGACTCCATAATAACAGGGTCTGTACCACAGGACTGGCATATAGCAAATGTGGTGCCAATATTCAAAAAGGGGACAAAAACTGAACTCGGAAATTATAGGCCAGCAAGATTAACCTCTACTGTGGGTAAAATCCTGGAGGGCATTCTAAGGGATGCTATGCTGGAGTATCTGAAGAGGAATAACCTCATGACCCAATACCAACATGGGTTTACTAGGGACCGTTCATGTCAGACTAATTTGATCAGCTTCTATGAAGAAGTAAGTTCCGGACTGGACCAAGGGAACCCAGTGGACGTAGTGTATATGGACTTTTCAAAAGCTTTTGATACGGTGCCACACAAAAGGTTGATACGTAAAATGAGAATAATGGAGATAGGGGAAAATATGTGTAAGTGGGTTGAGAGCTGTCTCAGGGATACGAAACAAAGGGTGGTTATTAACGGAGCACACTCGGACTGGGTAGCGGTTAGCAGTGGGATACCACAGGGGTCAGTATTGGGCCCTCTTCTTTTTAACATATTTATTAATGACCTTGTAGGGGGCATTCAGAGCAGAATTTCAATATTTGCAGATGACACTAAACTCTGCAGGGTAATCAATACAGAGGAGGACAATTTTATATTACAGGATGATTTATGTAAACTAGAAGCTTGGGCTGATAAATGGCAAATGAGCTTTAATGGGGATAAATGTAAGGTCATGCACTTGGGAAGAAGTAATAAGATGAATAACTATGTGCTTAATTCTAAAACTCTGGGCAAAACCGTCAATGAAAAAGACCTGGGAGTATGGGTGGATGACAAACTGACATTTAGTGGCCAGTGTCAGGCAGCTGCTACAAAGGCAAATAAAATAATGGGATGTATTAAAAGAGGCATAGATGCTCATGAGGAGAACATAATTTTACCTCTATACAAGTCACTAGTTCGACCACACTTAGAATACTGTGCACAGTTCTGGTCTCCGGTGTATAAGAAAGACATAGCTGAACTGGAGCGGGTGCAGAGAAGAGCGACCAAGGTTATTAGAGGACTGGGGGGGGGGTCTGCAATACCAAGATAGGTTATTACACTTGGGGCTATTTAGTTTGGAAAAACGAAGACTAAGGGATGATCTTATTTTAATGTATAAATATATGAGGGGACAGTACAAAGACCTTTCTGATGATCTTTTTAATCATAGACCTGAGACAGGGACAAGGGGGCATCCTCTGCGTTTAGAGGAAAGAAGGTTTAAGCATAATAACAGACGCGGATTCTTTACTGTAAGAGCAGTGAGACTATGGAACTCTCTGCCGTATGATGTTGTAATGAGTGATTTGTTACTAAAATTTAAGAGGGGACTGGATGCCTTTCTGGAGAAATATAATGTTACAGGGTATATATACTAGATTCCTTGATAGGGTGTTGATACAGGAAACTAGTCTGATTGCCGTATGTGGAGTCGGGAAGGAATTTTTTTCCCCAAAGTGGAGCTTACTATTTGCCACATGGTTTTTTTTTTGCCTTCATCAACATGTTAGGGCATGTTAGGTTAGGCTATGGGTTGAACTAGATGGACTTAAAGTCTTCCTTCAACCTTAATAACTATGTTACTTATGTTACTTACCCCACTGTGGCTGTGTCTGTGCCCAAATGATGCAGCTACTTCGTCCGGCTATGCAGCTGGGAGCCACTTTCCCGGCTCCCAGCTGCATAGCCGGACGCAGTAGCCGCATCATCCGGGCACAGACACAGCCTCAGTGGGGTAAGTGCCCTATCATTCAGGTGCATACGGCTGCACCATTTCTGCAGCCAGGGGGCTATAGTAGCCGTGTTAGGACGTTATTGCAATGTTTTCTCACTACCAATTAGCGTGTTGGTACAGGTATCTGGTCCGTGCAAACATGAGTTGGTTGCGCTTATGTGGTTAGTGGCATTCTCGATTATACCCCCTAAGCGCGGTATCTGGTATTTGACTATTGTTGTTTTGTACAGAAGTGGCACATATTCTGGTGATTCCAGCAGCTGGGGGATTTCACATCTTACTCCTACTAACTTAGTGGGTATCTAGTGGTGAGCGCCAGTGATATTTTTCATTATTGTTTATCATTTGTCAACTCATTTGATTAACAAAAGTATAAGCTTTCATGAAAAACACAAAATTGTCTGGGTGACCCCAAAATTTTGAACGGTAGTAACATAGTAACATAGTAACATAGTTAGTAAGGCCGAAAAAAAGACATTTGTCCATCCAGTTCAGCCTATATTCCATCATAATAAATACCCAGATCTACGTCCTTCTACAGAACCTAATAATTGTATGATACAATATTGTTCTGCTCCAGGAAGACATCCAGGCCTCTCTTGAACCCCTCGACTGAGTTCGCCATCACCACCTCCTCAGGCAAGCAATTCCAGATTCTCACTGCCCTAACAGTAAAGAATCCTCTTCTATGTTGGTGGAAAAACCTAGTGTATATGTGTGTGTTTTTTTGTTTTTTTTTTACTATTCAACACAGTAGCCATATGATGGGACTACTACTGTCCCATCAACGGCTAATGCTGTCACTGTCCTATGTGACAGCAGACATAGCTGGATGGGACTAGTATCCCATCGGACGATGCCTGCCTACATATAGACCCGTACACACACACAGACACACACACAGCCGCGCGCACACACACACACACACACAGATACCCGCAGACAGACACGCATATCTTCTCTGCCCACACAGTCTCCCCCACACACTCTTCCTCCACCCTATTTGCAGCGTTTTTCGCACACACATCCGCAGCACTCAATGGAAGTCAATGGGTGCAGAAATGCTGCATATCCTCAAAAAGAATTGACATGCTGCGGAAAATAAAACGCTACTAATCTGCGCAGATTTCTCCGCAGCATGTGCACACCAGTTCTGAATTTCTCATTGACTAACATTGGTGGTGCACTACACTGCAGATTTAATGCAATTCCGAGAGTCCAAAAACACTGCGGATCCGCATCAAATTCCACAACGTGTGCACATAGCCTTAGGGTGCTGGACACTGTGGTTTAAACTGCCACAAAGGCATATGGTCATTATTTTTTGTGATACTTGGTTGATATACTCCTGCTGCCCCACTTGGGCCTTTTTTATACTACTTTTTGCAGATTATTAATATCTAGCAGCTTAAACCCCTCTTTAGTCACATCCCATGCATAATAAATATGGCTGTGCATTTTTCTAGTATGTACATTGGATGTATTGACTTATACGTATTTATGTATGCTAGTCATAATAACTGTCAACCATTTTGCCCGGTTTTTAAGGGGCTTTTTTGTACTATTTCGTCTCACTGTGTTATTTTTTGTAATAAAAATTATCTTTGTTTAATAGCTAAATTATTTCTGTTTATATTGATATATTCTAAGTGGCGGTATTTGTTCTGTACTTAATTCTTATCGTGGCTACCCCCACATGGTATAATACTCATTGATGTATTATGGGTCTGTAAATCCTTTTCATTGCATTAATTTTTTATATAAACCGTATGAAGTTTTTTGTCCATTATAAACTTTACAGCTACAAAACAAAAACAGCTTTTCTCCAGTATAATGAATAACATAAACAGTCCTTTCTTCAGGCACAATGAAACCAAGTAAATGTAGCAGCCTCACCAATCTCGAAATTCCAGACGATTTAAACGTGTTCAGACAAACACCTCTGTTCAGCTCCAGCACAACTGTACATTGCTGAGCTAACTCAGCTGCTGTTATTAGGCCTGTAAGCTCCTGGCTGGGTTATGGGAACAACCTTTTTCACTCAGACTCTTTTGGTTGATCCTAAATTCCAAAACTAAAATACAAATACCAACAGCAAACCTTCACAAAGCAAACCCAAAGAAAATGAAACAAGAATGTAAAAATATATATTTTATTAAATAAATACAAATATAGAATAAAAACAAGGCAGTAGCCACCAGTGCAGCAGCAATGGTGGGACTCACTCAGGGACAACCTCATAAGCGTGCATAGCAAGTAATATGAAGATAGCAAATACAATGGTGCCCAGCTATATATAAAATGAAGATAAATACACGTGGGATATACAATATAGTAAAAAGACTGTAAGGATAAATAGTGCAATATAAATGCTAGTATATAATAACAATCCACAGTGTAAGTGTCAAAATAAATGCACTACAATAACCGGCTGACGCACCACATATATAGACATAGCACTAGTAAAAGGTATAGTTACCATGAGGAAGACCCCGGGGACCCACCACACCCGACGCGCGTTTCGCAATGAAATGCTTCGTCCAGGGGTGGTTGGGTACTTGCCAGATAGGGGTTATAACATGGTCATGACCAATAGGAGCAGAAATGCAAATGAAGACTAAAGTACTAACACCTGTATATGCCGGATCCTGATAGTAGGGCGTCCTGATGCGGCATCCTAAATATAACAAAGTAGTGTTCAATGCGGTGTGAAAGCGCCAAAATGAAAGTGAAACAAAACCGAAACAGGAAGTGACAGTGTAGGATGTGCGCAACGTGAACAGAGGGCAACTGTTGCTACAACAGCACAGGAGCCAATAGCGGCAGAGGAAAGAGCGTAGCTAGAGGAACTGCTGCAGGGCGCATGCGCAAATAACACCTTGTAAGCTACCAGAGGTGAATAAGACTGAGGAGGATCAGACAGCGCAGGCGCATAAAATCTACCAACATGGCCACAAATGCGCAAGCGTACAAGAAAGGTAACCATAGTTACAACCAAACAAACCAAATACTGGCAGCAGGAAGGAAGGTATGGCAGAATGAAACACAAACAGCGCAAGCGCATATAGGACTGATGATAATTACCAGAAACGCATAAATAAGAATAAGGTAGAATAACCGAGCCCACACTAATACCCAATAAAAAACAAAAAACAAAACAAAACGCCGCCAGTGGGGCGGACCAAAAACAGTGCCACATGAATAAGTACATGCAAGAAAATGAACAGAAAAAACAAGACAAATAGCAGCATAGCGGGGCTAGAAGAAGTGCTGCAGGGCGCATGCGCAGGTAACAACCAACCATCAATCCTCTTCATATGGTCTTATCTCCTGGGCCATTTTCCTTTTTGGGATCGTTTATATGCTGGATTTCGGTGCAGTTACTTGGAAATATTTGGACACTCAACAATCAAGTCTATCGCCTTCTCTTGTGTTATTTGCTATAATATATTTATTTGATGTTTTTATATATTTTATCACTGTTTGTCCATATTTTTCTTTGTGGCAGGATTTGACGTGCCCATTTATATTTTTGTTCACATATTTTTCATACACAATCGTTTATTCAATTATACTTTATGTATATGTATTTCTTATTACTGCACTCACTTCACAGTTCCTTTTCTTTATTTTACTCTTTATTTTGGTTTTTCCGTGTTTTGGACACCTCTACTATGCTGTTATGTGTCCCCTTTGTTTACATTCTTGCAATGTACCTATTGTTCTATGTGGCACTGTTTTTGTCCGCTTCACTGGCGATTTTTTGTTTAATATCGGGTATTAGTACGGGCTGATTCATTTTCTTACTTATGCCTTTTGGCAATTATCATCAGTTCAATATGCGCCTGTGCTGTGTATTTTTCATTCTGCCGTACCTTCCTTCCTGCTGCCAGTACTTGGTTTATGTTGGCTATAACTATGGTTACCTTTCTCGTACGCCTGCGCAGCTGTGGCCATGTTGGTAGATTCCATGCTTCTGCGCTGTTATTCGTTAGTCTTATCCATCTCTGGTAGCTGGTTGGTTGTTACCTGCGCATGCGCCCTGCAGCACTTCTTCTAGCCCCGCTATGCTGCTATGTGTCTTGTTTTTTCTGTTCATTTTCTTGCATGTACTTATTCATGTGGCACTGTTTTTGGTCCGCCCCACTGGCGGCGTTTTGTTTTGTTTTTTATTGGGTATTAGTGTGGGCTAGGTTATTCTACCTTATTCTTATTTATGCGTTTCTGGTAATTATCATCAGTCCTATATGCGCTTGCGCTGTTTGTGTTTCATTCTGCCGTACCTTCCTTCCTGCTGCCATTATTTGGTTTGTTTGGTTGTAACTATGGTTACCTTTCTTGTACGCTTGCGCATTTGTGGCCATGTTGGTAGATTTTATGCGCCTGCGCTGTCTGATCCTCCTTCAGTCTTATTCACCTCTGGTAGCTTACAAGGTGTTATTTGCGCATGCGCCCTGCAGCACTTCCTCTAGCTACGCTCTTTCCTCTGCCGCTATTGGCTCCTGTGCTGTTGTAGCAACAGTTGCCCTCTGTTCACGTTGCGCACATCCTACACTGTCACTTCCTGTTTCGGTTTTGTTTCACTTTCATTTTGGCGCTTTCACACCGCATTGAACGCTACTTTGTTATATTTAGGATGCCGCATCAGGACGCCCTACTATCAGGATCCGGCATATACAGGTGTTAGTACTTTAGTCTTCATTTGCATTTCTGCTCCTATTGGTCATGACCATGTTATAACCCCTATCTGGTCAGTACCCAACCACCCCTGGACGAAGCATTTCATTGCGAAACGCGCATCGGGTGTGGTGGGTCCCCGGGGTCTTCCTCATGGTAACTATACCTTTTACTAGTGGTATGTCTATATATGTGGTGCGTCAGCCGGTTATTGTAGTGTATTTATTTTGACACTTACACTGTGGATTGTTATTATATACTAGCATTTATATTGCACTATTTATCCTTACAGTCTTTTTACTATATTGTATATCCCACGTGTATTTATCTTCATTTTATATATAGCTGGGCACCATTGTATTTGCTATCTTCATATTACTTGCTATGCACGCTTATGAGGTTGTCCCTGAGTGAGTCCCACCATTGCTGCTGCACTGGTGGCTACTGCCTTGTTTTTATTCTATATTTGTATTTATTTAATAAAATATATATTTTTACATTCTTGTTTCATTTTCTTTGGGTTTGCTTTGTGAAGGTTTGCTGTTGGTATTTGTATTTTGGTTCCTTCATGGCCCTGGTAGGGATATTATTTGGTGTTTTTTCAAAACTAAAATAGTCAAATTAACCCTCTCAGTAACCTAGTCTTACTTGTACAGATTTTACATTACTGAGGCCAACCACCTTGGTCGCACATATCTGCTATCCACGACTATATACATCCCGCTTTCTTACAGTATTAAGAAAAAAATCCACAAATAAAAGTGGAGCTTTAGGCTATGTGCACACGTTCAGGAATTCATGCAGAAAATTTCTGTGAAAATCTGGACATTTCTGCCAGATTTCCGCATGAAATCCGCATGTGTTTTTTTGCGCGTTGTTTTGACGCGGTTTTTGCGTGTTTTTTTCCGGACATTTCCCAATGCATTAGACAGTGGGAAAACCGCGAAAAAAACGCAAAATTAATGAGCAGGTTCATTATTTTTCCGCAATGTGTTTTTCATGCGGAAAAACGCACATCATGTGCACAGAAGTTGCGGATTTCATTAAAAATGATAGGATGCTTAATGTATGCAGATTATTTGTGGTTTTATAGCGTTTTTATATTGCAAAAACGCTAAAAAACCACAAATAATCTGCAACGTGTGCACATAGCCTAAGGATGAAAAACTGGAAAATGAGGAAACACTGTACAGTTATGTATGTTAGTATTATGTGCAAATATACACTTTGCAGTACATCTTATAGGATAAAAGTAGCATCTCCTTTACCTAATGTAGTTCCTATTAGAAGGTCTTTAGACTTTTCAAAAAAGCTCAGAAACTCAATTTATAGCATTAAATTATATACAGGGAGGAAGACGGATGCCGCAGCTGCAGGCAGTGTACGCTGTGAGAGGGGAGGAGTAGCACAATTGTTAAGATATAGGATAGGCTTTGAACACCAGGAATGGCACAATGCCATTTTGACAATTATCATTTTCTGTAAAATGTCTTTGTTACACATTTTTTTTTTTACGAATGTTTGAGCTTCACTTTAAAGACACTTGTCTGGGAATTTATAACAAAATAGTAGGTAAAGTTATAACATAGTAAAAATAGACTTCTTAACCTTTTAGAAGTTTGTAGTTTCACTTTTCCTTTCAATAGATGTCAGAACACCAAAGAAGATCCTCTGGTAACTACAGTAGGGATAGGAGGGAGCTGCAGCTGCAGAATTTCTGCCTCAGTAATCTAGTGACACAAATGAAGGTCAGACACACAGCTCTTACATTACTCTAGTATAAGCTTGCAGATTAGACATCTACAGTGTGAGGGGTTTATTGCTATAGATACATGGTAAGCATTGTCTGTAATGTTTTTTAGTAATGGTTATGACTCATCGTAATGTTTTTCACATTCACGGTTGTTCTTGTGCTCCATGTCCGGGCTGTACAGTGATTTAGCTGCTTCGACTATCACCATTGTGATGGAGTAGATCACACAACATGGTAGATGATGTGTCCTCCCTGTGTCACATCTGCACATCATTTTTTTTTCCAAATCGCAGGTCACATACAATTTTGCACCCACAAAGGTCTATTAAAACTGCATCCTTCCCCCTTCATCCTTGGGATTAACATGGGTCCCACACTGGTCATTCCGCCACATATCGGTCTTTGATTGTGTATCTCAGCCTGTAAAGTGCGATGTGAATTCATCAGCGTTTAATTTGGATGCATGACATGACCGACACAGTGAGTCACGATGAGTCTGACACTTCATAGATCATAACATCCGGCAGCTGTGGCTGTCACCAGATTCTTGCTCCCATCTCCTGCAAGAAAGGCGATACTGCCAGTTTGCAGCTCTGATCACCTACGAGATGAAGTGAACCATAGAAACGCTCCATCGCTCTCTGTGCAGCAAATGTCATTTACACTATGCTTGCAAATGTCATCAGCAGACAGCGCAAGTCACCCTAATCCTGAGCGCTGGTCTCCAGAGCAACCGCAGACACTGCTTTTTATAGCATCTGTCTACTCACCTGTCGCCTGACCTGTGCATTGTGTCTATTCTAATGATAATGTGATTATTTCCGTGCAGTGGCCGGGCCTCGTCTTACTTCTTCTGCTCCACTTTGCATTGTTACTGTTTCTTTATATCTTGGTGTCTTGAGAATTTTCTATGGGCAGATGGTAACACGGTGAATCACTTGGCCCGATGCCGCATTCATAGGGAGCCGTATCCGAGGAGGATGTGCACTTACTGCAAAGGAATCCCTGCAACTGAATCACCGGAAATAGGAAGAGCCCTATAATTACTGTAAGTAGAAGACACATAGTGACTGCGACATCCAATAAAGGGGAAGTCTATTTTTATCACCATTTTTCATAGAGATTTATTCCACATAACAAAAAACAATAAATTACATTATGTATCTTGTACTTATCCGGAGTTACCTCCTGTATTAAACTCCAGAGCTGCACTCACTATTCTGCTGGTGCAGTCATTGTGTACATACATTACATTACTGATCCTAAGTTACATCCTGTATTATACTCCAGAGCTGCACTCACTATTCTGCTGGTGGAGTCACTGTGTACATATATTACATTACTGATCCTGAATTACATCCTGTATTATACCCCAGAGCTGCACTCACTATTCTGCTGGTGCAGTCACTGTGTACATACATTACATTACTGATCCTGAGTTACATCCTGTATTATACTCCAGAGCTGCACTCACTATTCTGCTGGTGCAGTCACTGTGTACATACATTACATTACTGATCCTGAGTTACATCCTGTATTATACTCCAGAGCTGCACTCACTATTCAGTTGGTGCAGTCACTGTGTACATACATTACATTACTGATCCTGAGTTACATCCTGTATTATACTCCAGAGCTGCACTCACTATTCTGCTGGTGCAGTCACTATGTACATACATTACATTACTGATCCTAAGTTACATCCTGTATTATACTCCAGAACTGCACTCACTATTTTGCTGGTGCAGTCACTATGTACATACATTACATTACTGATCCTAAGTTACATCCTGTATCATACCCCAGAGCTGCACTCACTATTCTGCTGGTGCAGTCACTGTGCACATACATGACATTACTGATCCTGAGTTACATCCTGTATTATACTCCAGAGCTGCACTCACTATTCCGCTGGTGCAGTCACTGTGTACATACATTGCATTACTGATCCTGAGTTACATCCTGTATTATACCCCAGAGCTGCACTCACTATTCCGCTGGTGCAGTCACTGTGTACATACATTACATTACTGACCCTCAGTTACATCCTGTATTATACTCCAGAACTGCACTCACTATTCTGCTGGTGCAGTCACCGTGTACATACAGTGGGGAAAAAAGGTGTTTAGTCAGCCACCAATTGTGCAAGTTCTCCCAGATGAGAGAGGCCTGTAATTGACATCACAGGTAGACCATAACTATGAGAGTGAAAATGAGAAATCAAATCCAGAAAATCTAAGTGGGAGAACTTTTCTCCACTGTACATTACTGATCCTGTACTGATCCGGAGTTACCTCCTGTATTATACTCCAGAGCTGCACTCCCTATTCTGCTGGTGCACTCACTGTGTACACACATTATATTATGTAACCTGTATTATTCTCCAGAGCTGCACTCACTATTCAGCCGTTTGTTAGTAGTGAAAATCAGCAAGCTTGTTGTCAGACACTCATTTGATAACAAAATATAATTTTTTAATGTAGAAAACAATTGTCTCCCATATGAAAAAGTTGTTATCCTGTCAGACTGTTAGTAGAGAACAAGCCTGTTGTCCATCAGCAGAATAGTGAGTGCAAATCTGGGGTAAAACACAGGATATAACACGAGATCAGGCTCAGTAATATAATGTATGTACACAGTGACTGCACCAGCAGAATAGTGAGTGCAGCTCTGGAGTATAATACAGAATGTAACTCAGGATCAGTAATGTAATGTATGTACACAATGATTGCACTAGTAGAATAGTGAGTGCAGCTCTGGAGTATAACACAGGATGTAACTCAGGATCAGTAATGTAATGTATGTACACAGTGACTGCACCAGCAGAATAGTGAGTGCAGCTCTGGAGTATAACACAGGATGTAACTCAGGATCAGTAATGTAATGTATGTACACAGTGACTGCACCAGCAGAATAGTGAGTGCAGCTCTGGAGTATAATACAGGATGTAACTCAGGATCAGTAATGTAATGTGTGTACACAGTGATTGCACCAGTAGAATAGTGGGTGCAGCTCTGGAGTATAATACAGGATGTAACTCAGGATCAGTAATGTAATGTATGTACACAGTGACTGCGCCAGCAGAATAATGAGTGCAGCTCTGGAGTATAATAAGGATGTAACACAGGATGAGTAATGTAATGTATGTACGCAGTGATTGCACCAGTAGAATAGTGAGTGCAGCTCTGGAGTATAATACAGGATGTAACTCAGTATCAGTAATGTAATGTATGTACACAGTGACTGCACCAGTAGAATAGTGAGTGCATCTCTGGGGTATAATACAGGATGTAACGCAGGATCAGTAATGTAATGTATGTACACAGTGACTGCACCAGCAGAATAGTGAGTGCAGCTCTGGAGTATAATACAGGATGTAACTCAGGATCTGTAATATATGTACACAGTGATTGCACCAGCTGAATAGTGAGGGCAGCTCTGGGGCATAATACAGGTTGTAATTCAGGATCTGTAATATATGTACACAGTGACTACACCAGCAGAATAGTGAGGGCAGCTCTTGAGTATAATACAGGATTGCTTATTGTGTGACTATCATTACATGTATGAGTTATCCATCAGAGATCACACTGTATATAGTCTTTTTACTGACACTTTTAATTGCATAGAAACGTTCTGAAATGCCCTATTACCTACTCCCACCCCTCGCCCATAGGCCAATAGTTTGTGACAAATGTATTAAAAGAGAACAGAAATCTTCAATATTGTAAGCTCCTCCCATACGACTTCTCTAAGCCAATTAGCAGAGCAAAAGTGTCATTTGACACATTCAGGAGTTACAGGAGGAGTGCACTTATTATTTTGTCTTGAATACAGGCAGTCCTAAAGACAATTCCCCTTTAACACCTTATAGTCACCTATTCAATGCAATGCATGCATATACAGAGGTCAGTCTACACTGGGTAATCTGAAACATTTTATTATCTTGCACTAATTAGCCAATGTGATCATCAAAGCCTCCATTCTGGCGAGCTCGGAAACGCTTTCAATTTCTGATGACCTTTATGAGAAAGGAACATCTCTGCAAACATATATTTCCTATGGGTGTAATTAGAGACGAGGCTCCAGCTGCAGAGGATCTAGCTGATCTTCACATCCAGCAGTGCAGCAGGCCACATTGCATCTTTACCTGCTCCGCAGTCAACACTGGTAAATTACACGCAGCCCTATGTCCCTGACACGTGCGCAGCTCCACATCATTGACGGTTTCATTACTCCTTATTACAGCTTATCCCAGGAGCTCACATTTCCAGATAATGTAACAAATAAGGAAACAATGGAGAACACCATTATTCTGAGGATATGACCTAGAGCCTCCACTAGTCTCAGTATTGTAAAAAGCTCTACATCTAGTATCTAATCGTCTGACTACTAATGATCCAACCACAAGGGAGGAGGCAAGACTCCCTAGTCTGACAGTGGCATATTTTATATTACTATTATATTATAGCACACTTAGATTACGTTGAAAACGGTCAGGGTGGCAATTTAAGAGGCAGGATATCCTAACCAGGGTCAGCGTTGGGGACAAGCAGCTGCCTAGGGCCCCGTTTCTCCAGGGGCCCCATCCAGTGGCATGCCGCTAATAGCGGCACACCACCCGACCGCTACGGGGCCCGTGAGTAAGAGGGACCCGGCACTGCTCCCCCATCGCCGCATTGTGCATTCTACTTATCGGCAACACAGATACCGATACAGTTGAAAGCAGTGATGGAGGAGAGAGCGTTAGATGACACTCCCTCTTCCATCACTCCCCCTCTGCCTCAGCGTGTGCCAGCAGTGGAGCTGATGAGATGCTCAGCAGAAGCAAGAGCAACGGGGAAAACGAGGAGGGAAGTATTGTGTGTGTGTGTATCAGTGTGTGTTGCACTATACTGTGTATGTGGGGAGGCTGCATTATACTGTGTTTGTGTGGAGGGACAGCACTATACTGTGTACTATACTGTAGAGTGCAGTCCCCCACATACAGTATAATGCAGACTCCTCACAGTATAATGCAGCCTCCCAACATACACAGTATAGTGCAGTCCCCCACACTAACACAGTATAATACAGCCTCACCACATACACAGTATAGTGCAACACACAAATACACACACAATACTTACCTCTCTAACTCATTCCCCCACTGCTCTGTCTTCTGCAGAGCTCTCATCAGCTCCACTGCTGGCACACGCTGAATCAGAGGCAGAGGTGGAGTGATGGAAGGAGTGTCATTTGACACTCTCTCCTCCATCACTGCTTTGAACTGTATCTGTATCTATGATGCCAATAAGTTGAATGTGCGATGCTGCTTTGGCGCCAGGCCCCACTTACTTATGGGCCCCATAACAGCCGTGTGGTGCACAGCTATTAGCCGCATGCCACTGGCTGGAGGCTCTGGAGAAGCAGTGACCCTAGGGCAGCTGCATGGTCTGCTTGCCCCTAATGCCAGCCCTGACTGTGTGTGGGTTGGCTGCATTACACTGAGTGGGGGGATTGCTCTATACTGTGTATATGGGGGGGGGGCTGCATTATACTGTATGTGTGGGGACTACATTATGCTGTGTGTGGGCTGCACTACACTATACTATGTGTGGGGGGCTGCATTATACTGTGTATTGAGGAGGCTGCACTATACTATTAGGGTGGGATAGCTGTATTATACTGTTTGTAGGGGGACTGCATTATACTGTGTGTGGGGGGCTGCATTATACTGTGTATGCGGGGAGGATGCATTATACTGTGTGGGGGACTGCATTATTCTGTGAGTGGGGGACTGCATTATAGTGTGAGGGGGACTGCACTATACTCTGTGTGGGGGTTGCATTATACTGTGTGAGGGGAGGCTGCATTATACTGCGTGAAGGGAGGCTGCATTATACTGTGTGGGGGCTCTGCTCTATACTGTGTATGTGGGGAGGCTGCATTATACAGTGTGCGGGGCCGATTTTAGACAAATTTTAAAAGTTTAAAGTGGGTCCCCAAATGCTTACATATAGCACCATCACACAGAAACATTTTAGTTGCATTTACATGCGCCGAGTTCAGGCTTTTGAACGAGTGTAATCGACGATATTGAAGTCGTTCGACGCTTGTTCCTGAGTTTCTTTACAAGAGCTGAGGAAGAATGATGGGTTCACATAGTCCTCGACACAGTATAACGCAGGTCCTATATAGTATAATGCACTGACCACGGTTGTTGATAGAGTATAATGCAGGCCCCATCAGAGTATACTGCAGTCCCCTCATACAGTATAATACAGCCCAACACACAGTATAATCTAGCCCCCTCATACAGTATAATGCAGCCCCCTCATAGAGTACAATGCAGCCCCAATCATAGAGTATACTGCAGTCCCCCTCATACTACTGTGTATACTACAGCCCCACATACAGTGTAATGTAGCCCCCTCAGAGTATAATGTAGCCCCCCTCAGAATATAATTCAGCCCCCTCAAAGTATACTGCAGTCCCCTCATAGAGTTTAATGCAGCCCACCACATACACAGTATAATGCAGACCCCCACATACAGTTTAGTGCATTTGCCCCCACACAGTATAATACAACCCCCCACACAGCATAGTGAAGCCCCCACACAGTATAGTGCAGCCCCCACACAGTATAGTCAATCCCCACAAACACAGTATAATGCAGCCCCCCACTCACAGAATAATGCAGCCCCTCCAAACACAGTATAGTGCAGTCCCCCCACACAGTATAATGCATCCTCCCCACATACACAGAATAGTGCAGTCCCCCACACACAGTATAATGCAGCCCCCCACATGCAGTATAATGCAGTCCCTACACAAACAGTATAATACAGCCACTCCACACTCATAGTATAGTGCAGCCCCCACCCACAGTATACTGCAGCCTCCCCACATACACAGTATAGTGCAGTCTCCCCACACACAGTATATGGCAGCCCCCCACACAGTATAGTGCAGCCTCCCCACACACAGTATAATGCAGCCTCCCCACATACATAGTATAGTGCAGTCCCCCACATACAGTATAATGCAGACTCCCCACATACAGAATAATGCAGATTCCCCACAAACAGTATACTGCAGCCTCCTCACATACACATTATAGTGCAGTCCCACCCACACACAGTATAATGCAGCCTCCCCACATACACAGTATAGTGCAGTTTCCCACACACAGTATAATGCAGTCTCCCTGATCCTTCACTGATACGCCCCCTACTTTACATACTGAATATAATATGGTTTTAAAAGGAAATAAAAAATCATATTCAGCAGACAGGCGCTGGTGCTGTAGCATGATCGCGTCTATAATATCCGTTTAATGATTTTATTTAGTGATATCAATTTCTTCAGAAAAAAATAATTTCAAAATGGTGCCGGCGCCACCTGTGCAGCAGCATCTATTGGACAGCACCATTTTGAGAAAGATTTTTTTTTCCTGAAGAAATTGATATCAGGAAATAAAATCATTAAATGGATATTGTAGATGCGATCGCTACATTGTCGGCGCCTGCTGAATGTGATTTTTTTTCCAAACCATATAATATTCAGTATGTAAAATAGCGGGCAGGTGACTGAGGGATCAGTGACCCGTCATAAGTCATAAAGATGAAAATGTAAGCAGAGCACCACATAAAGCACCACCCACAGCCCATCCCCCACAGCCCCACCTAGAGCTCTGCCATGTAGCACGGGAACCTCATTAACTATAAACTAAAAATAAAGATTACACAACAATCACAAGACGGATTTCATCACCAGGTATCAGTGTAATCAGTATAACGGCGCTGACCTGACAGTGACTGTCGTCACCGTGCACAATCCTGCTGACAGGGGCACTTTAGAGCATCCAATGAGTATGTTCAAAGGTCATACCTGAGGGGGGGGGGAAACGCATGTGACATCATTTCCTGTTATTAGAGGATCCCGTGTTATCAGCAGTGTAGTAGGGATGATCAAATATACTTGAATGAAACTGAATTCGACTAGAATATTACAAAAATCTACATTCACATGCTTGCTTTTTATACCTTGAGAGAGGCACTGGTCCAGCGCTGAAACATGGTATTCATAATAGTAACTGATTTGGTGCTATTAAAGTGTAGCAACTCACTTGGGAAAATAGCAACACAATAAAAACTGCAACTGACCCTGCCAGTTGTCTGTACAGACTAGAGATCCTGACCCCGCAGTCCCTAGAGGTTCCTACATGTGCCAAGAAAGCACTAAGCACAGACTAGACAACGGCAACTGCCAGAAAGGCCATCAAGCGCTACACGTTCCTCCTAAAGAACCAGAGGGCAGAGCAGAATATACATTACCTACACAAGGGAAAGTGTGCTAAAAAAGAAAGAGGTCCAAGGGTGAGTAAAACAAACCACGAAATAAAAAAAAAGGATTAAATACATACTTTCAGTGGATATGTCGCCTACTCCCTAAAAAGATAGGTGAAGGATAAGAACATAAACTACAGAGAGATACACCCTAGCTGGTCTTTCACTGACTGGCTTAAACTACAGAAGTATGGCTGGACATCCACATGAGACGATCACCAGCAGGGGAAAAGTATATAAAGCCGCACCCGAAAGGTGATAGGGAAGACATATGGGTAAATGAAAACACATGTTATGCTAAAATGACTGAGGCAAGAATGACAGAAACTAAATACTCAGATAGAAGATGTATGTGCTGTTGCTCGGAGTACAGTGAAGCTGACACCAAAGCACAGGCTCAAGGGTTCAAACCCAGACATATGACTTTTGGAATCCCAAGGCTCTTTATTTCCGCAGCGCAACCCACCTAAACATGCCAGTTTCCATTTTTGCAATGATACAGCTAGAAGAACCATTACCTCCAGATATGTGGCAGCAGCAGTGTCTTTCTAGACATTTAGAGGTGTTGTGCCTGCATACAACACCTTTAGGTGAGTGCTACCATAGCTTCTACATATCCTTTACCACATGGTGTTGCCCTAGTTTGTGTGCGCTTGTTTCCCTCTCCAGAGCTTCTCAAAACTACATTGGCCATAATCCTTTTTTTTTGTAATTTCCTTCCATGCAGAATCATCAAGATGTTGGCCACAGGCTGACATTTCTGTGAACCACATATGACCATCAAAAGGTGAAAAAAAATGCATATACTAAACTTACTTCTCACTTCTCTGGCCCCTACGCTCTTCACCATCACCTGTAAAAAAGCCATGAGGTCACGAGGAGCACGGTGACCTTGCGAGTGCATGTGCAGAACCCTCCCTGACCTTTTCTGAGCCATGAGTCCTGGGCCTAGCATCAGGAGGGCCGGGATTCAGCACTCACAGCAGTGATAAAACGTTGCAGCAAGGGCAGGGTGAGCGATAGTGAGGAGCGAAGGGGTCAGAGAGGTGAACCGAAAGTGGTAGTATCAGAACTATTTTTTTGCATTTGACGTTTATTATCCTCTGGGGTTTGGGAAGGTTCCAGAGATAATAATGGACATTCAATTCACAAAGAAAACTTCTCAGCTAGTATAATTTTCCTGTGGGAACAGACAAATTTAGAATTTTGCCAAATCCGCTAATGTCTACTGTGTATTGTTACATCTGACTATAAGGGAAGAGTCAAACGGCCATATAAATCGCAGCGAGATCAGAGCACAGTGCACGGACTGGCGGGCGGCTCCCCGGACAAAAGCGCGACAGCTGTATGTATTTGTATGTAGTGGTCACGCTCGGGTCTGGAGATCCGCCGGCCAGTCCGTGCACTGCGTTCGGATCTCGCTCTCGGCCGTCTGACGGTGCCCTAATTTGGTCTGAGATAAGAAGATGCCTGTAAACTAGAAAGAACAGGAAATATAGGAGTAAAAAAATATCCCCAATGGCCAGTGTGAAAATTGCAAGATTTCTAATGTTATTAATAAAAGTCGTGATATGAAGAAAATAAATGTCAGGTATGTTTGAAACATATATGTGACACTAAAACATGATTGAAACAATAAAACATTTTCTGATGATAGCTCCCATTTTCATGCAACTGCAGTCTGTGGGTTAGTAATTACAATAGTATCTGTAGGAATCACTACTGAAAGTGTCGCCCCTTTAATGCATGGACAGACTCCTGTTAATTAAGGACCTGTTAGATGTCCTAGTTCAGCCAATACTGCTGTCCACAGATTATGTGCTAATATAGCTCAGCAACATTAAAGGGAAAGTCAGCGCAAAATGCATGATCATCCCCAGCACAGGAACTCGGTGCACCCATGCAGTGGCCGAGCGGTTCAGTGCACCCTTGCAGTGGCCGAGTGGTTCAGTGCACCCTCGGTGGCCGAGCGGTGCAATACACCCATGCAGTGGCCGAGCGGTTCAGTGCACCCTTGCAGTGGCCGAGCGGTTCAGTGCACCCTTGCAGTGGCCGAGCGGTTCAGTGCACCCTTGCAGTGGCTGAGCGGTTCAGTGCACCCTTGCAGTGGCCGAGCAGTTCAGTGCACCCTTGCAGTGGCCGAGCGGTTCAGTGCACCCTCGCAGTGGCCGAGCGGTTAAGTGCACCCTCGCAGTGGTGAGCGGTTCAGTGCACCCTCGCAGTGGATGAGCCGTTCAGTGCACCCTTGTAGAGGCAGAGTGATTCAGTGCACCCTTGCAGTGGCCGAGCGGTTCAATGCACCCTCGCAAAGGCTTCCTACCTATTTGTTTTCTTTCTTTATCTGCCACCTGGTTCCTGGAATGCCAGAGCTGTCAAATAAGGAAGACAAGATCATAAAGAGATGCAAAACAAAGAGGTAGGAAAGAGTGCTGGACCACTCGACCAAGTCAAGGGTGCCCCAAGCACCTGTGTTTGTTTTCAATAGACCTTAGGCTGAGCTGTCATACACCTCATACAAGGGGCAGCACTGCTTGTTGGCAGCATGTTGGCTCGGTGGTTAGCACTGCAGCCTTGCAGTGCTGGGGTCCTGGATTCAAATCCCACCAAGACCAACATTTGCAGGAGTCTGTACGTTCCCATTGGGTTTGCATGGGTTTCCACTAGGTTCTCCGGTTTCCTCCAGTGATTATGATGTCTGTAAAGCGCTGTGGAATTAATGGTGATATATGAGTAAAATAAAAATAAAGAAGCCATGTGTCCATAATACAGAATGACCCCTTAACATTTGAATGTGCTACAACTATGGGTGCGGACCTATTGCTTGCATCCAGGGGTCAGATTACAGGATGTAGACATTAGTGTTTTATGGTGAAGTTCCCTGGGATCCTCTTGGAGGAGATGGAGACATATTACTAGTCACTGCCTGCAGAGCCAAGGTAGTGAACGCAGAGTTCCCACCAATCAAGCATTGATGGCTGATCCTCAGAGGAGAGCCCCTTTAAAAGGTAGCTCACTGTGATGACAGACAGCAAGTCCCAAGCCATTGTAATTGCTGTTCTGTCTTTATTAAAGGAGCCATAACTAAATAAACGTAACAATCACCTTCAATTATTATTATTATTTATTACCTTCAATATTTATTACCTTCAATGCATTCAGTAAGTGACTGGCAATTAGCTATGTAAAGTAGAAGCAACTTACCGGTAGTTCAAAGCAACGGCTTTACAGCAGCCTCCAGAGGTTGACGGAGGTAAGTGTAGCAGAGCTTCACAGAGTCATCTGCGTACAGTGCGGCTGATTACTGACCGTTCTTTGCACCTCTCAGCACTCTGGAACCATAATTGCTTCTTCCTTTCAATCCATGGAGCATTACCATGAAAAATACAAGAAATAGACTGTGCTGGACTCCTGCGAGACAACTAAGAAAAGGCAAACACATTCTGGGCCGTGCACAAGATGATTCATTAGTTTGATAGTTTAGTTACAGTAGATTGATAATTATTTTTTAGTTCTCCAAATTGCATTGGTGCACAAAGTACAAAATAAAAACAGTGTTTTTTCTCACCTGCATCTGATTGGGGTTGTGATTCTTTAATTTCTGGAGCTTGACTACTGCTCCCCCAGGACCTTTCATATAGTGATGCCACCATGGTTCTTCACTTGAGAAGTGATTACATGGAAAGATGACTAAAGCTACGTTCACATTTGCGTTGTGCGCCGCTGCGTCGGCGACGCAACGCACAACGCATATAAAAACGCAGCAAAACGCATGTAAAAACGCTGCGTTTTGCGACGCATGCGTCGTTTTTTGCCGAAATTTGGACGCAAGAAAAATGCAACTTGTTGCGTTTCCTGCGCCCGATGCTTGCGGCAAAAAAATGCATGCGTCGCACAACGCAGCACAACGCATGTCCATGCGTCCCCCATGTTAAATATAGGGGCGCATGGCACATGCGTCTCCGCAGCGTTTCCCGACGCTGCGTCGGGAAACGCTAATGTGAACATTACCTAACCACTAAACGTCCAATGAGGAAATAGACGTTATAGGTAAATAGTGCACACACATGCAACCAAAAATCATTTTAATGTATCATAGAAAAAAAAATGCAAATTTGATGCTATTATAACTTGATTATAAACCCTAGACGGAAAAAAACATTCATCTACAGTCACTGACCTGTAGAGAAAAGCCATCCAGAGGCTGGAAGCGCGCACAGCCCTAATGCTGCTCACATCTGAGGGTTTATTACAATCGTGAAGTGTAGACAAGCCCCTGGGAGCTTCACAAATCTCTCATCCTGATCGTTTGCTACAATGTCTCCGTCTACCATTTCACTCACAGAGGCTTGTTTATACATTGTAACGACCCATCAGCTTTGTACATGAGCACTGAGAACAGCCATTGGATGGCAACAAGGATATCCCCATTTACTTGCTCACAGCAAGCAGAGATCTCTAAAATAAAATGATGAGAAATGGACAAAAAAGATGTTACAAAGTTTCATAATATTTCATTACACAATGATTCCTCCAGACTCCTTTAAAGGGAACTTGTAACACTAGTTTAGGCCATCCAAACCCTCTTTATCCAGGACGGTATACGGTGCTCAGTGATGTTGCATTACTTTCTTCTGGATGAAGGGTTGTGTAGTGTCTGTCAGAGGGGTGGCAGCGACCTTCTTAGAAGTGAAATGGAGTCAATCACCTTCAAAATGATAATTAAGCTACTTATACAGATATGATGAAAAAGAATTTGTCCCCAATAAAAATCATACTTGTGTTATAGATTTTATAGGCACAATTGCAAAGAAAAAAAAATGTTCTTATGGAAATGCCAAGCAAGACCATAGCAAGAGTGCACCAAAGCCCCTTCATTTACATACAAAAAAATATTTATTACAGGTATGATTTTTTTTATCCCTACATATACAGGTGATTCTCACAAAATTAGAATATAATCAAAAAGTTAATTTATTTCAGTTCTTCAATACAAAGAGTGAAAGTCATAAATTAGACATTATTAGTCATCACAAACAGAGTGATCTATTACAAGTGTTTATTTCTGTTAATGTTGATGATTACGGCTTACGGCCAATGAAAACCCAAAAGTCATTATCTCAGTAAATTACAATAATTAAAAAACACCCGCAAAGGCTTCCTAAGCACTTATAAAGGCCCCTTAGTCTGTTTCAGTAGTTCCACAATCATGGGGAAGACAACTGACTTGACAGAAGGCAGTCATTGACACACTCCACAAGGAGGGTAAGCCACAAAAGGTCATTGCTTAGGAAGCTGGCTGTTCACAGAGTGCTGTATCCAAGCATAATGGAAAGTTGAGAGGAAGGAAAAAGTGTGGTAGAAAAAGGTGCACAAGCAACTTGGATAATCACAGTTGAGTGCATTTATTGAACATACATTTCAGTAGGCCAACATTTCGGATTTTAAAATCATTTTTTAAGCTGGTGTTATAAAGTATTCTAATTTACTGAGATAATGACTTTCGGGTTTTCATCGGCTGTAAGCCATAATCATCAATATTAACAGAAATAAACACTTGAAATAAATCATTCTGTTTGTAATGACTTTATATAATATATAAGTTTCACTTTTTGTATTGAAGAACTGAAATAAATTAACTTTTTGATGATATTCTAATTTTGTGAGAAGCACCTGTATGTATAAGTGGTTTAATTAGCATTTTGGGAGTGACAGACCCCTTTTAAAAGAGTTCTCGGGTCTTAAAGTACAAGTCTGTAGTCACTTTAGGTGAATCCTCACATTTTGCGCACTGCGCCCTGACGATTCTGCGGAGCCTGCGCGGGGAACAGCAGTCATGTGACCACAAGTATCTGTGTATTGAGAGAGTGAATCTAGTTGCAATATGGTCGGCACCGGAGAATCATGACCGCCATTCCCGTTACCAGCAGCGGAGAATCTTCACAGTGCACAGTGTGTGAGATGTAAGGATTCACATGTCTGCAGTCAAATAGAGTGACAGTAAATTTGTAGTATAAGACCGGACAACCCCTTTAAGTGGGCTGGTCCCCCTCCTGGTTTGGATGAAATCTTACAGACTGGGTACATCACCACCAGTCTCTTCCAGCACATGGAAGGAGATGGAGCAGCCATTGCGTCTTCCCCAGAAAATGACTTGACCCATGTAAATGTATACAAGCTTGGGAATACAGTATTTTCTGCATGATGCTGCACCTGAACAACTGTTAAATTCAAAAATCTATTTATTACTGGAAACCTCTTATCCTATAAAACAATATATATATTATAAATAAATATATATAATATTAAGGTATAATAGCAGCACAGTCCTAATGTCGTGGGTGAAATACTTTGGCAGCAACCAGCCAAGAAGTCTCCAAAGGTAGAAAACATAGATTGAAAGCAGTGGACTTTATTCACACAGATAAATGCGACATTTCAGCTCCTCATGTGAAGTCTTTCTCTAGTACACACACATACCTACATATAATATATACATGCACATGTACACCTATAATACAGCTAATAATAAATATATTGGCCCATAAAAAATGTGGACCAATAATGAATTAAAAGATATGGTGCTCTGGACAACACTTGCTCTAAAGGGGGAAAAGACCTAACAATCGTCTCGATATCATGTAATGACCACAGTGATTTTTAGCCTGAATAGTTCTCTCCGTCACTGTAGACCAATAAAGGGGCTATTCCCAACTCAGTCTTTCGTGGGTTAATTTTGTCCCCTTATGGGCACGGGAGGTGAATCTTAGCAGAGCGGTGCGGTTCCCAAACGTCACAGAGAAATGAATACGAGTTACAGTAATAGTGGAGCTTAGCGGCTCTCGGCCCCTCTATAATTTGTAAAGTGCTGCGGAATATGTTGGCGCTATATAAATAAAATTATTATTATTATTGTGTGTCATCAGCACGACACGTACCAGGCATCTGGGAAAAGCAGTTCATACAGTTCAGGGCACCTTCCCACCTATTTGGTCTGTATCCAACTGCAACCTCCTCTTCCTTGATTAACAGCTCTGACTTTACAAAAGCCAAGGGGGGCAGAAATAGATGGGGCAAATAGTAGGTGGGAACATGCAGTGAACTGTATGCCCCCCACTGAGGGTGAACCAAGTACCCGTGCTCGGGCTGAAGACTCATTCTGTGCCAAAATGAGCTGAAGTGTCTGAATGAGGGAGCAGCACAACCTGGGACATGGCACCAGTAAGCAGGAAGACAGAAGGTGTGCCAGGAATAGGAACCAGTAGAGGGACGGAAATATCCCAAATCTGCAGACAAGACACATTTATTGCTGAATCTAACCTACAGTGGCAATTAAGATTCATTTTGGAGTTGATAATTAGGAATTAAAATCGGTCCATAGCTGCTCATTCCCAGATTCTGACCTCTCCGTCCCAATAGCAGGTCGCCAGCAGTGACGGCAGCACCGAGTGGTAATGGACCCCTACGCAGGGACTCCCATGGCTGGGGAGAGTTTGGATGACTTTGGACGTATGATAATTGTAGAAGACGATGTTTCCTTCGGAACTTCCTGTTACGATGATGGATCCATCTGGAGAAAACTCGCATCCCACGGCAAATCCCTCCACCTGTAAGAGATGGAGCACCTTAATGAGTTTTCCTGCATCGATAATCCTTCCCTCTCACTGGGGATCACAGAGAAACCATCTCTCTTTTCTGGAAGGCATCTCTGCTCCCTCATCTAGGCTCCTTACACCGGCAGACTCCTAATCAACGGCATCAATTCAATTTGCTCGACAACATTGTTGTTGTTTTACAAGCCGGTGAGGAGATTATGGGATACACAGAGGGAAACACTACAATAGTTTTTGTTACAACCTCCGGCATTTGTATCTCCTGCAGGGTCCGCCCTCCCCCAATTTCTTCGTTTCCTACAAAAAACAGCTTAAGAAACATGAAAAAAAATACAATGATTCACTTCTCAGAGCCAAGGCCATCAATCCAGCACAGAGGGAGCTGGTGGTGATCCAGCCGTGTGATCGACGCTAGTCAACCGGCTAAGCTCAATCACCCTATGCTTGGTGGGCATAGCACATGCGAAAAAAGAGCCATTATTAGGGCGGTATCACTTCTTTTTTTAACTGATTCAGTGTATGCATGTGGAGAGCTCCTGGCGCCTACATGGAACATATCCTCATTGACTCATTCACTAATAGTATGCCAGAAAACTGCCCTTTTGACGGGTGCTGGGCTGGATGGCCACAGAGTAACTATTTTTTTAAATGGTAACATCTTGAAGGGATTGTCTGTATCAGTATGTCATTATGTGCGGGAGCGGTGTAAAGGTGCGGGAGCTGTGCAGGGGTGCGGGAGCGGTGCAGGAGTGGTGTAGGGGTGTGGGGACAGAGCGGGGGAAGTGTAGGGGTGTGGGGGCAGTGCAGGGGTGCAAGAGCAGTGCAGGGGTGCAAGAGCAGTGCAGGGGTGTGGGGGCAGTGCAGAGGTGTGGGGGCAGTGCAGGGGTGCAAGAGCAGTGCAGGGGTGTGGGGGCAGTGCAGGGGTGCAAGAGAAGTGCAGGGGTGCGGGGGCAGTGCAGGGGTGCAAGAGCAGTTCAGGGGTGTGGGGGCAGTGCAGGGGAAGTGCAGGGGTGTGGGGGAAATGCAGAAGTGCGGGGGCAGTGCAGGGGTGCGGGAGCGGTGTAGTGGTGCGGGGGCAGTGCAGGGGGTGGGAGCGGTGTAGTGGTGCGGGAGCAGTGCAGGGGTGCGGGAGCAGTATAGGGGTGCGGGAGCAGTATAGGGGTGCGGGAGCAGTATAGGGGTGCGGAAGCAGTATAGGGGTGCGGGAGCAGTATAGGGGTGCGGGAGCAGTATAGGGGTGGGGGAGCAGTATAGGGGTGGGGGAGCAGTATAGGGGTAAGGGAGCAGTGTAGGGGTAAGGGAGCAGTATAGGGGTAAGGGAGCAGTATAGGGGTAAGGGAACAGTGTAGGGGTGCGTGGGCAGTGTAGGGGTATGGAAGCAATGTAGGGGTGCAGGAGGAGTATAGGGGTACGGGAGCATTGTAGGGGGGAGGGGGCAGTATAGGGGTGCGGGGGCAGTATAGGGGTGCGAGGGCAGCGTAGGGATGCGGGGCCAGTGTAGGGGTGCATGGGCAGTGTAGGGGTGTTGGGGCAGTGTAGGGGCGCAGGAGCAGTGTAGGGGCACGGGGGCAGTGTAGGGGTACGAAAGCAGTGTAAATGTGTGAAAGCAGTGTAGGGGTGCAGGAGTGTAGGGGTGTGGGGGCAGTGTAGGGATGCAGGGGCAGTAAAGGGGTGTGGGGGCAGTAAAGGGGTGCGGGGGCGGTATAGGGGTGCAGGGGCAGTGTAGGGGCGTGGGAGCAGTGTAGGGGCGCGGGAGCGGTGTAGAGGTGCAGTCACAGTGCAGGGGTGTGGGGGCAGTGCAGGGGTGCAAGAGCAGTGCAGGGGTGCGGGGGCAGTGCAGGGGTGCAAGAGCAGTGCAGGGGTGCAAGAGCAGTGCAGGGGTGTGGGGGCAGTGCAGGGGAAGTGCAAGGGTGCGGGGGAAATGCAGAAGTGCGGGGGCAGTGCAGGGGTGCGGGAGCGGTGCAGTGGTGCGGGAGCAGTGCAGGGGTGAGGGAGCCGTGTAGAGGTGCAGTCGCAGTGCAGGGGTGTGGGGGCAGTGCAGGGTTGCAAGAGCAGTGCAGGGGTGTGGGGGCAGTGCAGGGGTGCAAGAGCAGTGCAGAAGTGCAAGAGCAGTGCAGGGGTGTGGGGGCAGTGCAGGGTTTAAGTGCAGGGGTGCAAGAGCAGTGCAGGGGTGTGGGGGAAGTGCAGGGGAAGTGCAGGGGAGCGGGGGAAGTGCAGAAGTGCGGGGGCAGTACAGGGGTGCGGGAGCAGTGTAGAGGTGCGGGAGCGGTGTAGTGGTGCGGGAGCGGTGTAGGGGTGGGGGAGCAGTATAGGGGTGGGGGAGCAGTATAGGGGTGGGGGAGCAGTATAGGGGTAAGGGAGCAGTATAGGGGTAAGGGAGCAGTATAGGGGTAAGGGAGCAGTGTAGGGGTGTGTGGGCAGTGTAGGGGTATGGAAGCAGTGTAGGGGTGCAGGAGGAGTATAGGGGTATGGGAGCATTGTAGGGGTGCGGGGGCAGTATAGGGGTGCGGGGGCAGTATAGGGGTGCGGGGGCAGTATAGGGGTGCGTGGGCAGTGTAGGGGTGCGTGGGCAGTGTAGGGGTGCGAGAGCAGTGTAGGGGTGCGGGGGCAGTGCAGGGGTATGAAAGCAGTGTAAACATGTGAAAGCAGTGTAGGGGTGCAGGAGTGTAGGGGTGCGGGGGCAGTATAGGGTGCGGGGGCAGTATAGGGGTGTGGGGGCAGTATAGGGGTGCGGGGGCAGTATAGGGGTGCGAGGGCAGCGTAGGGATGCGAGGGCAGCGTAGGGGTGCGGGGCCAGTGTAGGGGTGCATGGGCAGTGAGGGGTGTTGGGGCAGTGTAGGGGCGCAGGAGCATTGTAGGGGTACGGGGGCAGTGTAGGGGTACGAAAGCAGGATCAACGTGTGAAAGCAGTGTAGGGGTGCGGGGGCAGTGTAGGGGTGCGGGGGCAGTAAAGGGGTGCAGGGGCAGTAAAGGGGTGCGGGGGCAGTAAAGGGGTGTGGGGGCAGTAAAGGGGTGTGGGGGCGGTATAGCGGTGCAGGTGCAGTGTAGCGGTGCGGGAGCAGTGTAGGGGCGCGGGAGCAGTGTAGGGGCGCGGGAGGAGTGTAGGGGTGCGGGTGCAGTGTAGGGGTGCGTGGGCAGTGTAGGGGTGCGAGAGCAGTGTAGGGGTGCGAGAGCAGTGTAGGGGTGCGGGGCAGTGTAGGGGTGTGGGGGCAGTGTAGGGGTACGAAAGCAGTGTAAAGATGTGAAAGCAGTGTAGGGGTGTAGGAGTGTAGGGGTGCGGGGGCAGTATAGGGGTGCGGGGGCAGTATAGGGGTGCGGGGGCAGTATAGGGGTGCGGGGGCAGCGTAGGGGTGCGGGGCCAGCGTAGGGGTGCATGGGCAGTGTAGGGGTGCGGGAGCACTGTAGGGGCACAGGTGCAGTGTTCGGGTACGAAAGCAGTGTAGGGGTGCAGGAGTGTAGGGGCGCGGGGGCAGTGTAGGGGCCCGGGAGCAGGGTAGGGGCGTGGAAGCAGTGTAGGGGCGTGGGAGCAGTGTAGGGGCGCGGGAGCAGTGTAGGGGCATAAGAGCAGTGTAGGAGTGCGGGTGCAGTGTAGGGGTACGGGAGCAGTGTAGGGGTGCGAGAGCAGTGTAGGGGTGCGAGAGCAGTATAAAGCTGGGGGCGCAGTGTATATGTGCGGGAGCAGTGTAGAGGTGGGGGCGCCGTGTAATGGTGGGTCGCGCAGCGTAGGGTGCGGATGCAATGTAGGGGTGCGGGAGCAGTGTAGAGGAGCGGGAGGAGTGTAGGGGTGTGGGAGCAGTGTAGGGGCACAAGAGCAGTGTAGGGGCACAAGAGCAGTGTAGGGGTGCGGGTGCAGTGTAGGGGTGTGGGGGCAGTGTAGGGGTACGAAAGTAGTGTAAACATGTGAAAGCAGTGTAGGGGTGGGGGGCAGTATAGGGGTGCGGGGGCAGTATAGGGATGCGGGGACAGCATAGGGATGCGTGGGCAGCGTAGGGGTGCGGGGCCAGTGTAGGGGTGCATGGGCAGTGTAGGGGTGTTAGGGCAGTGTAGGGGCACGGGAGCACTGTAGGGGCACAGGGGCAGTGTAGGGGTACGAAAGCAGTGTAGGGGTGCAGGAGTGTAGGGGTGCGGGGGCAGTGTAGGGGTGCGAGAGCAGTGTAGGGGTACGAGAGCAGTATAAAGCTGGGGGCGCAGTGTATATGTGCGGGAGCAGTGTAGAGGTGGGGGCGCCGTGTAATGGTGGGTTGCGTAGCGTAGGGTGTGGATGCAATGTAGGGGTGCGGGGGCAGTGTAGGGGTGTGGGGGCAGTGTAGGGGTGCGGGGGCAGTGTAGGGGTGCGGGGGCAGTATAGGGGTGCGGGGGCAGTATAGGGGTGCGGGGGCAGTATAGGGGTGCGGGGGCAGCATAGGGATGCGAGGGCAGCGTAGGGATGCGGGGCCAGTGTAGGGGTGCATGGGCAGTGTAGGGGTGTTGGGGCAGTGTAGGGGCGCAGGAGCATTGTAGGGGTACGGGGGCAGTGTAGGGGTACGAAAGCAGGATAAACGTGTGAAAGCAGTGTAGGGGTGCGGGGGCAGTGTAGGGGTGCGGGGGCAGTAAAGGGGTGCGGGGGCAGTAAAGGGGTGTGGGGGCGGTATAGCGGTGCAAGTGCAGTGTAGAGGTGCGGGAGCAGTGTAGGGGCACAAGAGCAGTGTAGGGGCACAAGAGCAGTGTAGGGGTGCGGGTGCAGTGTAGGGGTGCGGGTGCAGTGTAGGGGTGCGTGGGCAGTGTAGGGGTGTGAGAGCAGTGTAGGGGTGCGGGGCAGTGTAGGGGTGTGGGGGCAGTGTAGGGGTACGAAAGCAGTGTAAAGATGTGAAAGCAGTGTAGGGGTGCAGGAGTGTAGGGGTGCGGGGGCAGTATAGGGGTGCGGGGGCAGTATAGGGGTGC
This sequence comes from Ranitomeya imitator, assembly GCF_032444005.1. NCBI lineage: Eukaryota > Metazoa > Chordata > Amphibia > Anura > Dendrobatidae > Ranitomeya > Ranitomeya imitator. Next base: position 799,223,565 of record NC_091282.1, read on the forward strand.
GGGGCCAGCGTAGGGGTGCGGGGCCAGCGTAGGGGTGCGGGAGCACTGTAGGGGCACAGGTGCAGTGTACGGGTACAAAGCAGTGTAGGGGTGCAGGAGTGTAGGGGCGCGGGGGCAGTGTAGGGGCCCGGGAGCAGGGTAGGGGCGTGGAAGCAGTGTAGGGGCGCAGGAGCAGTGTAGGGGCGCGGGAGCAGTGTAGGGGCGCGGGAGCAGTGTAGGGGCATAAGAGCAGTGTAGGAGTGCGGGTGCAGTGTAGGGGTACGGGAGCAGTGTAGGGGTGCGAGAGCAGTGTAGGGGTACGAGAGCAGTATAAAGCTGGGGGCGCAGTGTATATGTGCGGGAGCAGTGTAGAGGTGGGGGCGCCGTGTAATGGTGGGTTGCGCAGCGTAGGGTGCGGATGCAATGTAGGGGTGCGGGAGCAGTGTAGAGGAGCGGGAGGAGTGTAGGGGTGTGGGAGCAGTGTAGGGGCACAAGAGCAGTGTAGGGGCACAAGAGCAGTGTAGGGGTGCGGGTGCAGTGTAGGGGTGTGGGGGCAGTGTAGGGGTACGAAAGCAGTGTAAACATGTGAAAGCAGTGTAGGGGTGGGGGGGCAGTATAGGGGTGCGGGGGCAGTATAGGGATGCGGGGGCAGCATAGGGATGCGGGGGCAGCGTAGGGGGTGCGGGGCCAGTGTAGGGGTGTTAGGGCAGTGTAGGGGCACGGGAGCACTGTAGGGGCACAGGGGCAGTGTAGGGGTACGAAAGCAGTGTAGGGGTGCAAGAGTGTAGGGGTGCGGGGGCAGTGTAGGGGTGTGGGGGCAGTGTAGGGGTGCGGGGGCAGTGTAGGGGTGCGGGGGCGGTAAAGGGGTGCGGGGGCAGTGTAGGGGCGCGGGAGCAGTGTAGGGGTGCGGGAGCAGCGTAGGGGCACAAGAGCAGTATAGGAGTGCGGGTGCAGTGTAGGGGTATGGGAGCAGTGTAGGGGTGCGAGAGCAGTGTAGGGGTACGAGAGCAGTATAAAGCTGGGGGCGCAGTGTATATGTGCGGGAGCAGTGTAGAGGTGGGGGCGCCGTGTAATGGTGGGTTGCGTAGCGTAGGGTGTGGATGCAATGTAGGGGTGCGGGGGCAGTGTAGGGGTGTGGGGGCAGTGTAGGGGTGCGGGGGCAGTGTAGGGGTGCGGGAGCAGAAAAGGGGTGCGGGGGCGGTAAAGGGGTGCGGGGGCACTGTAGGGGCGCGGGAGCAGTGTAGGGGCCCGGGAGCAGGGTAGGGGCCCGGGAGCAGTGTAGGGGCGCGGGAGCAGGGTAGGGGCCCGGGAGCAGTGTAGGGGCGCAGGAGCAGTGTAGGGGCGCGGGAGCAGTGTAGGGGCGCGGGAGCAGTGTAGGGGCACAAGAGCAGTATAGGAGTGCGGGTGCAGTGTAGAGGTACGGGAGCAGTGTAGGGGTGCGAGAGCAGTGTAGGGGTACGAGAGCAGTATAAAGCTGGGGGCGCAGTGTATGTGTGCTGGAGCAGTGTAGAGGTGGGGGCGCCGTGTAATGGTGGGTTGCGTAGCGTAGGGTGTGGATGCAATGTAGGGGTGCGGGAGCAGTGTAGGGGAGCAGGAGCAGTGTTTTAGCCCGGAATCCACATTGGATCATTTAAACTGGTAAACACTCAGCTCTGAACAGTTTTGGTCATGTTGGGTGCTTAAATTTGAACCTGTCATGTTGTAAATGGTATCTGATCTGAAGGCAGGATGTTACAGAAAAGCTGGAGCTGATGATTGATGTAATTTTTTGGGAAAAAGTTTCAGTAAAATTTGCATTATACCAGTGAGTGGTCCTACTCAATGATAGTCTTTCCTGTATGTCAGTGACTAACAGCTTTCTTTGCATGCACAGAGTAGGACCGCCCACTGGACTCCTTTACATGCAGACATCAGGGATGTCAATGAGTAAAATGTGTTAATGAATAATTTTCCAATAAGCCTACACCTCACTATGCTCAGCTTCTTCTCTGTACCCTGGTGTACACAGATCTGATAACATAAACAACATTATTGGTTCTATATAAGCTTTTTGATATTGTTTCAATTTACTTTCAGCAAGCACAGACCCTGAAATGCAGATGATTTAACGCACAAAATTATTAGAAAGTTGAAAGAATACTTATTATAAAATGACTCATTTGCAGTGGAGAATGGAGCAGAAAAGAACAGTAAAATAAAAAATACATTAAGAATTAAACCCACAGCCTGCAAGAAAACGTAACAAACTAAATATTAACTTGCATTACTGAGCAGCACACAGGCACAAAGCCTCCTGATTTCGCAGCCACAGGTAAAACATTTACATTCAGACATCGAGCTTTGCATGAATAATATATGACCCAGACATGGATACAGAGCGCTGCTTACTGAATGGCGGAGGTCTATTGTCTATAACCTTCGGAGCTCCCTTCATGTACGCAGCCCAGGAAACTAACTACATACTACCTTTGTAACACCAAGCACCAGGATTTAAAGGGGAAACGCAAATGATACTTCTATATGCCTATCAGGGTACTACAGTCGTGGACAAAAATTTTGAGAATGAGACAAATATAAATTTTTCCAAAGTCTACTGCTTCATTTTTTCTAATGGCAATTTGCATATACTCCTGAATGTCAGAGTGATCAGCTTAACAGCAATTACTGTACTTGCAAAGTCAATATTTGCCCAGAAAATTAACTTTAACCGCCAAAACACATTTCAACATCACTGCAGTCCTGCCTTAAAAGGAGCAGCTAACATCGTTTTAGTGATTGATCCATTAACACAGGTGTGGGTGTTGATGAGGACAGGGCTGGCGATCAATCAGTCATGATTAAGTGAGAATGACATCACTGGACACTTTAAAAGGAGTCTGGTGCTTGGTATCATTGTTTCTCTTCAGTTAACCATGGTTATCTCTAAAGAAACATGTGCAGCCATCATTGCACTGCACAAAAATGGCCTAACAGGGAAGAGTATCGCAGCTACAAAGATTGCACTTCAGTCAACAATCTATCGCATCATCAAGAACTTCAAGGAGAGAGCTTCCATTGTTGTCAAAAAGGCTCCAGGGTGCCCAAGAAAGACCAGCAAGCACCAGGACCATATCTTAAAACTGTTTCAGCTGCGGGATCGGACTACCAGCAGTGCCGAGCTTGCTCAGGAATGGCAGCAGGCTGGTGTGAGTGCTTCTGCACGCACTGTGAGGCAGAGACTCTTTGAGCAAGGCCTGGTTTCAAGGAGGGCAGCAAAGAAGCCACTTCTCTCCAGAAAAAACATCAGGGACCGACTGATATTCTGCAAACGGTACAGGGAGTGGACTGCTGAGGACTGGGGCAAAGTCATTTTCTCTGATGAATCCCCTTTTCGATTGTTTGGGACATCTGGAAAACAGCTTATTCGGAGAAGAAGAGGTGAGCGCTACCACCAGTCTTGTCTCATGCCAACTGTAAAGCATCCTGAAACCATTCATGTGTGGGGTTGCTTCTCAGCCAAGGGAATCGGCTCACTCACAGTCTTGCTAAAAACACAGCCATGAATAAAGAATGGTACCAGAATGCCCTCCAAGAGCAACTTCTCCCAACCGTCCAAGAGCAGTTTGGCGCCCAACAATGCCTTTTCCAGCATGATGGAGCACCTTGCCATAAAGCAAAGGTGATAACTAAATGGCTCATGGAACAAAACATAGAGATTTTGGGTCCATGGCCTGGAAACTCCCCAGATCTTAATCCCATTGAGAACTTGTGGTCAATCATCAAGAGACGGATGGACAAACAAAAACCAACAAATTCTGGCAAAATGCAAGCATTGATTATGCAGGAATGGACTGCTATCAGTCAGGATTTGGTCCAGAAATTGATTGAGAGCATGCCAGGGAGAATTGCAGAGGTCTTGAAGAAGAAGGGTCAACACTGCAAATATTGACTTGCTGCATTAACTCATTCTAACTGTCAATATAACCTATTGGTACTCATAATATGATTGCAATTATATTTCTGTATGTGATATAAACATCAGACAAACACTAATAAAAACCAGAGGGCAGCAGATCATGTGAAAATATAATTTTGGTGTCATTCTCAAAACTTTTGGCCATGACTGTACTAAGACCTCTGCTCAAAAAATGCTGCAGCAAAGGAAAAGAAACTTCAGTGCAGTGGTGCAAATTCAAGACCGTCTACTCAACACCTAAATCTGCTGTTAAGTTTCAAACAGAATATTGCAATTAAGAGCGACCATTTTTTTTTTCATTCTATACTCTAAGGATGGAAAATTGTTGGCAACGTCAATCCGTGTGGAGTAACGTAAGTTATATAAACTGCAGAACAGGGGAAATAGAAAGACAATGTAGATGACTATAACTACTATAACACTGACCCCATGTACAAGAATATAACTACTATAATACTGCCCCTATGTACAAGAATATAACTACTATAATACAGCTCCTTTGCACAAGAATATAACTACTATAATACTGCCCCTATGTACAAGAATATAACTACTATAATACTGCCCCAAACGTACAAAAATATAACTACTATAATACTGCCCCTATGTGCAAGAATATAACTACTATAATACTGCTCCTATGTACAAGAATATGACTACTATAATACTGCCCCTATGTACAAGAATATTACTACTATAATACTGCCTCCTATGTACGAGAATATAACTACTATAATAGTGCTCCTATGTACAAGAATATAACTACTACTAGATGGTGGCCCGATTCTAACGTATCAGGTATTCTAGACTATGTAGGTAGTATATAGCACAGGCTACGTATTATATTGCACAGTGACGTAGTATATAATACAACCGACGTAGTATATAACAGAGCTACGTAGTATATAACACAGCGTACGTAGTATATAGCAGAGCTACGTAGTATATAACACAGCCACATAGTATATAACATAGCCACATAGTGTATTGCACAGCTACGTAGTGTATTGCACAGGCACGTAGTATATTGGTCAGCCACGTAGTATATAGCACAGCCACGTAGTATATAACATAGCCACGTCGTATATCGTAGTATATTGCATTGCCACACAGTATATACCGTAACAGAGCCACATAGTATATTGCAGTCGACGTGGTATATAACTGAAACCGACACAGCCACATAGTATATTGCACAGCTACGTAGTATATAGCAAAGAGCACGTAGTATATTGCACAGCCACGTAGTATATTGGACAGTCATGTTGTATATTGCACAGTCACGTTGTATATTGCCAAGCTATAGTATATAGCACAGAGATGTAGTCTATAACAGAGCCCACGCAGTATGTAACACAGCCCATGTAGTATATAGCAATGTGGGCACTATATGCGTGGTTAAAAAAGACTTAAAATAAAAAATAAACATATACTCACCTTCCGAAGGCCCCTTGAAGTCCTTGCGCCAGTGTGCGGTGCACGCGGCAGCTTCCGGTCCCATGGTTGGTATGAGCGCAGGACCTGTGATGACGTCGCGGTCACATGACCGTGACGTCATGGCAGGCCCTTCTCGCATAGCATCCCTGGCATCCTTGGCACCGGAACCTGCCGCTGGCACTGCCGAGGACAGAAGGTGACGTCGTAGCGTGAGAATAACCTTTTTTTTAAATTATTATTTTTAACATTAGATCGTTTTACTATTGAAGCTGCATACGCAGCATCAATAGTAAAATGTTGGTCACACAGGGTTAATAGCTGCGTTAACGGAGTGCATTACACCGGGGTCCGTTAACTCTGGCATTAACCCTGTGTGAGCGGTCAGCGCTGACTGCAGGGCAGTAAAGCAGTGGCCATTTCGCTGCCAGACTATGGCCATCGCTGATTGGTCGTGGCAATGGTCGTGGGTGTTTTGCCACGACCAATCAGCGACTTGGATTTCCATGACAGACAGAGGCTGCGACCAATGAATATCCGTGATAGACAGACAGAAAGACAGACAGAAAGACAGACAGACGGAAGTGACCCTTAGACAATTATATAGTACATAATACTGCCTCTATGTACAAGAATGTAACTACTATAATACTGCTCCGTATATACAAGAATATAATTACAATAATACAGCTACTATGTACAAGAATATAACAACTATAATACTGACCGCAATGTACAAAAATATAACTACTATAATACTGCTTCGTATGTACAGGAATATATCTTCTATAATACTGCCCCCTATGTGCAAGAATATAACTACTATAATACTGATCCCTATGTACAATAATGTAACTACTATAATATTGCCCCCTATGTACAAGAATATAACTACTATAACACTGCCCCCTATGTACAAGAATATAACTACTATAATACTACTCCTATGTACAGGAATATATCTACTATAATACTGCCCCCCATGTACAAGAATATAACTACTATAATGCTGCTCCTATGTACAAGAATATAACTACTATGATACTGCTCCTATGTACAGGAATATACGGTAACTACTATAATACTGCCCCTTATGTACAAGAATATAACAATTATAACACTGCTCCTATACCATTTTTTTTTCATTCTATACTCTAAGGATGGAAAAATGTTGGCAACGTCAATCCGTGTGGAGTAACGTAAGGTATATAAACTGCAGAACAGGGGAAATAGAAAGACAATGTAGATGACTATAACTACTATAATACTGACCCCATGTACAAGAATATAACTACTATAATACTGACCCCATGTACAAGAATATAACTACTATAATACTGCTCCTATGTACAAGAATATAACTACTATAATTCTACCTCCTATGTACAGGAATATAACTACTAAAATACTGCTCCCTATGTACAATAATATACCTACTATAACACTGCTCCTATGTAAAATAATAATATAACTGTTATAATACTGCTCCTATGTCCAAGAATATTACTACTATAATACTGCCCCTTATGTACAAGAATATAACTACTATAATACTGCTCCATATATACAAGAATATAACTACTATAACACAGCTCCTATGTACAAGAATATAACTACTATAATATTGCCCCTATGTACAAGACTATAACTATTATAATACTGCTTCTATTTACAAGAATATTACTACTATAATACTGCCCCTATGTACAAGAATATAAATACTATAATACTGCTCCTATGTACAAGAATATAACTACTATAATACTGCCCCCTATGTACAAGAATACAACAACTATAATACTGCCCCTTATGTACAAGAATATAACTACTATAATACTGCTCCTATGTACAAGAATATAACTACTATAATATTGCCCCTATGTACAAGACTATAACTACTATAATACTGCTCCTATGTACAAGAATATAACTACTATAATACTGCTCCTATTTATAAGAATATAACTGCTATAATACTTCCCCTATGTACAAGAATATAACTACTATAATACTGCTTGTATATAGTAGAATATAACTACGATAATACTGTTCCTATTTACATGAATATAACTACTATAATACTGCCCCCTATGTACAAGAATATAACTACTATAATACTGCTCCTATGTACAAGAATATAACTACTATAATACTGCTCCTATGTACAAGAATATAACTACTATAATGTTGCCCCTATGTACAAGACTATAACTACTATAATACTGCTCCTATGTACAAGAATATAACTACTATAATACTGCTCCTATTTATAAGAATATAACTGCTATAATACTTCCCCTATGTACAAGAATATAACTACTATAATACTGCTTGTATATAGTAGAATATAACTACGATAATACTGTTCCTATTTACATGAATATAACTACTATAATACTGCCCCTATGTACAAGAATATAACTACTATAATACTGCCCCCTATGTACAAGAATATAACTACTATATTACTGCTCCTATGTACAAGAATATAACTACTATAATACTGCTCCTATGTACAAGAATATAACTACTATAATACTGCCCCTATGTACAAGAATATAACTACTATAACATTGACCCTATATACAAGAATATAACTACTATAAGACTGCTCCTACGTACAAGAATATAACTACTATAATACTGCTCCTATGTACAAGAATATAACTACTATAATACTGCCCCTATGTACAAGAATATAACTACTATAACATTGACCCTATATACAAGAATATAACTACTATAAGACTGCTCCTATGTACAAGAATATAACTACTATAATACTGCCCCTTATGTACAAGAATATAACAATTATAACACTGCTCCTATACCATTTTTTTTTTCATTCTATACTCTAAGGATGGAAAATTGTTGGCAACGTCAATCCGTGTGGAGTAACGTAAGGTATATAAACTGCAGAACAGGGGAAATAGAAAGACAATGTAGATGACTATAACTACTATAATACTGACCCCATGTACAAGAATATAACTACTATAATACTGACCCCATGTACAAGAATATAACTACTATAATACTGCTCCTATGTACAAGAATATAACTACTATAATTCTACCTCCTATGTACAGGAATATAACTACTATAATACTGCTCCCTATGTACAATAATATACCTACTATAACACTGCTCCTATGTAAAATAATATAACTGTTATAATACTGCTCCTATGTCCAAGAATATTACTACTATAATACTGCTCCATATATACAAGAATATAACTACTATAATACAGCTCCTATGTACAAGAATATAACTATTATAATATTGCCCCTATGTACAAGACTATAACTATTATAATACTGCTCCTATTTAGAAGAATATAACTACTATAATACTGCCCCTATTTACAAGAATATTACTACTATAATACTGCCCCTATGTACAAGAATATAAATACTATAATACTGCTCCTATGTACAAGAACATAACTACTATAATACTGCCCCCTATGTACAAGAATACAACTATAATACTGCCCCCATGTACAAGAATATAACTACTATAATACTGCTCCTATGTACAAGAATATAACTACTATAATATTGTCCCTATGTACAAGACTATAACTACTATAATACTGCTCCTATGTACAAGAATATAACTACTATAATACTGCCCCTATTTACAAGAATATTACTACTATAATACTGCCCCTATGTACAAGAATATAAATACTATAATACTGCTCCTATGTACAAGAACATAACTACTATAATACTGCCCCCTATGTACAAGAATACAACTATAATACTGCCCCCATGTACAAGAATATAACTACTATAATACTGCTCCTATGTACAAGAATATAACTACTATAATATTGTCCCTATGTACAAGACTATAACTACTATAATACTGCTCCTATGTACAAGAATATAACTACTATAATACTGCTCCTATTTACAAGAATATAACTACTATAATACTGCTTGTATATAGTAGAATATAACTACGATAATACTGCTCCTATTTACAAGAATATAACTACTATAATACTGCCCCTATGTACAAGAATATAACTACTATAATACTGCCCCGTGTACAAGAATATAACTACTATAATACTGCTCCTATGTACAAGAATATAACTACTATAATACTGTCCCCTATATACAAGAATATAACTACTATAATACTGCTCTTATGTACAAGAATATAACTACTATAATACTGCTCCTATGTACAAGAATATAACTACTATAATACTGCCCTTATGTACAAGAATATAACTACTATAACATTGACCCTATATACAAGAATATAACTACTATAAGACTGCTCCTACGTACAAGAATATAACTACTATAATACTGCTCTCTATGTACAAGAATATAACTACTATAATACTGCCCCTATGTACAAGAATATAACTAGTATAATACTGCCCCTATGTACAAGAATATAATTAATATAATACTGCCCCTATGTAAAAGAATATAACTACTATAATACTGCCCTATGTAGAAGAATATAGCTACTATAATACTGCTCCTATGTACAAGAATATAACTACTATAATACTGCTCCTATGTAGAAGAATATAACTAATATAATACTGCCCCTATGTACAAGAATATAACTAGTATAATACTGTCCCTATGTATAAGAATATAGCTGCTATAATACTGCTCCTATGTACAAGAATATAACTAGATAACATAATGTAACATAGTACTAGATGGTGGCCCGATTCTAACGCATCGGGTATTCTAGAATATGCATGTTCACGTAGTATATTGCCCAGCCACATAGTATATTGCCCAGCGACGTAGTATATTGCCCAGCGACGTAGTATATTGTCCAGCCACGTAGTATATTGCCCAGCCACGTAGTATATTGCCCAGCCACGTAGTATATTGCCCAGCCACGTAGTATATTGCCCAGCCACGTAGTATATTGCCCAGTCACGTAGTATATAGCAAAGCCACGTAGTATATTGCCCAGCCACGTAGTATATTGCCCAGCCACGTAGTATATTGCCCAGCCACGTAGTATATTGCCCAGCCACGTAGTATATTGCCCAGCCACGTAGTATATTGCCCAGCCACGTAGTATATTGCCCAGTCACGTAGTATATAGCAGAGCCACGTAGTATATTGCCCAGTCACGTAGTATATTGCCCAGCACAGAGCCACGTAGTATAGAGACGTAAAAAAAAATAAACATATACTCACCTTCCGAAGGCCCGTTGAAGTCCTGCTATACTTACCATCCGCCACCTTTCCCGCTCCTCGCCACGCTCCCGGGACTGCTCCATTGCAAGCGGCAGCTTCCGGTCCCAGGGCTGGTATGAGCACGACCTATGAAGACGTCGCGGTCACATGACCGTGACGTCACGGCTGGTCCTTGTCGCACAGCAGCCCTGGGACCGGAAGCTGCCGCTTGCAATGAAGCAGTCCCGGGAGCGTGGCGAGGAGCGGGAAAGGTGGCGGAGGGTGAGTATAGCAGGTTTTTTTTTTTTTTTTTATAATTTTTAACATGACATATTTTTACTATTGATGCCGCATAGGCAGCATCAATAGTAAATAGTTGGGGACACACAGGGTTAATAGCAGCGGTAACGGAGTGCGTTACACCGCGGGCCGTTACAGCTGCCATTAACCCTGTGTGAGCGGTGAGTAGAAGGGATTATGGAGCGGGCGCAGGGCAGTGAGTGCAGGGGAATAGGGGAGGGACTAATCGGACTGTGCCCGTCGCTGATTGGTCACGGCAGCCATGACAGGCAGCTGCCGAGACCAATCAGCGAATGAGTAACCGTGACAGAAGGACAGACAGACAGACGGAAGTGACCCTTAGACAATTATGTATATACTAGATGGTGGCCCGATTCTAACGCATCGGGTATTCTAGAATATGCATGTCCACGTAGTATATTGCCCAGCCACGTAGTATATTGCCCAGCCACGTAGTATATTGCCCAGCCACGTAGTATATTGCCCAACCACGTAGTATATTGCCCAGCTACGTAGTATATTGCCCAGGTACGTAGTATATTGTCCAGCCACGTAGTAAATTGCCCAGTCACGTAGTATATTGCCCAACCACGTAGTATATTGCCCAGCGTCGTAGTATATTGCTCAGCCACGTGTTGCCCAGCCACATAGTATATAGCAGAGCCACGAAGTGTATTGCCCAGCACAGCGGCACGTAGTATAGAGACTTAAAAAAAAACAAAAAAAAAACATATACTCACCTATAGCCCGTCGAAGTCCTGCTATACTTACCATCCGCCGCCTTTCTCGGTCCTCTCCACGCTCCCGGCACCGCTCCATTGCAAGCGGCAGCTTGCGGTCTCGTCCCAGGGCTGGTGTGAGCAGGACCTATGATGACGTCGCAGTCACATGACCGACCGTGACGTCACGGCAGGTCCTTGTCCCACACCAGCCCTGGGACGGGAGCGGAACCTGCCGCTTGCAATGGAGCGGTGCCGGGAGCGTGGAGAGGAGCGAGAAAGGCGGCGGAGGGCGAGTATAGCAGGTTTTTTTTTTTAATTATTATTATTTTTAACATGACATTTTTAGTATTGATGCCGCATAGGCAGCATCAATAGTAAAAGGTTGGGGACACAGGGTTAATAGCGGCGGTAACGGAATGAGTTACCGCCGGCATTAACCCTGTGTTAGCGGTGACCGGAGGGGAGGATGGAGCGTGCGGGGAGCGGAGCGCCGGGGACACAGTGCGGGGAGCGGAGCGCCGGGGACACAGTGCGGAGAACGAAGCGCCGGGGACACAGTGCGGGGAGCGGAGCGGACAGACTACGGGGAGCGGAGCGCCGGGGACACAGACTACGGGGAGCGGAGCGCCGGGGACAGTGACTGCGGGGAGCAGGCGCCGGCCACTGATATGCGGGGAGTATGGAGCGGCCATTTTCTTCCGGACTGTGCCCGTCGCTGATTGGTCGTGGCTGTTTTGCGGCGATCAATCAGCGACTTGGATTCCCATGATAGCCAGAGGCCAGGACCAATGAATATCCGTGACAGAAGGACAGACAGACAGACTGAAGTACCCCTTAGACAATTATGTATATAGAAGATAATACTGCTCCTATGTACAAGAATATATCTACTATAATACTGCCTCCTAAGTATAGGAGTGGTAGAACTCTATATTATACATTTATTACCTTGTGTCCTTCAAACCTTTTCTTCTTATTCATTTTGTAAGGGCGCTGAGTAGAAAATAAAGCAATGTAGTTCCCATTAGTCTGTGCAGCAAATACACTCTCCTTTGGGTGCAGTGCGAGGCTTGGGCAGGTGTATCGTTCCTAAAATAAAGAAAAACATCCAACATCCATTACATTTCTTTTCATTAGTGCATACATAAAAGAAAACATAGTATCCAATGGTGACAAGAGCAAATCAGAATAAATTACCACAGCTGTAAGTCATCATGCTGTAAATGGTTCTATGACCTAAACATTAGCGCTGCTTACACCATTGTGAAGGTTTGTTAATATAGTGCTGCAGGAAACGGCAGCCATGTGCTATATGAGCAAACATCACCGCTGTAATGCATGATTCAATGATGAACGTAATGTCACTGCTGAAGGGCTGCTGGGGACATATGCTAATCTATACTACAACTATTGTCAGCATACTGGGAGTTGTAGTCTAGCATACGTTTTTACAAACTAGTTGCATACAGCAGGATGTAGAAGCAAAGAACAGCTTGGAAATCTTACTTTCTGGAAAAAATAAATAAAATATCTGTTTCAAGCTCCAGCAATACGATGAAAGTCAAGTGTGTCTCATTGTGTACTTCACTTATGACAAGAGCCGGACGCATTCACATTTAATAAAATCTCACGAATTGCAATCAATAAATAACAGTATCAGGCGCGGCAGAGGCGGAAGGACGGGGAATATTAATAGGGTTTACTACAAGTGATCAGGATCGGTGGAGATGTTCATTATACCAGGACTATGAAGGTTTTATGGAGGTGGCTCTCAGCCCTGCATAAACTTACACTTCTCAATTTTCAGGTTTTAGATTTCTTCTTCTTAGTTATGTCACTTTTTTCATTTATTTGTTTTCCCCCTGCAGCCAGTCCTTGAAAATGTACAATGCTGAAAAATTCTAGTTGAACACGTGATATGCACCAAATGCCAAAAACAGAAGTGTAACTTAAAGGGGGTGTCTGAGACTAACATTGATCGAGATGTCCGGTGTTGAACCCAGTTATCTCCTGCGCACGGATGTAAACAATGTATGTGGTAGAACGGTGTGGCTCCATACATTTTAAAGAGGCAGTGTCACCTGAATAGGTGATAGGTGCAGAACTCCGATTTCACTAACATATAACATTGAACCTGCAGTCAGTCACTACTAGGGGGCGCTCACTGCGCACAGTGTTATTCCGGGACTCTATGCTGTAAACTCCCTGGAGTGATTGCTCTAGGTGGCCAGAATATTGTCATTTAACGCTACAGATCAACAGGGGGTATGAACTTGGAATGGGAAAAACGGAGATCAAACGCCTCAGAAGATATAGGTAAAAAAATGACATAGTAAAAAAATATTAACCTTAAACACATCATAAGGAGGAAAAACATGCAAAGATCATATCCAAAAACACCTCTTGGTCCATAAGTAAATTCTTGTTCTCAAGCTGGTAAACATGCATATTACTTACTGGTAATGTGTGCCCTTCACCTCTCCAAACAAACCTACTTCAACACCCTCATCACCTCCCTGTCCAATAACCCTAAACGTCTCTTTGACACGTTCCAGTCCCTACTCAACCCAAGAGAGCAGGCCCCAACCACGGATCTCCGTGCTGACGATCTGGCCAATTACTTCAAAGAAAAAATTGACCACATTCGACAGGAAATCATCTCCCAATCTCTTCATACCATGCACTGTTCTCCCTCCCCCACTGCATCTAGTTCACTCTCTGACTTTGAAGCAGTTACAGAAGAAGAAGTAAGCAGGCTCCTTGCATCTTCTCGCCCGACCACTTGCACCAGTGACCCCATTCCGTCACATCTCCTCCAGTCCCTTTCCCCGGCTGTCACCTCTCACCTAACAAAAATATTCAACCTTTCCCTCACTTCCGGTATTTTTCCCTCCTCATTTAAGCATGCCATCATACATCCATTACTTAAAAAACCATCCCTCGATCAAAACTGTGCCGCTAATTATAGACCTGTCTCTAATCTTCCCTTCATCTCTAAATTCCTCGAACGCCTGGTCCACTCCCGTCTTACCCGCTATCTCTCAGATAACTCTCTTCTCGACCCTCTTCAATCTGGCTTCCGCTCTTTACACTCTACTGAAACTGCCCTCATTAAAGTCTCTAATGACCTACTAACAGCTAAATCTAATGCTCACTACTCCATGCTAATTCTCTTGGATCTCTCTGCAGCATTCGACACTGTGGATCATCAGCTCCTCCTCACTATGCTCCGCTCCATCGGCCTCAAGGACACCGTTCTCTCCTGGTTCTCCTCCTATCTCTCTGACCGATCCTTCACTGTATGTTTTGCTGGTTCCTCCTCCTCTCACCTTCCCCTTACTGTTGGGGTTCCTCAAGGATCAGTCCTAGGCCCCCTACTCTTCTCGTTGTATACTGCCCCTATTGGACAAACAATCAGTAGATTTGGTTTCCAGTACCATCTCTATGCTGACGACACCCAATTATACACTTCTGCTCCCGATATCACACCGACCTTTTTAGAAAACACCAGTGATTGTCTTACCGCTGTCTCTAACATCATGTCCTCCCTCTATCTGAAACTAAACCTGTCAAAAACTGAACTCCTCGTGTTCTCTCCCTCTACTAACCTACCTTTGCCTGACATTGCCATCTCCGTGTGCGGTTCCACCATTACTCCAAAGCAACATGCCCGCTGCCTTGGGGTCATCCTTGATTCTGACCTTTCATTCACCCCCCACATCCGATCACTGGCTCGCTCTTCTTACCTGCATCTCAAAAACATTTCTAGAATTCGCCCTTTTCTTACTTTCGACTCTGCAAAAACTCTGACTGTTTCACTTATTCATTCTCGTCTGGACTATTGTAACTCTCTACTAATCGGTCTCCCTCTTGCAAAACTCTCCCCGCTCCAATCTGTCCTGAATGCTGCAGCCAGGATCATATTCCTCACCAACCGTTACACCGATGCCTCTACCCTGTGCCAGTCATTACACTGGCTACCCATCCACTCCAGAATCCAGTACAAAACTACTACCCTCATCCACAAAGCACTCCATGGCTCAGCACCACCCTACATCTCCTCCCTGGTATCAGTCTACCACCCTACCCGTGCCCTCCGCTCCGCTAATGACCTCAGGTTAGCATCCTCAATAATCAGAACCTCCCACTCCCGTCTCCAAGACTTTACACGTGCTGCGCCGATTCTTTGGAATGCACTACCTAGGTTAATACGATTAATCCCCAATCCCCACAGTTTTAAGCGTGCCCTAAAAACTCATTTGTTCAGACTGGCCTACCGCTTCAATGCATTAACCTAACGATCCCTGTGTGGCCTATTTATAATAAAAAAAAAAAAAAAAAGGTTCCTCGCATCATGTTCTCATACACTTTATGCAGTATTAGCCCTCTGTGTCTGTACTGCTACATACTTAGGCAGGTAACTGGTTCATGCAGCTTTACATGAACACCTGAGCCTTACACTATAGCTGGTCCGAATAACTAAAGCAATTGTTACCATCCACCTCTCGTGTCTCCCCTTTTCCCCATAGTTTGTAAGCTTGCGAGCAGGGCCCTCACTCCTCCTGGTATCTGTTTTGAACTGTATTTCTGTTATGCTGTAATGTCTATTGTCTGTACAAGTCCCCTCTATAATTTGTAAAGCGCTGCGGAATATGTTGGCGCTATATAAATAAAAATTATTATTATTATTATTATTTTACGGAACCCATGACAGCACCAATGAGAAAGGGGATATGCCCTTCAAGGACAGGAAACCTTCAAGATAAAAAGGGCGGCTCCTCTCTCCGCATCAGTGGATTACAGAGCATGAGAGGACCTCCGAGTTAGTGCACACACATGTTTATACAAATTATCCTTAACCCCACCTTAAGTGGTAAACCCTATACAATAACCCACCAACCAGAAGGTGAAGGCTTAGCAACGGGAGGGAATATAGGGGTGCTGTCATGGGTTCCGTAAAAACACATTACCGGTAAGTAATGTACGTGTTTTCTTGTCACCCACGACAGCACCAACTAGAGAATTACAGAGAATTACTCAGGGAGGGACCACAGCCTGTAGAACCCTCTTCCCAAACATGAGATCAGAAGAGGCAGAAAGGTCCAGTCTATAGTGGCTATAAAAGGTGGAAGATGACAACCATGTAGCTGCCTTACAGATCTGTTCTATGGATACGTCTGATCTTTCAGCCCAAGACGTTGCCATCACTCTTGTAGAGTGGGCCCTCAGGTCATCAGGGACCGGTCTTCCTGCGCCTACATAGACCAATCGTATAGCTTCCCGAATCCATCTGGGTAGAGTACCCTTCGAGACTCCCATCCCCTTTCTAGAACCCTGGAAGTAGATAAACAGAGCCCTATCCTTCCTCCAAGATTTTGTTGCCGACAAATAATGAAGGCATGAGCCCTCGCGGGCAGGGTCCTCCCTTCTTATGTACCTGTGTGCCTTGTTTTTTGCTCATGTTTATTGTACTTGTCTATATGTGCCCCCTTTTTCACATGTAAAGCACCATGGAATAAATGGCGCTATAAAAATGTATAATAATAATGATAATAATAATAAAGGCATCTTCTAACATCTAGGGTATGGAATTACCTTTCCCTATCATTCTTTGGGTTAGGACAGAAGGAAGGTAGTGATATATCTTGTGACCTATGGAACCTAGATACTACTTTAGGCAGATAGAGTAGTTTTAAAACCTGACCCTGCCTATCGTCCATCACCATGGTAAAGGGAGGATCTGCTGATAGGGCCTGTATATTGCTTACTTACCGTGCTGATGTAAGGGCTACTAAGAGTATACTTTTTATTGTTATGGCTTTATGGATCGTTCAGATAAAAGCTCAAAGGGGGGTTCTGTTAAAGCATTCAAGACCATGGAGGGACCCTGGCAAGTGGAACAGGTCTGGATCTAGCGCATGCCCTAAAAAACCTGACCACACATCGGTTACCCGTGAGGTTGTAATTGTAAGAGCCTCTAAGGCTGATACCTGAACTCTCAAGGTAGTAACCGCCATGCCCTGTTCCTGCCCCTTCTGATGGAACTCCAGGATTTATTTTAGGGGCACCTTTCCTTCCAGAAAACACTCTATAGATGACATTTTTTTCCAGGTCCTACAGTAAATTTTTGTAGTGACCGGCTTCCTACTAGTAAGTAAGGTAGAGACCATGTTGTCAGAAAACCCCTTACCCGCTAGCACTGACCTCAAGTTCCAGGCTGTTAATTGCAGCCCAGTCACCTGAGGATGGAACATGGCCCTTGAGCTAGAAGAACCAGGGCCTCTTGGACCAAAAGGGGGCACAACTCTTGCCCTGTCCTGTCTGATCTTCCTGAGAACTGCTGGTATTAGACAGACAGGGGGAAAGGTGTAGGCCAGAGTAAAGTCCCATTTGATCCGAAAGGCGTCTACCGCCTGAGGATTTTCTCTTGGTTTCAGGGAGCAGAACCTCTCTACTCTGCTGTCCTGGCGAGTGGCAAAAAGGTCGATTTCCGGCCGTCCCCACATGTCCACCAGACGCCTGAATATTGCCGTTTTGAGGGACCATTCATCCTGCAGAAGTGGTCTGCGGCTCAAAAAATCTGCTGTTATATTGTCCTTTCCTCTGATGTGAAGACAGTGAAAGGATGTTTCTCTCCGCAAGGCTGAAAATCTGCTCGGTAACATACATTAGGGAGCAGGACCGTGTACCCCTTGATGGTTTAGGTATGCAACAGTGACTTGGTTGTCTGACAATATTTTCACATGATGGCCTTGCAGGAATGGTAGGAGACTCTGCAACACATTCTCTACCGCCAGAAGTTCCCACATATTTGAGGAGGCTTCCTTCTCTGTTGTGGCCACATTCCCTGAAACAGATGGTCGTACAGATGTGTTCTCCTCCCCCTGGGACTGGCGTCTGTGGTAAACTACCCTGGTGACTTGAGGAAACCACAGGATCCCCTCCTGAAGAAAATGTATTTGCGACCACCAGCGGAGTAAATGTATAACCTACTGAGGTAGAGTCAGTGTACCCTCCAGATACCCCTGCAAGGAATGTTGGCTTTCCAAGACAAACACCTGCAACTCTCTTGAGTGGATCTGGGCCCACTTCACTGCCGGGATACATGAGGTCAGGGAGCCAAGGAGGGACATAGCACTTCTGAGAGACATTACTGGATTTCGTATCGACCTGGAAAGAAGACTGAGCAACTTTTCTTTCTTTTGCTCTGGCAGGCGACACTCTTGCTGGCAAGAGTTGAGCAAGAGTCCTAGAAAGATTTGAGTCTTTTGTGCGTCCAACTTTGATTTTTCTAGGTTCAAACACCACCCTAAGCCTTCTAAGACGGTGGTTATGTCTCTCGCTTGATTGTGGCAGTGAGCGAAAAAACGGCCTTCTATCAGGAAGTCATCCAGGAAAGGGATGACCAGTCTGTTCCTTTCCCTGACGTGTGCCGTAACCTCCGCTATTAACTGTGTTAATACATGAGGTGTCATTGCCAGGCCAATGGGAAGGGCCTTGTACTGGAGGTGCCTTGTGGTGCCCTCTACTGGTACCGCCACTCTGAGATATTTCCGGAATGCTACATGTATTGGCACATGGTAATATGCGTCCTTTAAGTCTAGGATGGCCATATAGCAACCCGGAAAGAGCAGTTGAATTGCTGACTTTATTGATTCCATTTTGAATTTTGGAGTATTCAAGAATTTGTTCAGACCCTTTAGGTTGAAAATCGTTCTATATGAGCTGTCCAGCTTCTTTATTAGAAACAGGGGAGAATAAAAGCCTACTCCTTCTCCTGCTGGTACGTCTTGCAGAACGTTTTTCTTTAAGAGGCTCAGTACCTCTGCCTCTAATGCTTTTTGCTCTGAGTCGGACACTTGTGGGGCTGTCACGACAAACCTGTTTGGGGGATGTCTCCCAAACTCCAGTTTCAACCCTGCCCCCACCAGGTTGAGGATCCAAGGATTGGATGATATTTTCTCCCAGGCTGGAAGGAAGAAGGAGAGCTTTCCTCCTTCGTGAGGCAGAGAATCATTTGGAGGACTTTCTATCATTTCGGGAAGAAGCACAAAAGAGGAACCCTTGCTCTTTTTTGGTCTATCTTCTCACCTCTTATGTTCTGTGGATGTTCTCTTTCAGTTGTATCTTTTCCCCTCTGAAAGGACTGCCTGAAGGATGAGAAGGGAGGTTTTGGGAACCCTTTCTTCTTATCGGTCACTTTTTCCAAGATATCATCCAAAGCTGAGCCGAATAAGTACTGACCTTCACAGGGGAGAGAGCATAGCTTCCCTTTTGACTGAACGTCCCTTAGGCAACTATTTAACCAGACAGCTCTCCTGCCTGCATTAGATAATGTGGCAGATCTCGCGGCCAGTCTGGCTTAGTCAGCCGATGCATCTGCCAAAAAGGCTGCTGCTCCCCTGATTACTGGGAGCGTGGCCAGAATGGAATCCCTGGATGAATCCCCGCACAGCTGTTCTTCCAATGTGCTCAGCCAGACTATGAGGGACCTCGCTATGCAGGTTGCAGTGATGGCTGGTCTCAGCGCACCTGCCGATCACTTCCATGTTACTTTAAGGACGGAGTAAACCTTACTATCAAGAGGGTCTTTCAACAACCCTGAGTCCTCAAAGGGGAGAGATGAACTTCTTGAGGCCTTGGATTGGGAACATCCAATTTGGGAGTTTTATTCCAGAACGTGGTGGCCTCTTTCTCAAAGGGGTACTTCCTTTTGAAGGAGGTTGGCAGGGTGCCTTTCCTATTAGGCTTCTCCCATTCTTTACTAATGAGACTCAGCAATTTCCCATTAATAAGAAAAGCTCTATATTTTTTTTTGTCCAACATGACATCTTGGATAGATTTTTTGGCCTTCTTTTCTACTAGTCTCATAGTGGACCTTACGGCTTTAACTAAATTGTCCATCTCTTCCAGAGGGAAGCAATAACCCGAGCCCAAGTGTCTTTCTGATGAGGATGATTCTGAAGTATCTCGCAGAACCCCCTCGCCCGATGCCATCGATGATGAGGGAGACACTTCAGCCCTATCCCTTCTTGGTGATCCTGGGAGGGACTGTGACTTTTATGAGTTCTCCACCTCAGCTCTGATGAGAGTTCTTAAGGTGAAAAAGAAGTCAGGGGACTCAGTAGCCACCGTGTCATTGATACATGCCTGGCATAATCGTTTGACCCATGTGTCAGCCAAATTCTGCCCGCTCCTATCAGAAAGGCCAGACAGAAAAGGCGAGAGAGATTTGCATTATAAAAATGGCAGTCTCGAAACTCACTCACCACTCAGAGGAAATTGGAGGGTACCGGAATACGAGGCAGGACTTCATCCGAAAGGTCTCCTTTAGGGACCGCGGAATCTTCCATCCTGGTAGAGCTGCGCCAACTTGTCCTAGAATCTTTGGACCTGCACTGTCCCGCTGGAGTGTCCAGAACTTCCATCCTGGTGAGGCTGGTGTCGGGGTCACTACGGTTGTTCTGTCTCCCAATGTTGCTGCTGTGGCTGCAGATTCTGCAGCTGTTGCTGCTGGCGCTGTGGAGAGGGCTGCTGTGCCTCCACAGCTGCACTAGTGCCCCAGCCTGGCCGGCGATCCACCCTTAAATACTGTGCCTTTAGGGGATCTGCTGGCCGGCGTCTCTTGCAGCTTCTGGTAACCGCCCCCGGAAGTGCTCTGGGCGAAAGGTCGTAGCCGCATCATCAGTGCGCAACTTCCGAATTCCGGCCGCTTTCCGTCACCTCGCCGGTATGCTGGGCTGTTGGTTAACCATGCTGTGATGGCGTCGCAGGCTCCTGCACGACTGGCGGTCAAAACCCCATCACCTTCCCCCTGTGCGGAGCTTCCAGTACCTCTGGCGCCAGCCGAAGCAGAGACGGTGCTCTGCAGCAACCGACCGGCCCAGGTTTGGGATCTTTGCCTTTTGTCTTCCTTTCTTCTGCCACCGTGCCAACAGCTCCTGCTGCTGACAACTGAAGGTTCCCCCATCAAGGACAGGAAACCACTGACGCAGAGAGAGGAGCCGCCCTTTTTATCCTGAAGGTTTACTGTCCTTGAAGGGCAGATCCCCTCTCTCGTTGGTGCTTTTATGGGTAACAGGAAAAACCAAATTCTATTCATTCTTCTCTTAAATTGGTTTCTAAAAAAGCTGGGTGAGAATCAATACTCCTGCCATAAAAACTCAACAGGGACAGATACCAAACTTTTCATAACTTTTCACAGAAAATCCAACTAAGCATCTGTTCTCTAAAGGTACACATTTATACAGATGTGCTGTTCAGACATATAAACAAGAGTCATACATGAAATATCTGATTAGAGACTTTGGCAGTTGTGGCGAAATCCCAAGCGATGATGGTGCGGTCAGCGGAGTCTCGACTCACACAGTCTGTGGTGCTCAAAAATTCTTTACCATCAGGGAGGAAGAGGATGTCAAAGTGTTGCTGTACAGAAGCGCTGTATAAATGGATTACCTAAAATACATAAGATAAATATACATTAATAATAAGAATAAAACTACTGTAGAAGGGAAGTGCCCCAAAATGTACATCTTTACATAGAGATATGTATAGTGCCTGTTTTGTGTACATATACAGTACAGAGCAAAAGTTTGGACACACCTTCTCATTTAAAGATTTTCTGTATTTTCATGACTATGAAAATTGTAAATTCACACTGAAGGCATCAAAACTATAAATTAACACATGTGGAATTATATACTTAACAAAAAAGTGTGAAACAACTGAAATTATGTCTTATATTCAAGGTTCTTCAAAGTAGCCACCTTTTGCTTTGATGACTGCTTTGCACACTCGTGGCATTCTCTTGATGAGCTTCAAGAGGTAGTCACCGGGAATGGTTTTCACTTCACATGTGTGCCCTGTCAGGTTTAATAAGTGGGATTTCTTGCCTTATAAATGGTGTTGGGGCCATCAGTTGTGTTGTGCAGAAGTCTGGTGGATACACAGCTGATAGTCCTACTCTAACCATTAAGCTTGAGGGTGGCTCAATCATGCTTTGGGGTTGTTCTGTAGCCAATGGCACGGAGAACATTTCACGGGTAGAGGGAAGAATGGATTCAATGAAATTTCAACAAATTCTTGATGCAAACATAACACAATCTGTAAAAATGCTGAAGTTGAAAAGAGGATGGCTTCTACAAATGTCAAAATCATAGTAACATAGTAACATAGTTAGTAAGGCCGAAAAAAAACATTTGTCCATCCAGTTCAGCCTATATTCCATCATAATAAATCCCCAGATCTACGTCCTTCTACAGAACCTAATAATTGTATGATACAATATTATTCTGCTCCAGGAAGACATCCAGGCCTCTCTTGAACCCCTCGACTGAGTTCGCCATCACCACCTCCTCAGGCAAGCAATTCCAGATTCTCACTGCCCTAACAGTAAAGAATCCTCTTCTATGTTGGTGGAAAAACCTTCTCTCCTCCAGACGCAAAGAATGCCGCCTTGTGCCCGTCACTTTCCTTGGTATAAACAGATCCTCAGCGAGATATTTGTATTGTCCCCTTATATACTTATACATGGTTATTAGATCGCCCCTCAGTCGTCTTTTTTCTAGACTAAATAATCCTAATTTCGCTAATCTATCTGGGTATTGTAGTTCTCCCATCCCCTTTATTAATTTTGTTGCCCTCCATTGTACTCTCTCTAGTTCCATTATATCCTTCCTGAGCACCGGTGCCCAAAACTGGACACAGTACTCCATGTGCGGTCTAACTAGGGATTTGTACAGAGGCAGTATAATGCTCTCATCATGTGTATCCAGACCTCTTTTAATGCACCCCATGATCCTGTTTGCCTTGGCAGCTGCTGCCTGGCACTGGCTGCTCCAGGTAAGTTTATCATTAACTAGGATCCCCAAGTCCTTCTCCCTGTCAGATTTACCCAGTGGTTTCCCATTCAGTGTGTAATGGTGATATTGATTCCTTCTTCCCATGTGTATAACCTTACATTTATCATTGTTAAACCTCATCTGCCACCTTTCAGCCCAAGTTTCCAACTTATCCAGATCCATCTGTAGCAGAATACTATCTTCTCTTGTATTAACTGCTTTACATAGTTTTGTATCATCTGCAAATATCGATATTTTACTGTGTAAACCTTCTACCAGATCATTAATGAATATGTTGAAGAGAACAGGTCCCAATACTGACCCCTACGGTACCCCACTGGTCACAGCGACCCAGTTAGAGACTATACCATTTATAACGACCCTCTGCTTTCTATCATTAAACCAGTTACTAACCCATTTACACACATTTTCCCCCAGACCAAGCATTCTCATTTTGTGTACCAACCTCTTGTGCGGCACGGTATCAAACGCTTTGGAAAAATCGAGATATACCACGTCCAATGACTCACCATGGTCCAGCCTAAAGCTTACCTCTTCATAAAAACTGATTAGATTGGTTTGACAGGAGCGATTTCTCATAAACCCATGCTGATATGGAGTTAAACAGTTATTCTCATTGAGATAATCCAGAATAACATCCCTCAGAAACCCTTCAAATATTTTACCAACAATAGAGGTTAGACTTACTGGCCTATAATTTCCAGGTTCACTTTTAGAGCCCTTTTTGAATATTGGCACCACATTTGCTATGCGCCAGTCTTGCGGAACAGACCCCGTCACTATAGAGTCCCTAAAAATAAGAAATAATGGTTTATCTATTACATTACTTAGTTCTCTTAGTACTCGTGGGTGTATGCCATCCGGACCCGGAGATTTATCTATTTTGATCTTATTTAGCCGGTTTCGCACCTCTTCTTGGGTTAGATTGGTGACCCTTAATATAGGGTTTTCAGTGTTTCTTGGGATTTCACCTAGCATTTCATTTTCCACCGTGGAGAAGAAGGTGTTTAATATGTTAGCTTTTTCCTCGTCATCTACAACCATTCTTTCCTCACTATTTTTAAGGGGCCTACATTTTCAGTTTTTATTCTTTTACTATTGATATAGTTGAAGAACAGTTTGGGATTAGTTTTACTCTCCTTAGCAATGTGCTTCTCTGTTTCCTTTTTGGCAGCTTTAATTAGTTTTTTAGATAAAGTATTTTTCTCCCTATAGTTTTTTAGAGCTTCAATGGTGCCATCCTGCTTTAGTAGTGCAAATGCTTTCTTTTTACTGTTAATTGCCTGTCTTACTTCTTTGTTTAGCCACATTGGGTTTTTCCTATTTGTAGTCCTTTTATTCCCACAAGGTATAAACCGCTTACACTGCCTATTTAGGATGTTCTTAAACATTTCCCATTTATTATCTGTATTCTTATTTCTGAGGATATTGTCCCAGTCTACCAGATTAAGGGCATCTCTAAGCTGGTCAAACTTTGCCTTCCTAAAGTTCAGTGTTTTTGTGACTCCCTGACAAGTCCCCCTAGTGAAAGACAGGTGAAACTGCACAATATTGTGGTCGCTATTTCCTAGATGCCCAACCACCTGCAGATTTGTTATTCTGTCAGGTCTATTAGATAGTATTAGGTCTAAAAGTGCTGCTCCTCTGGTTGGATTCTGCACCAATTGTGAAAGATAACCAAGAAAAATTATTAGCAGAAACCTGTTGCCTTTATGGGTTTCACAGGTTTCTGTTTCCCAGTTAATATCCGGGTAGTTAAAGTCCCCCATAACCAGGACCTCATTATGGGTTGCAGCTTCATCTATCTGCTTTAGAAGTAGACTTTCCATGGTTTCTGTTATATTTGGGGGTTTATAACAGACCCCAATGAGAATTTTGTTACCATTTTTCCCTCCATGAATTTCAACCCATATGGACTCGACATCCTCATTTCCTTCGCTAATATCCTCCCTTAAAGTGGACTTTAGACAAGACTTTACATAGAGACAAACCCCTCCTCCTCTCCGATTTTTATGATCCTTTCTAAACAGACTGTAACCCTGTAAGTTAACTGCCCAGTCATAGCTTTCATCTAACCATGTCTCGGTTATTCCCACTATGTCAAAGTTACCTGTAGATATTTCTGCTTCTAGTTCTTCCATCTTGCTTGTCAGGCTTCTGGCGTTTGCGAGCATGCAGTTTAGAGGATTTTGTTTTGTTCCAATCTCCTCGCTGTGGATTGTTTTAGAAATGTTCTTACCTCACATCTGAGTATGTTTTCCTGGGTCTTCTTTGTTCAAGTCTAATGTTTTTCTTCCGTCCCCTCTTCTTCTAGTTTAACGCCCTCCTGATGAGTGTAGCGAGTCTTCTGGCAAATGTGTGTTTCCCAGGTTTGTTGAGGTGTAGTCCGTCTCTGGCGAGGAGTCCATCGTACAAGTAATTCACACCGTGGTCCAGGAATCCGAATCCTTGTTGTCTGCACCATCGTCTTAGCCAGTTGTTTGCATCAAGGATCCTGTTCCATCTCCTGGTGCCATGCCCGTCTACTGGAAGGATAGAAGAAAAAACTACCTGTGCATCCAGTTCCTTTACTTTCTTCCCCAACTCTTCAAAGTCCTTGCAGATTGTCGGTAGGTCCTTCCTTGCCGTGTCATTGGTGCCAACATGTATCAGAAGAAATGGGTGGACGTCCTTGGAGCTGAAGAGCTTTGGTATCCTATCGGTCACATCCTTGATCATCGCACCTGGAAGGCAGCATACTTCTCTTGCAGTTATGTCCGGTCTGCAGATGGCTGCTTCTGTGCCTCTCAGTAGTGAGTCTCCCACCACCACCACTCTTCGTTGCTTCTTGGCTGTACTTTTTGCTGTCACTTGTTGCTGTGTGCCCTTTTCTTTTTTGCTTGCTGGTATTGCTTCATCCTTAGGTGTGCCATCTTCATCCTCTACAAAGATTTGATATCGGTTCTTCAGTTGTGTGGTTGGTGATTTCTCCATGGACTTCTTGCTTCTTTTGGTCACATGCTTCCACTCATCTGCTTTTGGAGGTTCTCTGACACTTTTTTCACCTTCTGTGACCAGTAGAGATGCTTCTGTTCTGTCTAGAAAGTCTTCATTCTCTTTGATGAGTTTCAAAGTTGCTATTCTTTCTTCCAGACCCCGCACCTTTTCTTCTAAAAGGGCCACTAGTCTACACTTCTGACAGGTGAAATTTGATTCTTCTTCTGGTCGATCTGTGAACATGTAGCACATGCTGCAGCTCACCATGTAGGTTGTCACATCTGCCATGTTGCTCCTAGATCCTAGATCCTCTGACTTGCTGTGTGTTTTCCCTCTTGTGTAATCTACTCAGCCAAGCTCTCTTGCAATAATATCCTACAGGCATATCCTGCTTTCCAAGCAGCTGGTCCCGGCTGTACCCAATGATCTTCTAGCTTAGGGAGACTTCGCTTTTCCCAGAAGGCACCTGGAATATGCAAATTAGCCTCCTCAAGCTTGAATCCCTGGTTTGGTGATGCTTTTCCAAGCAGCTGGTCCCGGCTGTACCCAATGATCTTCTAGCTCAGGGAGACTTCGCTTTTCCCAGAAGGCACCTGGAATATGCAAATTAGCCTCCTCAAGCTTGAATCCCTGGTTTGGTGATGCTTTCCAAGAAGCTGGTCCCGGCTGTACCCAATGATCTTCTAGCTTAGGGAGACTTCGCTTTTCCCAGAAGGCACCTGGAATATGCAAATTAGCCTCCTCAAGCTTGAATCCCTGGTTTGGTGATGCTTTCCAAGCAGCTGGTCCCGGCTGTACCCAATGATCTTCTAGCTTAGGGAGACCACTTTTCCCAGAAGGCACCTGGAATATGCAAATTAGCCTCCTCAAGCTTGAATCCCTGGTTTGGTGATGCTTTCCAAGCAGCTGGTCCCGGCTGTACCCAATGATCTTCTAGCTTAGGGAGACTTCGCTTTTCCCAGAAGGCACCTGAAATATGCAAATTAGCCTCCTCAAGCTTGAATCCCTGGTTTGGTGATGCTTTCCAAGCAGCTGGTCCCGGCTGTACCCAATGATCTTCTAGCTTAGGGAGACTTCGCTTTTCCCAGAAGTCACCTGGAATATGCAAATTAGCCTCCTCAAGCTTGAATCCCTGTTTGGTGATGCTTTCCAAGAAGCTGGTCCTGGCTGTACCCAATGATCTTCTAGCTTAGGGAGACTTCACTTTTCCCAGAAGGCACCTGGAATATGCAAATTAGCCTCCTCAAGCTTGAATCCCTGGTTTGGTGATGCTTTCCAAGCAGCTGGTCCCGGCTGTACCCAATGATCTTCTAGCTTAGGGAGACTTCGCTTTTCCCAGAAGGCACCTGAAATATGCAAATTAGCCTCCTCAAGCTTGAATCCCTGGTTTGGTGATGCTTTCCAAGTAGCTGGTCCACAATAGACTACCTCAAACGGTGCAAGGTGAAGGTTTTACAATAACCCTCACAGTCCCCAGACCTGATCATCATTGAAAATTTGTGGCTAGACCTCAAAATAGCAGTGCATGTAAGATGACCCAAGAATATCACAGAACTGGAAGAATTTTCCAAGGAAGAATGGATGAAAATCCCTCAAACAAGAATTGAAAGACACTTGGCTGGCTACAAGAAGAATTTACAAGCTGTGATACTTTCAAAAGCGTGAGCTACTAGGTACTAACCATGCAGGGTGCCCAAACTTCTGCATCGGCCCATTTTCCTTTTTGTAATTTTTAAAATGTAAAAAAATTACAATATATATATTTTCCTAAACTACAAAGGAAATGTGTCATCTTTAACTTAAGCCCTTTTGGAGATCATTTTATCTTCAACTTGTTAAATTGTTCACAATAAAAGTTATTTTGACTATGGGTGCCCAAACTTTTACATGCCACTGTATTCTAGTAAAACAGGTTTAATCAGGATGCAGGGGATGTACCTTAGCCAGTGGAGGGTATACTGGTGACATCATCTCCCACACCTGGGGCTGGACACACTTCTTTTTACCTGGACATAGCAAGAGGTGTGCTTTTCTCGCTCGCTTTCTTCCGGACAAATGAGGATCACATAGCTGAGTTTAATCTACAGTCATGGCCAAAAGTTTTGAGAATGAGACAAATATTAATTTTTCCAAAGTCTACTGCTTCATTTTTTCTAATGGCAATTTGCATATACTCCTGAATGTCAGAGTGATCAGCTTAACAGCAATTACTGTACTTGCAAAGTCAATATTTGCCCAGAAAATTAACTTTAACCCCCAAAACACATTTCAACATCATTGCAGTCCTGCCGTAAAAAGAGCAGCTAACATCGTTTTAGTGATTGATCCATTAACACAGGTGTGGGTGTTGATGAGGACAGGGCTGGCGATCAGTCATGATTAAGTAAGAATTACATCACTGGACACTTTAAAAGGAGGCTGGTGCTTGGTATCATTGTTTCTCTTCAGTTATCCATGGTTATCTCTAAAGAAACACGTGCAGCCATCATTGCACTGCACAAAAATGGCCCAACAGGGAAGAGTATCGCAGCTACAAAGATTGCACCTCAGTCAACAATCTATCACATCATCAAGAACTTCAAGGAGAGAGCTTCCATTGTTGTCAAAAAGGCTCCATGGC
This sequence comes from Ranitomeya imitator, assembly GCF_032444005.1. Lineage (NCBI taxonomy): Eukaryota > Metazoa > Chordata > Amphibia > Anura > Dendrobatidae > Ranitomeya > Ranitomeya imitator. The sequence goes on from NC_091282.1 coordinate 799,252,586, forward strand.
ACCCAAGAAAGACCAGCAAGCGCCAGGACCGTATCTTAAAACTGTTTTAGCTGCGGGATCGGACTACCAGCAGTGCCAAGCTTGCTCAGGAATGGCAGCAGGCTGGTGTGAGTGCTTGTGCACGCACTGTGAGGCGGAGACTCTTTGAGCAAGGCCTGGTTTCAAGGAGGGCAGCAAAGAAGCCACTTCTCTCCAGAAAAAACATCAGGGACCGACTGATATTCTGCAAGAAGTACAGGGAGTGGACTGCTGAGGACTGGGGCAAAGTCATTTTCTCTGACGAATCCCCTTTTCGATTGTTTGGGACATCTGGAAAACAGCTTATTCGGAGAAGAAGAGGTGAGCGATACCACCAGTCTTGTCTCATGCCAACTGTGAAGCATCCTGAAACCATTCATGTGTAGGGTTGCTTCTCAGCCAAGGGAATCGGCTCACTCACAGTATTGCCTAAAAACACAACCATGAATAAAGAATGGTACCAGAATGTCCTCCAAGAGCAACTTCTCCCAACCATCCAAGAGCAGTTTGGCGCCCAACAATGCCTTTTCCAGCATGATGGAGCACCTTGCCATAAAGCAAAGGTGATAACTAAATGGCTCATGGAACAAAACATAGAGATTTTGGGTCCATGGCCTGGAAACTCCCCAGATCTTAATCCCATTGAGAACTTGTGGTCAATCATCAAGAGACGGGTGGACAAACAAAAACCAACAAATTCTGGCAAAATGCAAGCATTGATTATGCAAGAATGGACTGCTATCAGTCAGGATTTGGTCCAGAAGTTGATTGAGAGCATGCCAGAGAGAATTGCAGAGGTCTTGAAGAAGAAGGGTCAACACTGCAAATATTGACTTGCTGCATTAACTCATTCTAACTGTCAATATAACCTATTGGTACTCATAATATGATTGAAATTATATTTCTGTATGTGATATAAACATCAGACAAACACTAATAAAACCAGAGGGCAGCAGATCATGTGAAAATATAATTTTGGTGTCATTCTCAAAACTTCTGGCCATGACTGTATAAACTAGGCCCTATACGCAAGCATTATATACCCTAGCTCCTTAGGGATATTGAGTGATAGAAGGAAGGGTGAATATGGCATTTGTGATTTGGATAATTTGGGCAGTTAATTGTAGGTTTTGAATGTGTGATACTGTTGTGACATTACTGTATTAGAGTTGTAGTATCCGTGTATGTATGTATATATATATATATATATATATATATATATATATATATATATAGTCACCAGCTTGGGTATAAATATATATGGATGTAATAGACTGTAAACTTGTGTGTGTTATAAACATCCTTTATTGATACACTGTTTTGTCTCAGCTAGTATATATTATAAGGAAAAAGATAACATTGAGACATTATTAAGTGGATATTAATTATTAATAGTCAAGTTCGGCTTTAATAGTTAATGTCGGACCTCAATAGAGGTGCAGGGAGAGTTCCCGCTTAATAACTATAATTTAGTATTTGATGGAGGGAAACGCATCCCTTAACTTCTAGAATACTGCCTCTTTGTACAAGAATATACGGTAACTACTATAATACTGCCCCTATGTACAATACTTTATTATAATATTTGCCCCTATGTACAAGAATGTAACTACTATAATACTGCGCCTATGTACAACAATATAACTACTAAAATACAGCTCATATGTACAAGAATATAGCTACTATAATACTGTCCCTATATACAAGAATATAAGTACTATAATACTGTCCCTATGTACAAGAATATAACTACTATAATACTTTCCCTATCTACAAGAATATAACTACTATAATACTGCTCCTATGTACAAGAATATAACTACTATAATACTGCCACTATGTATAAGAATATAACTACTATAATACTGCCTCTATTTACAAGAATATATCTACTATAATACTGCCCCCTATGTACAAGAATATAACTACTATAATACGACTCCCTATGGTGAGGAAGTGAGGAGAGGATCATATGTGTGGCTCGATATGTGGCCCCCAGAATGTGGATGGAGTCCTATTAAATCCACTGGAGTGCCTTGTGTTCACATCAGGATGCCTGTGAGTCACAAGGCAAAATAAAAGAAAGAGTGGAAAGGGTCCAAGTAGAGACTCAGTCAGATTTGTAGGAAAACCCGTTAACGGCTTTTATTTTTAGAGTGAAATACAGGATGCCGGGTCTTGCAAGTGACTCATGGCCAGATTCCATATAAAAAAACACTGCAGCAAAGGTTTGGAAGTGTCAGTTTTGCTTTGCAAGCTGCAACATGTGTGCAGTCAACACAGAGCCAAGGGAAGCGAACGTATGGTGCCCCCTCAACATGACGTGGTGGTGCGGTCGCCCACGGCAACCGGTCTCTGATATGGACTGCTTTTTATGCCTTGGCTGCAATCCGGAAGATACCGTCTGCTTTTCATTTGTAAGTTTTTGGACAGTAAAGACATTTTGCTTTGAACGTTACTGGGTCACTGCCTCATTCTGCACAGTGTGAACACCATCGCACTACAACTTGGTGGAGAATGCAGGCAGTGTGAACTGAGGCACACCCCAACGCCCGCTTCATGTCGGTTATTAGGCCTGCGATTCTGCAGTCCAAGCCTGCTGACAAGATGGAGTAAATACTAAGACATTTGGCCCTCTCTCAGGTGCAGCAGAAGTTGCAGGAGTTTCAGCAGCAGACCAACAATTTGATTCTGAAACAGATTGCGGCTCTGCGAGAGACATCCTCCCCAGTGACCACGGTCCGTTCGAAGGCCCGGTATAAAGTATGGTCAGCGCTGAGGAAGATGAGTCCAGAAGACGATTTGGAGGCGTTCTTCACCGTGTTCGAGCGCACAGCAAAGCGGGAGAGCTTGCCGATGTCCCAGTGGGCTGAAGTGTTGGCCCCTTTCCTGATGGGAGATGCCCAGGGGCCTACTTGGACCTCAGTTGGGACGATGCATTGGACTATGAGAAGCTGAGAAGTGAGATCCTTGCCCGACTGGGGGTTAATACATATATGCAGGCCCAACAGGTGTTTCAGTGATCATTTGTGGAGTCTCGCCCTGCCAATCTCAGGCATATGACTTTCTGCAGCTGGTAAAAAAACAAGTTGAGCCTGAGACCTCAACCCCATTCCAGATGGTAGAGGGGGTGGTGGTTGATCGGCTAGTGAGGACTCTGCCAGCCGCTATTGAGCATTGGGTGGGACAAGGGGATCCCCGCACCCTAGACCAGGTGGTCAGTCTAACTGAGCGGTATACGGCCACTCAGGACTTTATAAGGGACTCTGCTCTACTTCAGTTATCACATCAGGCCTCGTGGGAAAGGTCCACGGCCCTCAGCTGGGGCCAATCAGGACTGAACCCATACTGTGGGGGTACCTCAAAGTGAGAGTGACAAAAGACCCGTTTCCCCTAAACTGGTCCCAGGGTCCAGTCGTACCGCAGCCATTAGGTGTTGGCGGTGCCAAGAGCCAGGACATGTGGCTGCCAACTGCCTCTTGACAGCTGAACCCATGAACTGGGTTTACTTGGCGTGTGTCGATGTACGCCCAGGCCGTTTCCGCCGTGGATCCAATGTTTACGGTGGGTGAACCACATCTGTACCAGGGGCGCATAGACAGACACCAGGCTGAGACCCTCCTGGACTCAGGAAGCCTGGTGACACTGGTTCATGGGTCGTTGATCTCAAGCTTGGAACCCACTGGAAAGAAAGTGGGTGTGGTTTGTATACATGGTGAACTTTGAGAGTACCTGACAGATGAGGTTACTTTTTTCACCCCCTGTGGAGAGGTAAAACATGTGGTGAGAGTGGTGAAGACCCTTCCATATAAGACTGTGATGGGAAGAAACTTGCCCCTGTTCTGGTCTCTGTGGGAGACCAGGGTTAACCCTCCAAGGTTAAATGTTATTCCAGAACGGAACCTGAAGATCCCAAGTCAGGGATTCCTGCCATAGGGGTCACCAACCTATAAAGATATTGGCAGGAGAGGTCGAGGAGACCCCATCGATCCCCAAGCTGGAAGTGTCCCCTGGTACATTTGGGACAGCTCAGCTCCAGGATCTCACTCTGGCCCGGGTAAGAGAAAGAGTGGTGGAAATAAATGGGGTGGCTCAGCAACAGGGTGCAGAGGCAGTATTCCCCCGCATGGCGGTCAACCAAGATTTGTTACACAGGGTTGATAAAATCCGTAATAAAGTGGTGGAACAGCTGGTGGTGCCCCAATCCTACCTTCAGGCTGTGCTAGAGATGGCACACACCCACATGTTGGGGAGGGGAAACTTACGGCTAAAGAAAACCCAGGAACTAATTCTGCAGCGGTTCGTTTGGCGCAGGATTTATGTTGAGGTGAGGAGGTATTGTGAGTCATGTCCTGAGTGTCAACTTACCACACCCACTGCGAATTTCCAGAGCCCATTGGTACCTCTACCCAATATAGAAGTGCCATTTGAGCACAGGGCTGTGGAGTCGGAGTCGGAGTCATGGAGTCGGAGTTAGTTTTGGTTGGAGTCGGTAGAAATGTACCGACTCCAGCTTTTAAAAAAATGTATTAATATTTCATAATTGAACTTTCATATGAATTTTATAAATGTTACTCAAATATATATGTTCTATCAAACTATGAACAACAGTGATAAGCAGTTCTGCTGGAGATAGAGACATTTCTTAACCCCTTTCTGACATGGGACGTACTATCCCGTCGAGGTGGGGTGGGCCCCCATGACCACGGACGGGATAGTACGTCCAGCGCGATCGGCGGCGCTCACGGGGGGAGCGCCGCCGATCGCGGCCGGGTGTCAGCTGTTTATCGCAGCTGACATCCGGCACTATGTGCCAGGAGCGGTCACGGACCGCCCCCGGCACATTAACCCCTGGCACACCGCGATCAAAGATGATCGCGATGTGCCGGCGGTATAGGGAAGCTTCCCGCAGGGAGGGGGCTCCCTGCGGGCTTCCCTGAGCCCCCCGCAGCAACGCGATCACATTTAATTACAGCAGGTCCAATACCCCTCCATAGAGAGAGAATTTTAGTCTAGGAAGAGGTTTCACATGTACCCATTCAGATGGAGACGTTTATTCTCAGCGAGGTAAGGCAAGTTTAGGACCTGGTATAAGAGAGATGCCGTAAAGGGGCTACCAGGTACACATAAAATTGGCCATTTTTATGTGCTAAACGCTCTCATTTTTCATATTTCTAGTGCAGTAATGCAGCTCAATTTTCATGTTTCATGGTTGCATGTTTTAGCGCTGCAGTGTGCTGCCTTATTTACTTGGCTGTAATCGTACTGACCCGAAGAATAAAACTGCTTTATCAATTTTACCAAACGCGGAACGGTATAAACGCCTCCCCCAAAAGAAATTCATGAATAGCTGGTTTTTGGTCATTCTGCCTCGCAAAAATCGGAATAAAAAGCGATCAAAAAATGTAACGTGCCCGAAAATGTTACCAATAAAAACGTCAACTCGTCCCGCAAAAAACAAGACCTCACATGACTCTGTGGACCAAAATATGGAAAAATTATAGCTCTCAAAATGTGGTAACGCAAAAAATATTTTTTGCAATAAAAAGCGTCTTTCAGTGTGTGACGGCTGCCAATCATAAAAATCCGCTAAAAAACCCGCTATAAAAGTAAATCAAACCCCCCTTCATCACCCCCTTAGTTAGGGAAAAATTAAAAAAATGTATTTATTTCCATTTTTCCATTAGGGTTAGGGTTAGGGCTAGGGCTAGGGTTTGGGCTAGGGTTTGGGCTAGGGTTTGGGCTAGGGTTAGGGCTAGGGTTAGGGCTAGGGTTAGGGCTAGGGTTAGGGCTAGGGTTAGGGCTAGGGTTAAGGCTAGGGTTAAGGCTACAGTTAGGGTTGGGGCTAAAGTTAGGGTTAGGGCTATGGTTAGGGCTAGGGTTAGGGCTACAGTTTGGGTTGGGGCTAAAGTTAGGGTTGGGGCTAGGGTTAAGGCTACAGTTAGGGTTGGGGCTAAAGTTACGGTTAGGGTTTAGATTACATTTACAGTTGGGAATAGGGTTGGGATTAGGGTTAGGTGTGTGTCAGGGTTAGAGGTGTGGTTAGGGTTACTGTTGGGATTAGGGTTAGGGGTGTGTTTGGATTAGGGTTTCAGTTATAATTGGGGGGTTTCCACTGTTTAGGCACATCAGGGGCTCTCCAAACGCGACATGGCGTCCGATCTCAATTCCAGCCAATTTTGCGTTGAAAAAGTAAAACAGTGCTCCTTCCCTTCCGAGCTCTCCCGTGTGCCCAAACAGGGGTTTACCCCAACATATGGGGTATCAGCGTACTCAGGACAAATAGGACAACAACTTTTGGGGTCCAATTTCTCCTGTTACCCTTGGGAAAATACAAAACTGGGGGCTAAAAAATAATTTTTGTGGGAAAAAAAAAGATTTTTTATTTTCACGGCTCTGCGTTATAAACTGTAGTGAAACACTTGGGGGTTCAAAGTTCTCACAACACATCTAGATAAGTTCCATGGGGGTCTAGTTTCCAATATGGGGTCACTTGTGGGGGATTTCTACTGTTTAGGTACATTAGGGGTTCTGCAAACGCAATGTGACGCCTGCAGACCATTCCATCTAAGTCTGCATTCCAAATGGCACTCCTTCCCTTCCGAGCCCTCCCATGCGCCCAAACGGTGGTTCCCCCCAACATATGGGGTATCAGCGTACTCAGGACAAATTGGACAACAACTTTTGGGGTCCAATTTCTCCTGTTACCCTAGGGAAAATACAAAACTGGGGGCTAAAAAAATAATTTTTGTGGGAAAAATTTTTTGTTTTATTTTTACGGCTCTGCATTATAAACTTCTGTGAAGCACTTGGTGGGTCAAAGTGCTCACCACACATCTAGATACGTTCCTTAAGGGGTCTACTTTCCAAAATGGTCTCACTTGTGGGGGTTTTCAATGTTTAGGCACATCAGGGGCTCTCCAAACGCAACATGGCGTCCCATCTCAATTCCTGTCAATTTTGCATTGAAAAGTCAAACGGCGCTCCTTCCCTTCCGAGCTCTCCCATCCGCCCAAACAGTGGTTTACCCCCACATATGGGGTATCAGCGTACTCAGGACAAATTGTATAACAACTTTTGGGGTCCAATTTCTTCTCTTACCCTTGGGAAAATAAAAAATTGGGTTCGGATAGTTAATTTTTGTGAAAAAATATGATTTTTTATTTTTACGGTTCTACATTATAAACTTCTGTGAAGCACTTGGTGGGTCAAAGTGCTCACCACACATCTAGATACGTTCCTTAAGGGGTCTACTTTCCAAAATGGTGTCACTTGTGGGGGGTTTCAATGTTTAGGCACATCAGGGGCTCTCCAAACGAAACATGGCGTCCCATCTCAATTCCAGTCAAGTTTGCATTGAAAAGTCAAATGGCGCTCCTTCGCTTCCGAGCTCTGCCATGCGCCCAAACAGTGGTTTACCCCCACATGTGGGGTATTGTCGTGCTCAGGACAAATTGTACAACAATGTTTGGGGTCTATTTTCTCCTGTTACCCTTGGTAAAATTAAACAAATTGGAGCTGAATTAAATTTTTTGTGAAAAAAAGTTAAACGTTCATTTTTATTTAAAAATTCAAAAAATTCCTGTGAAGCACCAGAAGGGTTAATAAACTTCTTGAATATGGTTTTGAGCACCTTGAGGGGTGTAGTTTTTAGAATGGTGTCACACTTGGGTATTTTCTATCATATAGACCCCTCAAAATGACTTCAAATGAGATATGGTCCCTAAAATAAAATGGTGTTGTAGAAATGAGAAATTGCTGGTCAACTTTTAACCCTTATAACTCCCTAACAAAAAAAAATTTTGGTTCCAAAATTGTGCTGATGTAAAGTAGACATGTGGGAAATGTTACTTATTAAGTATTTTGTGTGACATATCTCTGTGATTTAATTGCATAAAAATTCAAAGTTGGAAAATTGCGAAATTTTCAACATTTTTGCCATATTTCCGTTTTTTTCACAAATAAACGCAGGTAATATCAAAGAAATTTTACCATTGTCATGAAGTACAAAATGTCACGAGAAAACAATGTCAGAATCACTGGGATCCGTTGAAGCGTTCCAGAGTTATAACCTCACAAAGGGACAGTGGTCAGAATTGTAAAAATTGGCCCGGTCATTAACGTGCAAACCACCCTTGGGGGTAAAGGGGTTAAGGTACCTTCACACTAAACGATATCGCTAGCGATCCGTGACGTTGCAGCGTCCTCGCTAGCGATATCGTTCAGTTTGACACGCTGCAGCGATCAGAATCCTGCTGTGATGTCGTTGGTCGGAGCTAGAAGGCCAGAACTTTCTTTGGTCGCTGGCTCTCCCGCTGACATCGCTGAATCGGCGTGTGACACCGATTCAGCGATGTCTTCGCTGGTAACCAGGGTAAACATCGGGTTACTAAGCGCAGGGCCGCGCTTAGTAACCCGATGTTTACCCTGGTTACCATCCTAAAAGTAAAAAAAACAAACGCTACATACTTACCTTCGGCTGTCTGTCCCTCGGCGCTGTGCTTTCCTGCACTCACTGTGAGCACAGCGGCCGGAAAGCACAGCGGTGACGTCACCGCTCTGCTTTCCGGCCGCTGTGCTCACAGCCAGTACAGAGAAGTACAGCGCCGGGGACAGACAGCGGTAGGTAAGTATGTAGCGTTTGTTTTTTTTACTTTTAGGATGGTATCCAGGGTAAACATCGGGTTACTAAGCGCGGCCCTGCGCTTAGTAACCCGATGTTTACCCTGGTTACCGGCATCGTTGGTCGCTGGAGAGCGGTCTGTGTGACAGCTCTCCAGCGACCAAACAGCGACGCTGCAGCGATCCGGATCGCTGCAGCGTCGTTTAGTGTGAAGGTACCTTTACTTCTTGTGTGTCACTGTTCTCCACTGCCCTTATCTAATCATATACTTGGTTAACCTTATGCTGTCCCAACCCCCCTACTTACAATGTATGAAATGTGCACTAAAAGAAATTGAGAAATTTGACCGTTCATCAAAAATAACAGTGCAACGAGCGATTCCTCTGTATCCTGACATTGTCAGAGATGTTGCCCGAGTGGTTACTGCTTTGCCACCAACCCAAGTTAGTGTAGAGAGGTTGTTCACTCACCGCATTCTCAGGAACGCAGGGAGACGCTAGCAGCGCTGTGAGCCAGGGCCCGTCCGAGGGTGAGTATATCCATGTTTTTTATTTGTATTCTTTATGTTTTACATGAATATGGATCCCAGGGCCTGAAGTAGAGTCTCCTCTCTTCCAGACCCTGGGAACCACACGCCGTATAAGATGACTGGGCGTATAAGATGACCCCCGTCTTATACGGCATGCATATCCCAAATTCCATATTTTATATGGAAAAGTTGGGGGTCGTCTTATACACCTGAAAATACGGTAGATCAGATTTGAGGGCATCCATGAAGGAGGATCTGACAGAGGCAATACTTTTTCTGAGGACAAATTTATAGATTTCTTCTTATTGACTGCATAACAGTGTTTATTGCATATTTACTTACAAGAGTTTATAAAAGTTTATAAAAGATATTTGCTATATTCTAATTGTATTCTAATAAATATAGTTTTTGCTCTAAGTGGTCTGATTACTTATATGATGGCGAGAAACTGAATAAGCACGATGTTAATATTTTACAACAGTAAATTTATTGTTACGAATTGGCCATTTATGAAGGAGTCCGAGTCAGAGCCGGAGTCGGAGCCGGAACCTGATTAAATCCAGGAGTCAGAGTCGGAGTCGCAACTGTGGCTTACCGACTCCAAAGCCCTGTAAATTGAGCAGGTAACAATGGATCTGGTGGGGCCTATAGTGAAATCCGTCCATGGCCACCAGCATATTCTAGTCATAGTGGATTATGCCACTCGTTACCCCGAGGCAATACCACTTCGCCACACTTCGGCAAAACTGATTGCCGGGGAGCTGTTTTCAATGTTCTGCCGCCTTGGGCTACCAAAGGAGATCTTTAAAGATCAGAGGACTCCATTTATGTCCAAGGTCACAAGTAAATTATGCAAGCCGCTCCTGAATAAACAGTTGCCCACATCGGTGTACCTCCCCTTAAATCCATGATAAAGAAAGTGGTCTCCAAAGACGGGAGGGATTGGGATATATCACTGCCCTATTTGAAGTTTTCTGTCCGCGAGGTACCACAGGCTTCCACTGGCTTCTCCCCCTTTGAGTTGTTGTACGGCAGGCATTCGAGGGGGTTGCTAAATGTAGCCAAGGAGACGTGGAAACAGGAGCCAACACCGCATAAGAGTGTAATCGAGTACGTGGCAAGCATGCAGGACCGGATTGCGGCAGTCATGCCCATAGTAAAAGAGCATCTAATGGATTCCCCGGCAGCACAGAAAAGCACATATAATAAAAGAGCCATTTTCAGACCCTGTAAAGAAGGGGATTGGGTATTAGTACTAGTGCTCACCACAGAGAGTAAATTCATGGCCAAGTGGTGAGGACCATATAGGTTTGGGAAAAAGTTGGGGAAGTGAACTTCGGAGTATACCATCCCTGGAAAAGAAAACCCGAACAGTTATATCATGTTATACTGTTAAAAGCATGGAAGGACCAGGAGTGTATGCTTACGGATGCGACCCTGACATACCATCTGGAGACCCTCCGATATCGGACTGGATGGAGGCCGAGAGAGGTAAAGATAGGAGACACTCTCTTGAAACTGCAGCTTCGCAAGTTACGGAAATTAGTACAAGAGAATACGGATGTATCCTCGGAACTACCTGGTCGTACCTATGTCATCCAGAATGAAATTGTCACCGAGCCTCACATAAGGGTGCAAATGAAACCATACCGTGTGTGCAAGGCCCGGAGAAAAGCCACTGTCAGTGAGGTGAAACAAATGCTACAATTAGGAGTAATTCAGGAGTCCCGAAGTGAGTTGGCTAGCCCCACTGCACTGATCCTGAAGCCGTACGGATCATTATGGTTCTGCAATGATTTCCGTAAGTTAAACGAGGTTTTGAAATTCAACCTTTATTCAATGCCCTGGGTGGACGAGCTGATTGAGTGACTGGAGCAGACCCAGTACTTTACCAAGCTTAACACAGTAACATAGTAACATCGTTAGTAAGGCTGAAAAAAGACATTTGTCCTTCCCCTTTATTTGTCCTTGTATTATGTCTAGTCTGTGTGTCTGATTACCTAATAAAGGTTGTTTATTCATTGTATTATTTGGTGGTGTTTTTGCTACTCTTTTTCTGTTCTAAAAGAACTCATACTGCCTTGGAGAATCATAATGGCAGGTCAGTTGTAGTACGGTATTTAGTGAACATGGTAAAATAGCAAAACAAAAAAAAATTGTGGAATTGCAGTTTTTTGCAATTTCACCACACTTTGATTTTTTTCCCTTTTTCCAGTACACTCTATGGCAAAAGCAATGGTGTTGTTCAAAAGTACAACTCGTCTGGCAAAAAACAAGCACTCACATGGCCACATTGATGGAAAAATTAAAAAAGTTACGGTTCTGGAAAGAAAGGCAGCAAAAAACAAACGCAAAAATGGAAGAACCCAAGGTGGTGAAGGGGTTAAAAGACAAAAGGTCATCAAAAAAATCTTCCCCACAGGTACCTACACCCATTAGGTATCTTCATTTAATTGTAAAAAAAAAACAAAAAAAACCTTAATAATAGTATAACAAGAATTTTGCACACTAATTATGCATAAGATAATAATTACTTGAAAAAACAGACAAGATAAGCTCACACAGGGTGTTTTTGCTGCTTTTTTATGTTAATTTTCAGCTGCTTTTTACAGTACCAGCAAACCCTATGAGATTTCAGAAATCTCATACACACTGTTTTTTATGTCATCAGGATTTTGTGCTTTGCAGCATTTTTTTTTTGGAGCATGTCACTTCTTTCAGCGTTTTTGCAGCATTTTTCACCCAAATACGCAGGTTGACTTTTTTTGCAGCGTACTTGCTGCAGAAAAGTCAAGGACAGCTGGATGTGACCTCACACTCGCTATGTTACCTTAACCCTGCTGTTCTGTTCGGTCTGGGGAGACCTATTTTGAACTTTGGTATTTTTTGGGGTGTTCAAGATGCGGTTCTGAAACTTGTGGTTGATTGACTTAAATGAGGATGGGTCGGTCGGCCACGGGTTTCAGAGCCGCATCTTGAATATTTTAAAGAATATTGAAGTTCAAAGTCGGTCATTTTTGACCAACAGAACAGCAGGGTTAAGATGGCAGGCTGCATGATGCGTCCATGCAGCCTGTCATCCAGCAGAGCCACTTGAATGGGGGGTCCGACAAAACAGGGTTTGACACGCTGTCATATGCATGACAGCGGGGCAAACACCGCTTCTGAACGGCGGGGAAATAATCTCCGCCGGACAGAGAGCCGCACTTCCCACGCTGTCAGAAGACAGCGGCGAGTGCTCAGCTGTGATTGGGGGTATACAGTTTACCCCCGGTCACTAATATCAGCTGATGGGACTACTGCTCCCATCATTTGATACCTACAGCTGCTAATTACAGTGATAGCAGGAGTGGAGGAATGGAGTTATCATCTGTCGCTCCTGCGCTATAAATAAATAATAATAAAAAATAAAAAAAAGACGGTGTGGGTTCCCCCCTATTTTTCATAACCAGCCAGATAAAACTCACAGCTGGGGGATGCAAGACTACAAGGCTAGCTATCAAGAATAGAAAGGTCCTCACACTTTTTTTTTTAATTTAAAATTTTTTAAATTTAATTTAAAAAAATGGCATGGGGTACACCCAATTTTTGACAACCAGCCTTGCTAAAGCTCACAGCTGGAGGCTGGTATTCTCAGGCTGGTAAAGGGCCATTGACATATCATGCTTCAAACAAAGATACTAAATGTAAATTTTTGCTGAAGAATCAACAACAAGTGGATCACAATTGTGAAGTTGAATAAAAATTTTTGGTTATTTTAAATTTTTGTGGAAATTCAAAAACTGAGAAGAGGGGCGTGCAATATTATTCAGCCCCTTTACTTTCGGTGCAGCAAACTCACTCCAGAAGTTCATTGTGGATCCCTGAATGATCCAATGTTGTCCTAAATGCCTAATGATGATAAATATAATCCACCTGGGTATAATCAAATCTCCGCATAAATGCACCTTCTCTATGATAGTCTCATGGTTCTGCTTGAAGACACACCAAACATGTGGAAGAAGGTGCTCTGGTCAGATGAAACCAAAATTGAACTTTTTGGCAACAATGCCAAACTATATGTTTGGCGTAATGGCAATACAGCTCATCACCCTGAACTCACCATCCCCACTGTCAAACATGGTGGTGGCAGCATCATGGTTTGGGCCTGCTTTTCTTCAGCAGGGACAGGGAAGATGGTTAAAATTGATGGGAAGATGTATGGAGCCAAATACAGGACCATTCTTGAAGAAAACCTGTTGGAGTCTGCAAAAGACCTGAGACTGGGATGGAGATTTGTCTTCCAACAAGACAATGATACCAAACATAGCAAAATCTACAATGGAATGGTTCACAAATAAACGTATCCAGGTGTTAGAATGGCCAAGTCAAAGTCCAGACCTCAATCCAATCGAGAATCTGTGGAAAGAGCTGAAAACTGCTGTTCACAAACGATCTCCATCAAACCTCACTGAGCTCGAGCTGTTTGCCAAGGAAGAATGGGCAAGAATTTCAGTCTCTCGATGTACAAAACTGATAGAGACATACCCCAAGCGACTTGCAGCTGTAATAGCAGCAAAAGGTGGTGCAACAAAGTATTACGTTAAAGGAGTTGAATAATATTGCACGCCCCACTTTTCAGTTTTTGAATTTCCACAAAAATTTAAAATAACCAATAAATTTTGTTCAACTTCACAATTGTATTCCACTTGTTGATTCTTCACCAAAAATTTACATTTGGTATCTTTATGTTTGAAGCATGATATGAGGGAAAAGGATGAAAAGTTCCAGGGAGCCTAATACTTTTGCAAGGCTCTGTAGGAGCAGTATTATTGTAGTTATATTCTTGTACATAAGGGGCAGTATTATAGCAGTTATATTCTTGTACATAGGAGCAGTATTACAACTCCTGGCAAAAATTATGGAATCAAGGGCCTTGGAGGATGTTCATTCAGTTGTTTAATTTTGTAGAAAAAAAAGAAGATCACAGACATGGCACACAACTAAAGTCATTTCAAATGGCAACTTTCTGACTTTAAGAAACAGTAAAAGAAATCAAGAACAAAAAATGTGGTAGTCAGTAATGGTTACTTTTTTTGACCAAGCATGGGGGAAAAATTATGGAATCACTCAATTCTGAGGAAAAAATAATGGAATCATGAAAAACAAACAAACAAAAAACACTCCAAAACATCATTAGTATTTTGTTGCACCACCTCTGGCTTTTATAACAGCTTGCAGTCTCTGATGCATGGACTTAATGAGTGTCACACAGAACTCTTCATCAATCTGGCTCCAACTTTCTCTGATTGCTGTTGCCAGATCAGCTTTGCAGGTTGGAGCCTTGTCATGGACCATTTTCTTCAACTTCCACCAAAGATTTTCAATTGGATTCAGATCCGGACTATTTGCAGGCCATGACATTGACCTTATGTGTCTTTTTTCAAGGAATGTTTTCTGAGTTTTTGCTCTATGGCAGGATGCATTATCACTTTCCTTAGCCCATTGTAACCTTGTTTTTTTCTGTCTAGGTGTTAATGATAGCTTTCCTTTTGCTTTTCTGTATGTAAATCCCATTTCCTTTAGGCGGTATCTTACAGTTCAGTCACAGATGTTGACTCCATTTTCCACTCATTCGTTCCTCATTTGTTTTGTTGTGCATTTCCTGTTTTGGAGACATATTGCTTTAAGTTTCCGGTCTTGACACTTTGATATCTTCTTTGGTCTACCAGTATGTTTGCCTTTAACAACCTTCCCATGTTGTTTGTATTTGGTCCAGATTTTAGACACAGCTGACTGTGAACAACCAACTTATTTTGCAACATTGCATGATGATTTACCCTCTTTTAAGAGTTTGATAATCCTCTCCTTTGTTTCAGTTGACATCTCTCGTGTTGGAGCCATGATTCAAGTCAGTCCATTTGGTGCAACAGCTCTCCAAGGTGTGATCACTTCTTTTTAGATGCAGACGAACGAGCAGATCTAATTTGATGCAGATGCTATTTTTGGGTATGAAAATTTACAGGGTGATTCCATAATTGTTTCCTCAGAATTGATTGATTCCATCATTTTTCCCCTATGCTTGGTTAAAAAAGTAACCATTACTCATTACCACATTTTTTGTTCTTGATTTATTTTAGTGTTACTTAACCCCTTTACCCCCAAGGGTGGTTTGCACGTTAATGACCGGACCAATTTTTACAATTCTAGCAACTGTCCCTTTATGAGGTTATAACTCTGGAACGCTTCAACGGATCCCGGTGATTCTGACATTGTTTTCTTGTGACATATTGTACTTCATGATAGTGGTAAAATTTATTTCATATTACCTGCGTTTATTTGTGAAAAAAACGGAAATTTGGCGAAAATGTTGAAAATTTCGCAATTTTCCAACTTTGAATTTTTATGCAATTAAATCACAGAGATATGTCACACAAAATACTTAATAAGAAACATTTCCCACATGTCTACTTTACATCAGCACAATTTTGGAACCAAAAATTTTTTTTGTTAGGGAGTTATAAGGGTTAAAAGTTGACCAGCAATTTCTCATTTTTACAACACCTTTTTTTTTTTAGAGACCACATCTCATTTGAAGTCATTTTTAGGGGTCTATATGATAGAAAATAACCAAGTGTGACACTATTCTAAAAACTGCACCCCTCAAGGTGCTCAAAACCACATTCAAGAAGTTTATTAAAGAAGTTGTCCACTACTATAAAGTTTTTATTTTTTTTCATAAATCTTGCTATTATGTGCCACTGAAAACATCTACTTTGTTTATTTTAGCAATATTAGCTGTTATCATGCTGTAGCAGCACATCTTCAGTGCTGGATTCAGCTCTCATGGGGTTAATCGACAACTTCCTTTCTCCTGAGTCATTGTGCTCTAATACTACAAGTTCCATGATGCTTTGCACTGCCACTAAGCCCGAACCTAAAACACCCACTCCAAAAACACACCCAAACCCCTCCCTCCTCTCCCTCCTCGCTCTTCAAAAAGATTTGTGGTGTCATTTCTGTCCAACTCCTCTTTTACATTTGTCCAACCCACACTCCATTACAGATAGATAGATAGATATGGGATAGATTGATAGATATGGGATAGATAGATAGATAGATAGATAGATATGGGATAGATAGATAGATATGGGATAGATAGATAGATATTAGATAGATACTAGATAGATAGATACTAGATAGATAGATACTAGATAGATAGATAGATAGATAGATAGATAGATAGATAGATAGATAGATAGATAGATAGATAGATAGATAGATAGATCTGGGATAGATAGATAGATATGGGATAGATAGATAAATAGATAGATAGATAGATAGATAGATAGATGTGGGATAGATAGATATTAGATAGATAAATAGATAGATAGATACTAGATAGATAGATAGATAGATAAATAGATATGGGATAGATAGATAGATAGATAGATAGATAGATAGATATGGGATAGATGGATAGATAGATATGGGATAGATAGATAGATAGATAGATAGATAGATAGATAGATAGATAGATATGGGATAGATAGATAGATAGATAGATAGATATGGTATAGATAGATAGATAGATAGATAGATATGGGATAGATAGATAGATAGATAGATATGGGATAGATAGATAGATAGATAGATAGATAGATAGATAGATAGATAGATAGATAGATAGATAGATAGATATGGGATAGATAGATAGATAGATATGGGATAGATAGATATTAGATAGATAAATAGATAGATACTAGATAGATAGATACTAGATAGATAGATCTGGGATAGATAGATAGATATGGGATAGATAGATAGATAGATATGGGATAGATAGATGTGGGATAGATAGATAGATACTAGATAGATAAATAGATATGGTATAGATAGATAGATAGATATGGGATAGATAGATAGATAGATAGATAGATAGATAGATAGATGTGGGATAGATAGATGTGGGATAGATAGATGTGGGATAGATAATAGATAGATCGATAGATAGATATGGGATAGATAGATAGATAGATAGATAGATAGATAGATAGATATTAGATAGATATGGGATAGATAGATAGATAGATAGATAGATAGATAGATATGGGATAGATAGATAGATAGATAGATAGATAGATAGATAGATAGATAGATGTGGGATAGATAGATAGATAGATAGATAGATATGGGATAGATAGATAGATAGATGTGGGATAGATAGATAGATGTGGGATAGATAGATAGATATTAGATAGATAGATAGACACAGACAGATAGAATTAGATAGATATGGGATAGATAGATAGATAGATAGATAGATAGATAGATAGATAGATAGATAGATATGGGATAGATAGATAGATAGATGTGGGATAGATAGATAGATGTGGGATAGATAGATAGATATTAGATAGATAGATAGACACAGACAGATAGAATTAGATAGATATGGGATAGATAGATACATACAGATATATCTATATATCTATTTCCATAGATATGTCCATATCCATGTTTCTAAACCCCTTCACCCCTGGAGCTTTTTTTGTTTATCGCTCCCCTTCTTTCCAGAGCCATAATGTTTCCGTCAATATGGCCATGTGAGGGCTTATCTTTTGCGGGACAAGTTCTACTTTTGAACGACACCATTGGTTTTACCATGTCATGTAACAGAAAATGTGAAAAAAAATTCAAAGTGCGATGAAATTGCAAAAAAAGTGCAATCCCACACTTGTTTTTTGCTTGCCTTTTTGCTAGGTTCACTAAATGCTAAGACTGTGTGCACACGTTGCGGATTTGATTGCAGATCTGCAGCGTTTTTTGCCGTACGGAATTGCATTAAATCCACAGTGTTGTGCACAACCAATGTAAGTCTATGGGAGCCGCAGACTTGTTGTGCACATGCTGCGGAAAAGGCCGCACCGAAACGCAGCTTTATTTTTTTCTCCGCAGCATGTCACTTCTTTTGTGCCGAACTGCAGCGTTTCTGCACCTTAGGCCGGGATCACACTACAGCGGGATACGGCCGAGTCTCGCAGGTTAAAACCAAGCTCTGTCACCGGCACTCTGGAGCGGAGCATAAGGCCGCATAGCAATACATGGAGCCGCACGCTCCGCTCCGGAGTGCTGGTGCCAGAGCTTGGATTTAACCTGCGAGACTCGGCCGTATCTCGCTGTAGTGTGACTCCGGCCTCAAACTTTCATTGAGATGTAACAAATATCTGCAGTTTTGCTGCGGATGTGGGTCCAAGAAACGCTGCAGTTCAGGAGGAGGGAAGTGTGTGGGCGGTGACCAGGGCCGGACTGGCCATCGGGCACTTCTGGCAAATGCTAGAAGGGCCGGTGCCAGTAGTGGGCCGCTGCACTCTTTCCCCCCTACTCCCGCCAGTGCCGCCGCCGCATTCAACTATACCGGCGTCTATGACGCCGGTATAGTTCATTGCAATGATGGAGGAGAGAGCGTCCGCTGACGTTCCCTCTCCCATCATTCCCCGCTCTGCTTTGACACTGCGGGTGCGTCATATCATCGCACACCTGCTGTGTCCCGGGCAGACTGCAGCCGCCGAGACAGGAGCAGCGCAGGCAAGAGGAAAGGTGAGGAGAGTGTGGAGCCATTATCGGGGGGATGAGATGTGGGTTGTGCTGTATATACCACTGTGTGGGCTGTGCTGTGTATATACCACTGTGTGGGCTGTGTATATACCACTGTGTGGGCTGTGCTGTGTATATACCACTGTGTGGGCTGTGTATATACCACTGTGTGGGCTGTGCTGTGTATATACCACTGTGTGGGCTGTGTATATACCACTGTGTGGGCTGTGCTGTGTATATACCACTGTGTGGGCTGTGCTGTGTATATACCACTGTGTGGGCTGTGTATATACCACTGTGTGGGCTGTGCTGTGTATATACCACTGTGTGGGCTGTGCTGTGTATATACCACTGTGTGGGCTGTGTATATACCACTGTGTGGGCTGTGCTGTGTATATACCACTGTGTGGGCTGTGTATATACCACTGTGTGGGCTGTGCTGTGTATATACCACTGTGTGGGCTGTGTATATACCACTGTGTGGGCTGTGCTGTGTATATACCACTGTGTGGGCTGTGTATATACCACTGTGTGGGCTGTGCTGTGTATATACCACTGTGTGGGCTGTGCTGTGTATGTACCACTGTGTGGGCTGTGCTGTGTATATACCACTGTGTGGGCTGTGCTGTGTATATACCACTGTGTGGGCTGTGCTGTGTATACTACTCCACGGGCTGTGCTGTATATACTACTACGCATGTTGTGCTGTATATACTATGACCCGGGCTGTGCTGTATACTACTACGCGGGCTGTGCTATATTATGTGGGCTGTGCTATATACTATGCAAGTTGTGCTATATTATATGCGGGCTTTGATATATACTATGGGAGGTATATTATATTCTATGGGGGAGGCCGTGTTATATACTATGTGGCTGTGTTATATACTATTGCGGGGGTATATTCTATTCTATGGGGGAGGCTGTCATATACTATGAGGGGCTGCATTATATTCTATGGGGGCTACATTATACTCTGGGGTGGCTGCATTATACTCCGCAAATTCAGATGTAAGGCTACTTTCGCACTTGCGTCGGTACGGGGCCGTCGCAAACCTTCGGCCAGACGTACCGACGGACGTTATGCTAACTTTAGCACAACGTGGGCAGCGGATGCAGTTTTACAACGCATCCGCTGCCCATTGTGATGAGCGTGGAGGAGGGGGTGGAGTTCCAGCCACGCATGCTCGGTCGGAAATGGCAGACACGTTGCACAAAAAAAGTTACATTGAACTTTTTTTTGTGCGTTGTGTCCGCCAAAACACGACGGATACGTTGCTAATACAAGTCTATGGGTACAAAACGCATCCTGCGAGCACATTTGCAGGATCCGTTTTTTTCGCCGGATCTTTTTTTTTCTGCCGGATCTTTTTTTTCCCGCCGTTTCCGTTTTTTACCACCTGATCGTTTTTTCCGCCAGATCCGTTTTTTTCTCATAGAGTTGTATTAGCGCCGGAGTGCGTCTGATGGCCACACGTTTCATTCGTTTTTTGCTAGATCAGTCGCTGTGCATTTTTTCAACATACCGAAAAACCGTTCCTCTGTATGTGTTTTCCGTCCGGTGGAAACAGCTTTTTTGACGGATCCTGCAAAAACGGATTAAACGTGTGGCCACCAGGCGCAATCCGGCGCTAATACAACTCTATGAGAAAAAACAGATCTGGCGGAAAAAAAAACATCCGGTGGAATAAAATGGATCCGGCGGAAAAAACCGGATCCGGTTGAAAAAAACGGATCTGGCGGAAAAAACGATCCGGTGCAAATAAACGGATCCTGCAAATGTGCTCGCAGGATGCGTTTTACCCATAGACTTGTATTAGCGATGGATCGTGACGGATGGCCAGACATCGCCTCTGTCGTGCTATGGATCCGTCGTGTTTTGGCGGACCGTCGGCACAAAAAAACGTTCAATTGAAAAATTTTTTGGCCGGCTCGCCCGCCATTTTCTACCGCGCATTTGCGGCAGAAACTCCGCCCCCTACTCTCCGCACTTCAGAATGGGCAGCGGATGCGTTGAAAAACTGCATCCGCTGCCCACGTCGTGCACAAATTTCACAACGTGCGTCGGTACGTCGGCCCGACGCATAGCGATGGACCCGTACTGACGCAAGAGTGAAAGAGGCCTTAATGAGCAATGAATTTAAAAAGAAAAAAAAAAGCGGAAAAAAAACGGCGTGGGCTCCCGCGCAATTTTCTGTGCCAGAGGGGGAAAGCCGACGGCCGGGGCCAATATCTGTAGCCTGCTATGAATAGCAGACCGCAGCTGTCTGCATAGCCTTTACTGGCTATTAAAAGAGGGGGACCCCCCCCAAAAAAATGACGTGGGGTCCCCCTATATTTTATAGCCAGAAAGGCTAAGCAGACAGCTGCAGGCTGATATTCATAGCCTAGAGAGGGGCCATGGATATTGCACCCCCCCCACCCCACCCGGCTACAAATACCAGTCCGCAGCCACCCCAGAAATTCCGGCACTTAACCCCTCTCTTCCCACTCCCGAGTAGCGGTGGGATATGGGGTAATAAGGGGTTAATGTCACCTTGCTATTGTAAGGTGACATTAAGCCGGGTTAATAACGGAGAGGCGTCAATAAGACGCCTATCCATTACTAATCCAATAGTAAGAAAGGGTTAATAAAACACACACACATTTGGAAAAAAGTATTTTAATATTCTTCATTTAACCATACTTACCATACTTCAGCGCCTGCAAAAAAAAAGTAAAATAATAAACCGTATACTACCTTTCCGCCGTAGTCCAATTAATAACGAGTGTCCCACGACGATCTCCCCTATAGAACAGTGACATCGGGTGATGTCACTGCTCTATAGGACCCTCAGTGACACACTGACAGGAGACAATGGCTCCTGCAGTGCATCACTGAGGTTACTCTAGTTCACTGGTCTCACTTTATGAGAGACTAGGGACTATTTTCTCACAGGGGCGTAGAAATACCTTGTGAGGAATACATGATGGAAGGATACCTTCCATCATTGTGTTCCTGGAGCCCCTGGAGAGTGGTCGCATCAACTGATGCTCCTGCTCTCCACGGGAGATCGTCGTGGGACACTCGTTTTAATTCGATTTCTGCGGACAGGGAGTATATTGTTTGTTTATTATTTTAATATTTTTTACAGGTGACAATGGCTTCGGGGAACAAAGTGACAAGTGATGGTGAGTATGTACCCTATGTTATATGTACTGTATGTCTGTAGTATGTATGTATGTACTGTATGTCGCATGTCGTTGCAAGGTGCATGTCGTCGCATGGTGCATGTCGTCGCATGGTGCATGTCGTCGCATGGTGCATGTAGCATGGTGCATGTCGCCACATGGTGCATGTCACCGCATGGTGCATGTCACATGGTGCATGTTGCATGTCGTCGCATGGTGCATGTCGCCGCATGGTGCATGTCGTCGCATGGTGCATGTCGTCGCATGGTGCATGTCGTCGCATGGTGCATGCAGCATGTCGCCGCATGGTGCATGTCACATGGTGCATGTCGTCGCATGCAGCATGTCGACGCATGGTGCATGTTGCATGTTGTCGCATGGTGCATGTCACATGGTGCATGCAGCATGTCGTCGCATGGTACATGTCGTCGCATGGTGCATGTCGTCGCATGTAGCATGTCGCATGTTGTCGCATGGTGTATGTCGCATGGTGCATGTCGCTTGTCGTCGCATGTTGCATGTCGTCGCATGCAGCATGTCGTCGCATGGTGCATGTCGTCGCATGCAGCATGTCGTCGCATGGTGCATGTTGCATGTCGTCGCATGGTGCATGTCGTCGAATGTCGCATGTCGTCACATGGTGCATGTCGCCGCATGGTGCATGCATGTCGTCGCATGGTGCATGTCGTCACATGTAGCATGTCGTCGCATGTCGCATGGTGCATGTCGTTGCATGGTGTGTGTTGTATGTATGTATGTATGTACTGTGTATGTTTTTTTTTTACATTCAACACATTAGCCGGATGATGGGACTACTACTGTCCCATCATTGGCTAATGTGTCACTTACTGTCAGTGTAGCAGGCAGTCCCATCGGACGATGCCTGCACACACACACAGTGCCGGCACACACACATCGCCGGCACACACACACACACACATGCCGGCGGGCAGGCACCCGCACACGCCGGCGAGCAGGCACCCGCACACGCCGGCGGGCAGGCACCCGCACACGCCGGCGGGCAGGCACCCGCACACGCCAGTGGGCAGACCCCCGCACACGCCGGCGGGCAGGCACCCGCACACGCCGGCGGGCAGGCACCCGCACACACCGGCGGGCAGGCACCCGCACACGCCGGCGGGCAGAGCCCCGCACACGCCGGCGGGCAGGCACCCGCACACGCCGGCGGGCAGACCCCCGCACACGCCGGCGGGCAGGCACCCGCACACGCCGGCGGGCAGATCCCCGGCGACCGCAGCACAGCCCCACCCGCACATCATGATCCCAGCAGCAGTGAGCACACAGAGCCCCGCCCACCCCCAGCACAGCTATGCAGGCAGCCCACAGCACCGCCCACATCCCAGTCACTCTTGCTGAGTGACTGCTGACTGTGGGGGCTGGTCACGCCTGCTGCTGACGTCACGTCAATTTCTAGAGTCTGGAAATTGACGTGACGTCGGCGGAAATGAGCGGCGGCTGCAGTCTGGGGGTCACGTGACCCGGACTCAGCAGGCAGAATAGCGCCGCTCACAGGCGAAAACGGCAACGCCAAGTAATGGCACAATTCATTAGGGGCCCCGGGGGGATACATTGGGGGGTTAATTGAAAGTAGTGGACAACCCCTTTAACCCTTCAGGTGTTTCACCGGAATTTTTGGAATGTTTAAATAAAAATGAACATTTAACTTTTTTTCACAAAAAATTTACTTCAGCTCAAATTTGTTTTATTTTACCAAGAATTTTAACAGGAGAAAATGGACCCCAAACGTTGTTGAACAATTTGTCCTGAGTACGCTGATACCCCTTATGTGGGGGTAAACCCCTGTTTGGGCGCATGGCAGAGCACGGAAGCGAAGGTTTGACTTTTCAATGCAAAATTGACTGGAATTGAGATGGGATGCAATGTTGCGTTTGGAGAGCCACTGATGTGCCTAAACATTGAAACCCCCCCCACAAGTGACACCATTTTGGAAAGTAGACCCCCTAAGGAACTCATCTAGATGTGTTGTGAGAGCTTTGAACCCCCAAGTGAAATAAAAATTATTTTTAATTCCCACAAAAATTATTTTTTAGCCCCCAGTTTTGTATTTTTCCAAGGGTAACAGTTGAAATTGAACCCCAAAAGTTGTTGTCCAATTTGTCTCGAGTACGCTGATACCCAATATGTGGGGGGAACCACCGTTTGGGCGCATGGCAGAGCTCAGAAGGGAAGGAGAACCATTTGGAATGCAGACTTAGATGGAGTGGTCTGCAGGCGTCACGTTGCATTTGCAGAGCCCCTGATGTAACTAAACACTAGAAACCCCCCACAAGTGACCCCATATTGGAAACTAGTGTTGTGAGGACTTTAATCCCCCAAGTGTTTCCCTACAGTTTATAACGCAGAGCCCTGAAAATCTATATATATTTTTTTTTTACACAAAAATTATTTTTAGCCCCCAGTGTTATATTTTCCCAAGGGTAACAGGAGAAATTGGACCCCAAAAGTTTTTGTCCAATGTGTCCTGAGTACGCTGATACCCCATATGTTGGGGTAAACCCCTGTTTGGGCGCACGGGAGAGCTCGGAAGGGAAGGAGCACTGTTTTGCTTTTTCAACGCAGAATTGGCTGGCATTGAGATCGGACGCCATGTCGCGTTTGGAGAGCCCCTGATGTGCCTAAACAGTGGAAACCCTCCAATTATAACTGAAACCCTAATCCAAACACACCCCTAACCCTAATCTCAACGGTAACCCTAACCACACCCCTAACTCTGACACACCCCTAATCCCAACCCTATTCCCAACCGTAAATGTAATCCAAACCCTAACCCTAACTTTAGCCCCAACCCTAGCCTTGCCCTAACCCTAATGGGAAAATGCAAATAAATACATTTTTTTAATTTTGTAATTTTTCCCTAACTAAGGGGGTGATGAAGGGGGGTTTGATTTACTATTTATAGCGGGTTTTCTAGTGGATTTTTATGATTGGCAGCCGTCACACACTGAAAGACGCTTTTTATTGCAAAAAATATTTTTTGCGTTACCACATTTTGAGAGCTATAATTTTTCCATATTTTGGTTCACAGAGTCATGTAACATAGTAACATACATAGTAACATAGTTAGTAAGGCCGAAAAAAGACATTTGTCCATCCAGTTCAGCCTATATTCCATCATAATAAATACCCAGATCTACGTCCTTCTACAGAACCTAATAATTGTATGATACAGTATTGTTCTGCTCCAGGAAGACATCCAGGCCTCTCTTGAACCCCTCGACTGAGTTCGCCATCACCACCTCCTCAGGCAAGCAATTCCAGATTCTCACTGCCCTAACAGTAAAGAATCCTCTTCTATGTTGGTGGAAAAACCTTCTCTCCTCCAGACGCAAAGAATGCCCCCTTGTGCCCGTCACCTTCCTTGGTATAAACAGATCCTCAGCGAGATATTTGTATTGTCCCCTTATATACTTATACATGGTTATTAGATCGCCCCTCAGTCGTCTTTTTTCTAGACTAAATAATCCTAATTTCGCTAATCTATCTGGGTATTGTAGTTCTCCCATCCCCTTTATTAATTTTGTTGCCCTCCTTTGTACTCTCTCTAGTTCCATTATATCCTTCCTGAGCACCGGTGCCCAAAACTGGACACAGTACTCCATGTGCGGTCTAACTAGGGATTTGTACAGAGGCAGTATAATGCTCTCATCATGTGTATCCAGACCTCTTTTAATGCACCCCATGATCCTGTTTGCCTTGGCAGCTGCTGCCTGGCACTGGCTGCTCCAGGTAAGTTTATCATTAACTAGGATCCCCAAGTCCTTCTCCCTGTCAGATTTACCCAGTGGTTTCCCGTTCAGTGTGTAATGGTGATATTGATTCCCTCTTCCCATGTGTATAACCTTACATTTATCATTGTGAGGTCTTGTTTGTTGCGGGACGAGTTCCCGTTTTTATTGGTAACATTTTCAGGCACATGACATTTTTTGATTGCTTTCTATTCCGATTTTTGTGAGGCAGAATGACCAAAAACCAGCTATTCATTAATTTCTTTTGGGGGGGCGTTTATACAGTTCCGCGTTTGGTAAAATGGATAAAGCAGTTTTATTCTTTGGGTCAGTACAATTACAGCGATGCCTCATTTATATCATTTTTTTATGTTTTGGCGCTTTTATACGATAAAAACTATTTTGTAGAAAAAAATTATTATTTTTGCAACGCTTTATTCTGAGGACGATAACATTTTTATTTTTTTAACTGATGATGCTGTAATGGCGGCTCTTTTTTTGCGGGACAAGATGACGTTTTCATCGGTACCATGTTTATTTATATCCGTCTTTTTGATCGCATGTTATTCCACTTTTTTGTTCGGCGGTATGATAATAAAGCGTTGTTTTTTGCCTCTTTTTTTTTTTTTTTTACGGTGTTCACTGAAGGGGTTAACTAGTGGGACAGTTTTATAGGTCGGGTTGTTACGGACGCGGCGATACTAAATATGTGTACTTTTATTGTTTTTTTTATTTAGATAAAGGAATGTATTTATTGGAACAATATATATATATATATATATATATATATATATATATATATATATATATATATATATATATATATAGGGATTTTTTTTTATTTTTTTATTTTTTTTTTACACATGTAATATATATATATATATATATATATATATATATATATATATATATATATATATATATATATATATATTTTACTTTTTTACTTTGCCCCAGGTGGGGACATCACAGTAAAGTGACAGATCGCGGATCTGACACTTTGCTGTGCACTGTGTCAGATCAGTGATCTGACGTGCACAGCTCCAGGCTTACAGGTGCCTGCTCCGAGCAGGCGCTTGTAAGCCACCTCCCTGCAGGACCTGGATGCAGCCCCGCGGCCATTTTGGATCCGGGCCTGCTGCAGGGAGGAAGGTAGGAGACCCTCGGAGCAATGCGATCATATCGCGTTCTTCCGAGGGTCTCAGGTAAGCCCGCAGGGAGCCCCCTCCCTGCGCGATGCTTCCCTATACCGGCAGAACACTGCGATCATGTTTTATTGCAGTGTGCCGGGGGTTAATGTGCCGGGGGCGGTCCATGACCGCTCCTGGCACATAGTGGCGGATGTCAGCTGCGATAGTCAGCTGACACCAGGCCGCGATCGGCTGCGCTCCCCCCGTGAGCGCGGCTGATCGCGCTGGACGTACTATTCCGTCCTTGGGAAGTAAGGCCTACCCCACATGGACGGAATAGTGCATCCAATGGCAGAAAGTGGTTAAAGCCAGAAAGTTGCCATTTGAAATTACTTTAACCCCTTAGTGACAGAGCCAATTTGGTACTTAATGACCAGGCCAATTTTTGCAATTCTGACCACTGTCACTTTATGAGGTTATAACTCTGGAACGCTTCAACGGATCCCGCTGATTCTGAGATTGTTTTTTCGTGACATATTGTACTTCATGTTAGTGGTAACATTTCTTCGATATTACTTGCGATTATTTATGAAAAAAACGGAAATATGGCGAAAAATTTTAAAATTTTGCAATTTTCAAACTTTGTATTTTTATGCCCTTAAATCAGAGAGATATGTCATGAAAAATAGTTAATAAATAACATTTCCCACATGTCTACTTTACATCAGCACAGTTTTGGAAACAAAATTTTTTTTTGTTAGGGAGTTATAAGGGTTAAAAGTTGACCAGCAATTTCTCATTTTTACAACACCATTTTTTTTAGGGACCACATCACATTTGAAGTCATTCTGAGGGGTCTATATGATAGAAAATAATGAAGTGTGACACCATTCTAAAAACTACACCCCTCAAGGTTCTCAAAACCACATTCAAGAAGTTTATTAACCCTTTACGTGCTTCACAGGAACTGAAACAATGTGGAAGGAAAAAATGAACATTTAACTTTTTTTTGCAAACATCTTAATTCAGAACCATTTTTTTTATTTTCACAAGTGTAAAAACAGAAATGTAACCATAAATTTTGTTATGCAATTTCTCCTGAATACGCCAATACCCCATATGTGGGGGTAAACCACTGTTAGGGCGCACCGCAGAACTTAGAAGTGAAGGAGCGCCGTTTGACTTTTTCAATGCAGAATTGGCTGGAATTGAGATCGGACACCATGTCACATTTAGAGAGCCCCTGATGTACCTAAACAGTGGAAACTCCCCACAAGTGACACCATTTTGGAAACTAGACCCCTTAAGGAACTTATCTAGATGTGTGGTGAGCACTTTGAACCCCCAAGTGCTTCACAGAAGTTTATAACGTAGAGCCGTGAAAATAAAAAATCGCTTTTGTTTACACAAAAATGATCTTTTCGCCCACAAATTCTTATTTTCACAAGGGTAACAGGAGAAATTAGACCACAAAAGTTGTTGAGCAATTTCTCCTGAGTACGCGGATACCCAATATGTGGGGGTAAACAACTGTTAGGGCGCACCGCAGAGCTTGGAAGAGAAGGAGTGCCGTTTTACTTTTTCAATGTAGAATTGGCTGGAATTGAGATTGGACGCCATGTCGCGTTTGGAGAGCCCCTGATGTGCCTAAACAGTAGAAATCCCCCACAAGTGACCCCATTTTGGAAACTAGACCCCCCATGGAACTTATCTAGATGTGTGGTGAGAACCTTGAATGCCCAAGTGCTTCACAGAAGTTTATAATGCAGAGCCGTGAAAATAAAAAATATTTTTTTTTTCCACAAAAAAGATTTTTTAGCCACCAAATTTGTATTTTCACAAGGGTAACAAGAGAAATTGGACCCCAAAAGTTGTTGTTCAATTTGTCCTGAGTATGCTGGTACCCCATATGTGGGGGTAAACCACTGTTTGGGCGCACGGCAGAGCTCGGAAGGAAGGAGCGCCGTTTTGGAATGCAGACTTTGATAGAATGGTCTGCGGGTATTATGTTGCGTTTGCAGAGCCCCTGATGTACCTAACCAGTAGAAACCCTCCACAAGTGACCCCATTTTGGAAACTAGACCCCCCAAGGAATTTATCTAGATGTGTGGTGAGAACTTTGAATGCCCAAGTGCTTCACAGAAGTTTAGAATGCAGAGTCGTGAAAATAAAAAATATTTTTTTCCACAAAAAAGATATTGTAGCCCCCAAGTTTTTATTTTCACAAGGGTAACAGGAGAAATTGGACTGCAATAGTTGTTGTCCAATTTATCCCGAGTACGCTGATGCGCCATATGTGGGGGTAAACCACTGTTTGGGCGCACGGCAGAGCTCGGAAGGGAAGGAGCGCCTTTTTGGAATGCAGACTTTGATAGAATGGTCTGTGGGCATTATGTTGCGATTGCAGAGCCCCTGATGTACCTAAACTGTAGTAACCCCCCACAAGTGACCCCATTTTGGAAACTAGACCCCCCAAGGAACTTATCTAGATGTGTGGTGAGAACTTTGAATGCCCAAGTGCTTCACAGAAGTTTAGAATGCAGAGTCGTGAAAATAAAAAATATTATTTTTTTCACAAAAAAGATTTTGTAGCCCCCAAGTTTTTATTTTCACAAGGGTAACAAGAGAAATTGGACCCCAGAAGTTGTTGTCCAATTTATCCTGAGTACGCTGATGCCCCATATGTGGGGGTAACCCACTGTTTGGGCGCACGGCAGAGCTCAGAAGGGAGGGAGCACCATTTGACTTTTTGAGCGCAAAATTGGCTGTCGTATTTGGAGACCCCCTGATGTACCTAAACAGTGGAAATCCCCCAATTCTAGCTCCAACCCTAACCCCAACACACCCCTAACCCTAATCCCAACCTCATCCATAATCCTAATCACTAACCCTAACCATAATCACAACCCTTACCCCAAAACAACCCTAATGTCAACCCTAACCATAACCCTAATCAAAACCCTAAATCCAACACACCCCTAATCCTAATCTCAACCCTAACCTCAAACCTAACCCTAATCCCAATACACCCCTAATCACAACCCTAACCTTAACCCTAATCCCAAACCTAACCCTAATCCCAAGCGTAACCCTAATGCCAACCCTAACCCTAATACGAACCCTAATCCAAACCCTAACCCTAATCCCAGCTCTAACCCTAACTTTAGCCCCAACCCTAGCCCTAACTTTAGCCCCAACCCTAACCCTAGCCCTAGGGCTACTTTCACACTTGCGTCGTTTGGCATTCCATCGCAATCCGTCGTTTTGGACAAGAAACGGATCCTGCAAATGTGCCCGCAGGATGCGTTTTTTGCCCATAGACTTGTATTGCCGACGGATCGTGACGGATGGCCACACGTCGCGTCCGTCGTGCACTGGATCAGTTGTGTTTTGGCGGAGCGTCGGCACAAAAAAAGTTCAATGAAACTTTTTTTGTACGTCGCATCCGCCATTTCTGACCGCGCATGCGTGGCCGTAACTCCGCCCCCTCCTCCCCAGGACATAGATTGGGCAGCGGATGTGTTGAAAAACAACAGCTGCTGCCAACGTTGTGCACAATTTTCACAACGTGCGTCGGTATGTCGGGCCGACGCATTGCGACGGCCCCGTACCGACGTAAGTGTGAAAGAAGCCTAACCCTAAGTTTAGCCCCAACCCTAACCCTAAATTTAGCCCCAACCCTAACCCTAAATTTAGCCCCAACCCTAACCCTAAATTTAGCCCCAACCCTGGCCCTAACCCTAGCCCTACCCCTAACCTAACCCTACCCCTAACCCTACCCCTAACCCTAACCTAACCCTACCCCTAACCCTACCCCTAACCCAACCCTACCCCTAACCTAACCCTACCCCTAACCTAACCCTACCCCTAACCCTACCCCTAACCCTACCCCTACCCCTAACCCTAATTTTAGCCCCAACTGCTGTTCTCCTGCCGGCCGGCAGATGGAGACAGATGGCGGGCGCACTGGGCATGCGTCCGCCATGTTCTGCTGCCGGCGGCCAGGAGGAGCAGCAAGAGGATCCAGGGACCTAGGTGAGTATGCTAGAGTCCCCGAATCCCCCTATTTCTCTGTCCTCTGATGTGCGATCACATCAGAGGACAGAGAATTACACTTTACTTTTTTTTTTTTTTTGCGGTCGCCGGTAAACAGTTAATTACCGGCGATCGCAAAACAGGGGTCGGTAATACCGACCCCGATCGTGCTCTTTGGGGTCTCGGCTACCCCCGGCAGCCGAGACCCCAAAGATTCTCCCGGTGCCGGCCGGAGCATCGGGGGAGCTAGGTGAGTATTGGGGGGCCACCTGGGACCCCTTTTCTCTGTCCTCCGATGTGCGATCACATCGGAGGACAGAGAAATTAAAAAGAGATCGCTTTTTCTTTTTTTTTTTGCGATCGCCGGTAAACGGTTAATTACCGGCGATCGCAAATGCGGGGTGGGTTAAAAAAAACCCCGAATCATGTTCTCTGGGGTCTCGGCTACCCTCGGCAGCCGAGACCCCGGAGAAAATCGGCCTCTGGGGGGCGCTATGGACTTTTTCCACAGCGCCGTTAATTAACGGCGCTGTGGTTTAAGTACCCTTAGCGGCCGCCGTTAAAAGGCGTATCGGCGGTCGCTAAGGGGTTAATTTTGTGCTATGTCTGTGATCTGCTTTTTTTCTACAAAATTAAACAACTGAATGAACATCTTCCAAGGCCGGTGATTCCATAATTTTTGCCAGGGGCTGCATAGTAGTTATATTTGTGTACATAGGGGGCAGTATTATAGTAGTTGTATTCTTGTATATAGGGGGCAGTATTGTTGTAGTTATATTCTTGTACATGGGGGACAGTAATATAGTCTGCCTCCTATCTATAAGAATATGGTCTCAGTGTACTGCCCCTTTATTTTGCGCTCTTTACTCTCTTCCCTGTATATAAATTGATTTTTTTTTATAGCCAAGTGGGCGTTGTCAAAAACTCTACTCTACTGGAGTCATCTTAAGGACCACAGCTATATAGCCAACAAGGCTAGATTTACATATAGGAAACGGAGTGGTGCAAGAACAAAAGAAACACAACTCCAAATTAAGGATAACAACGTCATTGATGCCAGGTAAAAAAATGTATTTATAGCAAGTGGAAGGTTCTGTGTAGCAGCGCAACATATAACACATCAGGACTGAAACCTATAATGAATTGTCATGACCCGGCCCCGGGATCCAGCTGTAAACATGAGGCTGACCATGCACATTGTACGTATGTGCCTGGTGTCAGGATGATGCCTGTAAGCGGTTCTTGTGCACAGAAATAGCCTTATATTCTCAGGGACTAATTTCCGCTTGGCTCTCGGGTTCACACACAATTAAATGCCACTTCCACCTGGTATTTCTAGAAATAACTGCTTGGTTCAAGCCTCACGAGGGAAGGTGATTGAACATAATCTAGGAGAAAATAAAATTGCTGCTTATTGAGATGGTCGCCTTAATAATAATGCAGCTGCTCTGACATCACTAAGCACAGGTCAGGGCTCCCCACCATTACAGTATTAGTTAAAAACATCATTCGGCTGGATTACAACGATCAATGTTCATTCAATCCATTTTATTTTTTACAATTTATTGAGAACACAAAAAAAACACAATAAAAAAAATCTCCAAGGGAATTTCCTTTTAGTATAAAATGTGAAACAGAACATTTGTGAGAAATCTTTGAATGGTCTATTCAGCATTGCAGAAGGTAACATTAAGTTACAGAAGTTATTGCAGTCATAGTATTTTTTTTTAAGTGAATTATGGGAAAGGTCATTTTAAGGCTACCTCATTCAAAGTGACAGACAAAGAGGCGGTACTATCTGTGTCTCCATAATTTGAGAGACAAGTGGGCAGTACTATCTGTACCTATTTGATTTACAGAGGCCTAACAAGAAGGCAATGTTATGAACATTTCCTTCATTCATGCAGTAGGGAGGCACTACCATCTAGATACTGTATATCATTTACAGAGAGACTGGGAGGCCGTACTATCTGTGTTTGCATCACTTACAGAGACAAGAAGGCAGTGCCATCATTATCTGCATCATTTACAGGGGAATAGAGGAGCAGTACTATCTGTGCATACGTAATTTTCACACAAACAAATGAGACGGTTCTAAGCATGCTTCATTTACAGTAAAACAAAGACGCAGCACTATCTGTGCCAACAACAATTACAAGAAGGGGGATGGGCTTAAGGAACAAGTAGCCTCTATTCGTACATAATTTACAGAGAAATAGAGATGCAGTAGTATCTGTGCCTGCAACATTTACAGATATAGCCAGAGAGGCATCATTTACAGAGAGTGACAAGGACGTATTACAATCAGTGCAAACCAATTAGGGGCAGACGCTACAGATACCCAGTCTTTCCTTGTCAATGTTACAAGAAAATTAGGTAATTCTACTGTAATCTAAATCATTTATGCACAGAAACAGAGAGACAATACTATCTGTCTACAGAATTTACAAAACGACAGGGAGACAGTACTTCCTGTCTACAGAATTTACAATGACGGTGAAGCAGTACTATCTGTCTACAGAATTTACAAAGAGACGGGGAAGCAGTACTATTTGTCTACAGAATTTACAAAGATACAGGGAGACAGTACTATCTGTATACAGAATTTACAAACATACATGGAGAAAGTACTATCTGTCTACAGAATTTATAAAGACACAGGGAGACAGTACTATCGGTCTACAGAATTTATAAAGAGACAGGGAGACAGTACTATCGGTCTACAGAATTTATAAAGAGACAGGGAAGCAGTACTGTCTGTCTACAGAATTTACAAACATACAGGGAGACAGTACTATCTGTCTACAGAATTTACAAAGAGACGGGGAAGCAGTACTATTTGTCTACAGAATTTACAAAGATACAGGGAGACAGTACTATCTGTATACAGAATTTACAAACATACATGGAGAAAGTACTATCTGTCTACAGAATTTATAAAGACACAGGGAGACAGTACTATCGGTCTACAGAATTTATAAAGAGACAGGGAGACAGTACTATCGGTCTACAGAATTTATAAAGAGACAGGGAAGCAGTACTGTCTGTCTACAGAATTTACAAACATACAGGGAGACAGTACTATCTGTCTGCAGAATTTAAAAAAATACAGGGAGACAATACTATCTGTCTGCAGAATTTACAAAGATACAGGGAGACAGTACTATCTGTCTGCAGAATTTACAAAGATACAGGGAGACAGTACTATCTGTCTGCAGAATTTACAAAGATACAGGGAGACAGTACTATCTGTCTGCAGAATTTACAAAGATACAAGGAGACAATACTATCTGTCTGCAGAATTTACAAAGATACAGGGAGACAGTACTATCAGTCTACAGAATTTACAAAGATACAGGGAGACAGTACTATCTGTCTGCAGAATTTACAAAGATACAGGGAGACAGTACTATGTGTCTGCAGAATTTACAAAGATACAGGGAGACAATACTATCTGTCTGCAGAATTTACAAAGATACAGGGAGACAGTACTATCAGTCTACAGAATTTACAAAGATACAGGGAGACAATACTATCTGTCTGCAGAATTTACAAAGATACAGGGAGACAATACTATCTGTCTGCAGAATTTACAAAGATACAGGGAGACAGTACTATCAGTCTACAGAATTTACAAAGATACAGGGAGACAATACTATCTGTCTGCAGAATTTACAAAGATACAGGGAGACAGTACTATCAGTCTGCAGAATTTACAAAGAGACAGGGAAGCAGTATTATTGGCACAGGCAAGTTTTGCAGCAAGGGGCATGAAAGCAGTACAAAAAAGGGAAGGCAACTACATGTCAAATACTTTAATATAGCGCCAACATATTCCGCAGCGCTTTACATTTTAGAGGGGACTTGTACAGACAATAAAAGACATTACAGCATAACATAAATCAACAGAGACCACGATAAGTGAGGGTACGGCTGCTTAGAAGCTACAATCTGAGAGGAAATAGGGGGGGACTTGAAAGGTGGATGGTAACAAATGCTTGTATTGTACAGTCCAGCCATAATAAAACCAAAAACACATGGGCTACTTGCACAGTGAACAAGTCTGTAGAAACCTGTTCACACCACCAAAGAACTTGAAGACACAAAAGCGCACAGAGAGGTAAAAAAAATACTCTTTTGTAAAAAAGTCACAGTAAATAAGCAAGTACTAGTCAAAAAATGAAAAAATACAGGGTATTTAGTTAATACGTTTTTTTGCAAAAAAAGTATGTTAAGCTGCTCCACCAATCGCCAAGGTATACCCATAATAGAGCAGTCCTGTCTAATGTATATAATCCCTATCTGATGTATTTAAAAACCTGATCATCTGTATGGTACCTGTATGAACAGGGTTCAGAGAGAAAATATCCATGTAGAACTTGCATGATGGAACAGCTACAATGCAAATGACCCACAGAGGAGTGGTGGACTCCCCAGTCTTGTAGAAACAAGAGAACAAATATAAAATCAAAAACACATGGGCTACTTGCACAGTGAACAAGTCTGTAGAAACCTGTTCACACCACCAAAGAACTTGAAGACATAAAAGCGCACAGAGAGGTCAAAAAATACTCTGTTGTAAAAAAAGTCACAGTAAATAAGCAAGTGCTAGTCAAAAAATGAAAAAATACAGGGTATTTAGTTAATACGGTTTTTTACAAAAAAAAGTATGTTAAGCTGCTCCACCAATCGCCACCAATATTTAAATACATCAGATAGGGATTATATACATTAGACAGGACTGCTCTATTATGGGTATACCTTGGCGATTGGTGGAGCAGCTTAACATATGTGGGGGGGGGCTCGGAAGGGAAGGAGCATCATTTGGAATGCAGACTTAGATGGATTGGTCTGCAGGCGTCACATTGCGTTTGCAGAGCCCCTAATGTACCTAAACAGTAGAAACCCCCCACAAGTGACCCCATATTGGAAACTAGACCCCTCAATGAACTTATCTAGATGTGTTGTGAGAACTTTGAACCCCCAAGTGTTTCACTACAGTTTATAACGCAGAGCCGTGAAAATAAAAAATCCTTTTTTTTCCCACAAAAATAATTTTTTAGCCCCCAGTTTTGTATTTTCCCAAGGGTAACAGGAGAAATTGGACCTCAAAAGTTGTTGTCCTATTTGTCCTGAGTACGCTGATACCTCATATGTTGGGGTAAACCCCTGTTTGGGCACACGGGAGAGCTCGGAAGGGAAGGAGCACTGTTTTACTTTTTCAACGTAGAATTGGCTGGAATTGAGATCGGATGCCATGTCGTGTTTGGAGAGCCCCTGATGTGCCTAAACAGTGGAAACCCCCCAATTATAACTGAAACCCTAATCCAAACACACCCCTAACCCTAATTCCAATGGTAACCCTAACCACACCTCTAACCCTGACACACCCCTAACCCTAATCCCAACCCTATTCCCAACTGTAAATGTAATCTAAACCCTAACCCTAACTTTAGCCCCAACCCTAACTGTAGCCCCAACCCTAGCCTTAACCCTAGCCCTAGCCCTAACGCTAACCCTAGCCATAACCTTAACCCTAGCCCTAATCCTAGCCCTAACTCTAGCCCTAACCCTAGCCCTAATCCTAACCCTAGCCCTAACCCTAGCCCTAATGGGAAAATGGAAATAAATACATTTTTTTACTTTTCCCTAACTAAGGGGGTGATGAAGGGGGGTTTGATTTACTTTTATAGCGAGTTTTTTAGCGGGTTATTATGATTGGCAGCCGTCACACACTGAAAGACGCTTTTTATTGCAAAAAATATTTTTTGCGTTACCACATTTTGAGAGCTATAATTTTTCCATATTTTGGTCCACAGAGTCATGTGAGGTCTTGTTTTTTGCGGGACGAGTTGACGTTTTTATTGGTAACATTTTCGGGCACGTGACATTTTTTGATCGCTTTTTATTCCGATTTTTGTGAGGAAGAATGACCAAAAACCAGCTATTCATGAATTTCTTTTGGGGGAGGCGTTTATACCGTTCCGCGTTTGGTAAAATTGATAAAGCAGTTTTATTCTTCAGTTCAGTACGATTACAGCGACACCTCATTTATATCATTTTTTTATGTTTTGGCGCTTTTATACGATAAAAACTATTTTACAGAAAAAATAATTATTTTTGCATCGCTTTATTCTCAGGACTATAACTTTTTTATTTTTTTGCTGATGATGCTGTATGGCGGTTCGTTTTTTGCGGGACAAGATGACGTTTTCAGCGGTACCATGGTTATTTATATCTGTCTTTTTGATCGCGTGTTATTCCACTTTTTGTTCGGCGGTATGATAATAAAGCATTGTTTTTTGCCTCTTTTTTTTTTTCTTACGGTGTTTTCTGAAGGGGTTAACTAGTGGGCCAGTTTTATAGGTCGGGTCGTTACGGACGCGGCGATACTAAATATGTGCACTTTTATTGTTTGTTTTTTTATTTAGATGAAGAAATGTATTTATGGGAATAATATTTTTTTTTTTTTCCATTATTTAGGAATATTTTTTTTTATTTTTTTTTTTACACATTTGGAAAGATTTTTTTTAACTTTTTTACTTTGTCCCAGGGGGGGGGACATCACAGATCAGTGATCTGACAGTTTGCACAGCACTCTGTCAGATCACTGATCTGACATGCAGCACTGCAGGCTTCACAGTGCCTGCTCTGAGCAGGCTCCGTGAAGCCACCTCCCTCCCTGCAGGACCTGGATCCGCGGCCATCTTGGATCCGGGCCTGGAGCAACCAGGGAGGGAGGTAAGACCCTCGCAGCAACGCGATCACATCGCGTTGCTGCGGGGGGCTCAGGGAAGCCCGCAGGGAGCCCCCTCCCTGCGCGATGCTTCCCTATACCTCCGGCACACTGCGATCATCTTTGATCGCGGTGTGCCGGGGTTAATGTGCCGGGGGCGGTCCGTGACCGCTCCTGGCACATAGTGCCGGATGTCAGCTGCGATAAGCAGCTGGCACCCGGCCGCGATCGGCGGCGCTCCCCCCGTGAGCGCTGCCGATCGCTATGACGTACTATCCCGTCCAGGGTCAGATAGGCCCAGGGCACCTCAACGGGATAGTACGTCTAAGGTCACAGAGGGGTTAACATACATTTTTTTGCAAAAAAAACGTATTAACTAAATACCCTGTATTTTTTCATTTTTTGACTAGCACTTGCTTATTTACTGTGACTTTTTTACAACAGAGTATTTTTTGACCTCTCTGTGCACTTTTGTGTCTTCAAGTCCAGCCATAATGTAATAAATCGGGTGTTCATGTAATGCTGCATGAACCGGTTATCAACCAGTATGTGTAAGAGTACAGACACAGAGGGCTATTAAATGCATACAGCATGTGAGGACATATGACTTTAAAGGAAATCTGTCCCCCTGGCAATTTTGAGCTATTACCATGGGCATACAGGTAAATGAATGGTTAACCCAGTTTTACCTTTATGCCTCATAGCTGGGTTGTAGATCTGAAGAAATTCATTTATAATGTTATATGCTAATGATATCTTCCAGGCTTCAGGGCATGTGGTGCCTGGAAATAATCGCTGCCTCCTGACATCATTATAATGGTCCCCCTCCCATCAGAGTCACACTGACCTGGTCGGCGCTAATTTATCACGCGGTTATGTGAACCAAGTGCGCCTTCCTATGGGCAGTGTCATTCAATTACCTGTGTGCCCATAGTAATAAATCAAAATGATCCAGGGAGGGACAGATTCCCTTTTACAGTAAATTGGGGAAGGGGCTTAAAAGTTCTGATTTTGGGAGTTATCTAGCCCCATCTGTTCTCGCCTCATCATGGTGCTATATAGTGACCACCTAGCGCCATACAGTGCACACAGTGCTATACAGCCCTACATTAAGTGCTTATGCCTATAAAAACATACGGTAATAGAAAGAAAGCAAAACTCTCTATGGATTTCTTTTTTATATCTATTTTTTTTTAAAACATTTTGATGTGTTTTCCAGCTGTGATTTTTGCAGACAAAATTCAGTGAGTGCATCGCCACTCCACGGGGATCGGGAATAATAACACGGCAAGTCCATGGAAGTGGCTTGTGGATCACTGAGATATCTGCTCCATTTGTTTTGCATGTGAAACGGCAGTAGCATATAAAATCCTCACAACGCTCTTGGTGTTCGTTGCCCAAAGATCTATCGAAGGGGACACCTACCAGGAGCGAAAACGAGGGTAAACAGCGAGGGGACTATAGGGTAACCAAATGTAACTAGCATTATACTACAATAATAACACAGTGATTCACAGGAGTCCAGGGCACTAAATGCACTTCTATTCTGTGCGTACCATAGCGTTGTCAGCACTGTATGATTACGTTGGTAAAGCATGGAACTTGCACGTTATTCTAGGTACAGTATGGGCACCGTTGGCACTACATGAATATTTATCTGTCCACAGCATAGTACCATTTGGGCACTGTACGACTATATAAGCAAATATTGGCACTTTATGTGCATGCATTGGCTCTAGGGTACTGTGTGGCACTTTCTAGGCATTGTACGACACTGTGGAAGGACATGCATGGAAAATAGGGACTAAGAGTCACTGATGTTTGTACAAACTGTGCATAAATCTGTAGTACAAGACAATATATTATAGTATAGTCACGGCAAAAAGTATTGACACCCTTGAAATTGTTCCAGAAATTGAAGTATTTCTCCCAGAAAATTATTGCAATTACACATGTTCTATTATAAACACTTTTATTTCTTTTGTTTGCACTGGAACACACAAAAAAAAACCACACAAAAAAAGGCAAATTGGACATAATTTTACTAAACCCCAAAAATGAGCCCGACAAAATGATTGCCATTCTCAAATTAATATTTAGTTGCACCCCCTTTGGAATAAATAACTGCAATCAATAGCTTCCTATAACCATCCACAAGCTTCTTGTGCTTCTCAGCTTTAATTTTGGACCATTCTTCTTTTGCAAACTGCTCCCGGCCTCTCACATCAGAAGGCGTCTTCTCCCAACAACAATTATAAGATCTCTCCACAGGTGATCCATGGGAATTAGATCTGGACTGTTATGTCTGCTAATGAAAGGTGTAATGAAGGCAATCCAGAGACACAGTGTGCCTAGCGATCAGAGCGCACACAGTGATCTGACAAATACCCAAAAACAAAAGAACGAGCTCTGAGACGTGGAAACTCTGTAGACTGCACACCTGATCCTATCCTAAACACAACTAAAAGTGGCTGTGGATTGCGCCTAACCACTACCTATGCAACTCGGCACAGCCTAAGAAACTAGCTAGCCTGAAGATAGAAAAATAGGCCTGACTTGCCCCCAGAGAAATACCCCAAAGGAAAAGGCAGCCCCCCACATATAATGACTGTGAGTAAGATGAAAAGACAAAACGTAGGGATGAAATAGATTCAGCAAAGTGGGGCCCGATATTCTTAGACAGAGCGAGGACAGTAAAGCGAACTTTGCAGTCTACAAAAAACCCTAAAGCGAAACCCACGCAAAGGGGGCAAAAAAGACCCACCGTGCCGGACTAACGGCACGGCGGTACACCCTTTGCGTCTCAGAGCTTCCAGCAAAACAAAAGACAAGCTGGACAGAAAAAAGGCAACAAAATAGCAAAAAAGCACTTAGCTATACAGAGCAGCAGGTCACAGGAACAATCAGGAGAAGCTCAGATCCAACACTGGAACATTGACTAGGAGCAAGGATAGCAGCATCAGGTGGAGTTAAGTAACAAAGCAGCTAATGAGCTCACCAGAACACCTGAGGAAGGAAGCTCAGAAGCTGCAGTACCACTTGTGACCACAGGAGTGAATTCAGCCACTGAATTCACAACAGTACCCCCCCCCCCTTGAGGAGGGGTCACCGAACCCTCACCAGAGCCCCCAGGCCTACCAGGATGAGCCGCATGAAAGGCACGAACAAGATCGGGAGCATGAACATCAGAGGCAAAAACCCAGGAATTATCTTCCTGAGCATAACCCTTCCATTTAACCAGATACTGGAGTTTCCGTCTAGAAACACGAGAATCCAAAATCTTCTCCACAATATACTCCAATTCCCCCTCCACCAAAACCGGGGCAGGAGGCTCAACAGATGGAACCATAGGTGCCACGTATCTCCGCAACAATGACCTATGGAATACATTATGTATGGAAAAGGAGTCTGGGAGGGTCAGACGAAAAGACACAGGATTGAGAACCTCAGAAATCCTATACGGACCAATAAAACGAGGTTTAAATTTAGGAGAGGAAACCTTCATAGGAATATGACGAGAAGATAACCAAACCAGATCCCCAACACGAAGTCGGGGACCCACACGGCGTCTGCGATTAGCGAAAAGTTGAGCCTTCTCCTGGGACAAGGTCAAATTGTCCACTACCTGAGTCCAGATCTGCTGCAACCTGTCCACCACAGAATCCACACCAGGACAGTCCGAAGACTCAACCTGTCCTGAAGAGAAACGAGGATGGAACCCAGAATTGCAGAAAAATGGAGAAAACAAGGTAGCCGAGCTGGCCCGATTATTAAGGGCGAACTCAGCCAACGGCAAAAAGGACACCCAATCATCCTGGTCTGCAGAAACAAAACATCTCAGATATGTTTCCAAGGTCTGATTGGTTCGTTCGGTCTGGCCATTAGTCTGAGGATGGAAAGCCGAGGAAAAGGATAGGTCAATGCCCATCCTACCACAAAAGGCTCGCCAGAACCTTGAAACAAACTGGGAACCTCTGTCAGAAACAATATTCTCAGGAATGCCATGCAACCGAACCACATGCTGAAAGAACAAAGGTACCAAATCAGAGGAGGAAGGCAATTTAGCCAAGGGCACCAGATGGACCATTTTAGAAAAGCGATCACAGACCACCCAAATGACTGACATCTTTTGAGAAACGGGAAGGTCAGAAATGAAATCCATCGAAATATGTGTCCAAGGCCTCTTTGGGACCGGCAAGGGCAAAAGCAACCCACTGGCACGAGAACAGGAGGGCTTAGCCCTAGCACAAAT
The DNA here is from genome assembly GCF_032444005.1 of Ranitomeya imitator. NCBI lineage: Eukaryota > Metazoa > Chordata > Amphibia > Anura > Dendrobatidae > Ranitomeya > Ranitomeya imitator. The sequence continues at coordinate 799,294,423 of NC_091282.1, forward strand.
CCCACAGGACTGCACAAAAGTACGTACATCCCGTGACAGAGATGGCCACCAGAAGGATCTAGCCACTAACTCTCTGGTACCAAAGATTCCAGGATGACCAGCCAACACCGAACAATGAAGTTCAGAGATAAGTTTATTAGTCCACCTATCAGGGACGAACAGTTTCTCCGCTGGACAACGATCAGGTTTATTCGCCTGAAATTTTTGCAGCACCCGCCGCAAATCAGGGGAGATGGCAGACACAATGACTCCTTCCTTGAGGATACCCCTGGCTCAGATAAACCCGGAGAGTCGGGCACAAAACTCCTAGACAGAGCATCCGCCTTCACATTTTTAGAGCCCGGAAGGTACGAAATCACAAAGTCGAAGCGGGCAAAAAATAACGACCAACGGGCCTGTCTAGGATTCAAGCGCTTGGCAGACTCGAGATAAGTCAAGTTCTTATGATCAGTCAATACCACCACGCGATGCTTAGCTCCTTCAAGCCAATGACGCCACTCCTCGAATGCCCACTTCATGGCCAGCAACTCTCGGTTGCCCACATCATAATTACGCTCAGCGGGCGAAAACTTCCTGGAAAAGAAAGCACATGGTTTCATCACTGAGCAATCAGAACCTCTCTGTGACAAAACCGCCCCTGCTCCAATCTCAGAAGCATCAACCTCGACCTGGAACGGAAGAGAAACATCTGGCTCACACAACACAGGGGCAGAACAAAAACGACGCTTCAACTCCTGAAAAGCTTCCACAGCAGCAGAAGACCAATTGACCAAATCAGCACCCTTCTTGGTCAAATCGGTCAATGGTTTGGCAATGCTAGAAAAATTACAGATGAAGCAACGATAAAAATTAGCAAAGCCCAGGAACTTTTGCAGACTTTTCAGAGATGTCGGCTGAATCCAATCCTGGATGGCTTGGACCTTAACTGGATCCATCTCGATAGTAGAAGGGGAAAAGATGAATCCCAAAAATGAAACTTTCTGCACACCGAAGAGACACTTTGATCCCTTCACAAACAAAGAGTTAGCACGCAGGACCTGAAAAACCATTCTGACCTTCTTCACATGAGACTCCCAATCATCTGAGAAGATCAAAATGTCATCCAAGTAAACAATCAGGAATTTATCCAGGTACTCACGGAAGATGTCATGCATAAAGGATTGAAACACTGATGGAGCATTGGCAAGTCCGAACGGCATCACTAGATACTCAAAATGACCCTCGGGCGTATTGAATGCAGTTTTCCATTCATCTCCTTGCCTGATTCTCACCAGATTATACGCACCACGAAGATCTATCTTAGTGAACCAACTAGCCCCCTTAATCCGAGCAAACAAGTCAGATAACAATGGCAAGGGATACTGAAATTTAACAGTTATCTTATTAAGAAGGCGGTAATCAATACACGGTCTCAGCGAACCATCCTTCTTAGCTACAAAGAAGAACCCTGCTCCCAGTGGTGATGACGATGGGCGAATATGTCCCTTCTCCAGGGATTCCTTCACATAACTGCGCATAGCGGCGTGTTCGGGCACGGATAAATTAAATAATCGACCTTTAGGGAATTTACTACCAGGAATCAAATTGATAGCACAATCACAATCCCTATGCGGAGGTAGGGCATCGGACTTGGGCTCTTCAAATACATCCTGATAATCAGACAAGAACTCTGGGACCTCAGAAGGGGTGGATGACGAAATCGACAAAAATGGAACATCACCATGTACCCCCTGACAACCCCAGCTGGATACCGACATGGAATTCCAATCCAATACTGGATTATGGGTTTGTAGCCATGGCAACCCCAACACGACCACATCATGCAGATTATGCAACACCAGAAAGCGAATAACTTCCTGATGTGCAGGAGCCATGCACATGGTCAGCTGGGCCCAGTACTGAGGTTTATTCTTGGCCAAAGGTGTAGCATCAATTCCTCTCAATGGAATAGGACACCGCAAAGGCTCCAAGAAAAACCCAAAACGTTTAGCATAATCCAAATCCATCAGATTTAGGGCAGCGCCTGAATCCACAAACGCCATGACAGAAAACGACGACAAAGAGCATATCAAGGTAATGGACAGAAGGAATTTGGACTGTACAGTACCAATGACGGCAGACCTAGCGGACCGCTTAGTGCGCTTAGGACAATCAGAAATAGCATGAGTGGAATCACCACAGTAGAAACATAGCCCATTCAGACGTCTGTATTCCTGCCGTTCCACTCTGGTCATAGTCCTATCGCACTGCATAGGCTCAGGTTTAACCTCAGGCAATACCGCCAAATGGTGCACAGATTTACGCTCGCGCAAGCGTCTACCGATCTGAATGGCTAAAGACAAAGACTCATTCAAACCAGCAGGCATAGGAAATCCCACCATGACATCCTTAAGAGCCTCAGAGAGACCCTTTCTGAACAAAGCTGCCAGCGCAGATTCATTCCACTGAGTGAGTACTGACCATTTCCTAAATTTCTGACAATATACTTCTATATCATACTGACCCTGGCACAAAGCCAGCAAATTTTTCTCAGCCTGATCCACTGAATTAGGCTCATCGTACAGTAATCCGAGTACCAGGAAAAACGCATCGACACTACTCAATGCAGGGTCTCTTGGCGCAAGAGAAAATGCCCAGTCTTGAGGGTCGCCGCGCAAAAAAGAAATAATAATCAAAACCTGTTGAATAGGATTACCAGAAGAATGAGGTTTCAAGGCCAGAAATAGCTTACAATTATTTTTGAAACTTGGAAACTTAGTTCTATCTCCAAAAAACAAATCAGGAATAGGAATTCTTGGTTCTAACATAGATTTCTGATCAATAGTATCTTGAATCTTTTGTACATTTATAACGAGATTATCCATTGAAGAGCACAGACCCTGAAAATCCATGTCCACACCTGTGTCCAGAAACACCCAAATGTCTAGGGGAAAAAAAAAAAAAAAAAAAAAGTGAACACAGAGCAGAGAAAAAAAAAAAAAAATGATGTCAGAACTTTTTCTTTCCCTCTATTGAGAATCATTAGTAGGCTCCTAGTACTGCCATGTCTGCTAATGAAAGGTGTAATGAAGGCAATCCAGAGACACAGTGTGCCTAGCGATCAGAGCGCACACAGTGATCTGACAAATACCCAAAAACAAAAGAACGAGCTCTGAGACGTGGAAACTCTGTAGACTGCACACCTGATCCTATCCTAAACACAACTAAAAGTGGCTGTGGATTGTGCCTAACCACTACCTATGCAACTCGGCACAGCCTAAGAAACTAGCTAGCCTGAAGATAGAAAAATAGGCCTGACTTGCCCCCAGAGAAATACCCCAAAGGAAAAGGCAGCCCCCCACATATAATGACTGTGAGTAAGATGAAAAGACAAAACGTAGGGATGAAATAGATTCAGCAAAGTGGGGCCCGATATTCTTAGACAGAGCGAGGACAGTAAAGCGAACTTTGCAGTCTACAAAAAACCCTAAAGCGAAACCCACGCAAAGGGGGCAAAAAAGACCCACCGTGCCGGACTAACGGCACGGCGGTACACCCTTTGCGTCTCAGAGCTTCCAGCAAAACAAAAGACAAGCTGGACAGAAAAAAGGCAACAAAATAGCAAAAAAGCACTTAGCTATACAGAGCAGCAGGTCACAGGAACAATCAGGAGAAGCTCAGATCCAACACTGGAACATTGACTAGGAGCAAGGATAGCAGCATCAGGTGGAGTTAAGTAACGAAGCAGCTAATGAGCTCACCAGAACACCTGAGGAAGGAAGCTCAGAAGCTGCAGTACCACTTGTGACCACAGGAGTGAATTCAGCCACAGAATTCACAACACTGGACTCATTGCTGCCACTTCACAACTCTCCAGTGCTTTGTTTCCATCCATTTCTGGGGGCTTTCTGAAGTATGTTTGGGGTCATTGTTCTGCTGGAAGACCCATGACTTAGGACGCAAACCCAGTTTTCTGGCACTGAGCACTACATTGCCACCAAAAATCCATTGGTAATCTTCTGATTTCATGATGCATTGAATACAGTCAAGGCACCCAGTGCCAGAGGCCAAAACATCTTTCTCTTAGTGACTGAGCCAATTTTGTACTTGATGACCAAACTAATTTTTACCATTCTGACCACTGTTAATTTATGAGGTTATAGCTCTGGAACGCTTCAAAGTATTTCACTTATTTGGAGAATGTTTTTTTTGTGACATATTGCACTTCATGTTAGTGGTAAAATTTCTTCGATATAACTTGCGTTTATTTATGAAAAAACGGATATTTGGCAAAAAATTTGAAAATTTTGCAATTTTCAAACTTTTAGTTTTTGTGCCCTTAAATCAGAGAGTCATATTGCACAAAATAGTTAATAAATAACATTTCCCACATGTCTACTTTACATCAGCACAATTTTGCAAACAATTTTTATTTTTATTTTTTTTTGTATATATTCTTTATTTAGAAAATTTCAATAATATAACAGGAAAGGAAAAAAGGTAAATAATTTCCAGAAATAGTAAAAGTATAGAAAAACTAACAAACAAAAATACAATCATAATAAGCCACAACGATAACGCTACAAGGCTGCGGATTTGAGAACCATAATGGTTGTAAAAAGAATTTAAAAACAAGGGGCAGTAACAATTTTTTTTTGTCAGGACGTTATAAGGGTTAAAAGTTGACCAGTAATTTCTCATTTTTCCAACAAAATTTACAAAACCATTTTATTTAGGGATCAACTCACATTTGAATTGTTTGAGAGGTCAATATAACAGAAAATACCCCAAAGTGACACCATTCTAAAAACTGCACCCCTCAAGGTGCGCAAAACCACATTCAAGTAGATTATCACTCTCCAGGTGCTTCACAAAAACTAAAAACAATGAGAAAGGAAAAAATGAACATTTTACTTTTTTCACAAAAAATTTGCTTTGCAACCAAACTTATTTTCACAAGAGTATCAGAAGAAAATGGACCACAAAAATTTGTTGTGCAATTTCTCCTGAGTACGCTGATACCCGTATGTGGGGGAAAGCAGGGCTCAGAAGGGAGGAAGCACCGTTTGACTTTTAGAAAGCAAAATTAGCTGGAATCAATAGCGACCGTTATGTCGCGTTTGGAGACCCCCTGATGTACCTAAATAGTGGAAACCCTCCAATTCTAACTCCAACCCTAACACAGCCCTAACCCGAAACCTAACCCCAACACACACCTAACCCTAATCCCAACCCTAACCATAACCCTAACCACCACCCTAACCCCAACACCATCCTAACCCCAACACCACAACCCCAACACAATCCTAACCCTAGCCCCAACCCTAACCCTACCTTAGCCCCATCCCTAACCATAGCTCTAGCCCCAACCCTATCCCCAACCCTAACCCTAGCTCTAATCCCAACCCTAGCCCAACCCCAACTCTAACCCCAACCCTATCCCAAATGGAAAAAAAATACATTTTTTTAATTGTATTACTTTTACCTAATTAAGGGGGTGATAAAGGGGGTTTGATTTACTATTTTTTTATTCATTTTGATCACTGTGATAGGGTCTATCATAGTGATCAAAATTAATCAAAAGGAAAAATCTTCTACTGTTGCCGGGTGGCAGATCTTGGCGCATGCGCCCGCCATTTTCTTCCGGGAAGAAGACCCGAACGGCCGGTGAACGGTACCGGGGGATGCAGGAGGTGCCAGAAGTACCGGGGGGCTCAGGTGACCCCATTTCTCTCTCCTCTGATGTGCTAGATCATATCAGAGGATAGAGAAAAAAATGGGAAATTGAAGACCCTGGAGATTTTCGGACACTGGTGGGCGCTATAACCTTATTTCTCAGCAAAAAGCAAAGAATAAGTACCTTTACCTGCTGAGGTTAAAAGGCATATCGGCGGCCGTTAAGGGGCTAAAGCAATGTGGGAAAAAATGAACATTTTTACTTTTAATTTTTTTTTTTTTTACAAAAAATTTACTTTAGACCCAAACTTTTTTATTTTCACAAGGGTAAAAGGAGAAAATGGACCACAAAATTTGTTGTGCAGTTTCTCCTGAGTACATTGGCACCTCATATGTGGGGAAAAGCCACTGTTTGGCTGCATGGCATGGCTCAGAAGGGAGGGAGCACTATTTGACTTTTTGAACACAAAATTGGCTGGAATCACGTTTGAAGATCCCCTGATGTGCTTAAACAGTGGAACTCCCCAATTCTAACTTCAACCCTAACACAGCCCTAACCCCAACACACCCCTAACCCTAATCCCCATCCCAACTACAACCATAACCCTAAACGCAACACACCCCTAATGCTAATCTCAACCCTAACCGTAATCCCCATCATAACAACAACCCTAACCCTAACACAACAACCCCAACACCACAACCCTAACCCCAACACCCCTACCCCAACCCTAGCTCTGATCCTAGCCCCAAACCTTACACTAGCCCAACCGTAACCCTAGATCTAACCCCAACCCTAACACAACAACCCTAACCCCAACACAACCCTAATCCCAACCCTAACCCTAGCCCCAGACCATACACTAGCCCACCCTCAACTAACCCCAAACCCAATTCTAAGGGAAAAAAAACTTTTTTTAGTTTATTAATTTTACCTAACTAAGGGGATGATAAAGGGGGTTCGATTTACAATTTTTTTATTTTGATCACTGTGATAAAGTCTATCACAGTGATCAAAATGAACCAATAGGGAAAATATCCGATTGTTGCCAGGTGCCGGCCATCAGTTCTCAGCGGGCGCACTGCACATGCGCCGGCCATTTTCTTCCAGGAAGACACCGAGGGTCGGGAGACAGAGCCAGGCACACCGGTATGCTAGATAATATCAGAGGAGAGAGAAATAAATGGGAAATCTGACTTTTTTTGCGGTCAATGTTATTTGGTGAATACCGGAGATCGCAACACAGGGGACGGTAAAAACCGACCTGAATCATGTTTTCCGAGGTCTCAGCTACCCTCATTAGCCGAGACCATGGAGATTTTCAGACACGGGGGGAACTATAGCCTTATTTCTCACCATCATTAAAAAGCAGCGCTGAGGAATAAGTCCCCCTAACTGCCGCCATTAAAAGGCGTATCGGCAGTCGTTAAGGGGTTAAACCTCAACCATATTTGCTTATAGGTACTGTGTTCTTTTCTTTTTAGGTTTCATTCCATTTTTGGTACAGTAGAATGATGTGCTTTACCTAAAAGCTCCATCTTAGTCTCATCTGTCCACAAGGCGCTTTCCCACAAAGATTTAGGAAAAATGGAGTCTAGCTTTTCTATGTCTCTGTGTCAGCAGTCAGTGGGGTCCTTCTAGATCTCCTGCTATAGCGTTTCATTTCAATCAAATGTGGTCGGATAGTATGCTCTGACACCGATTCACCCTGAGCCTGCAGGGCAGCTTGAATTTCTTTGTAGCTTGATTGGGGCTGCTTATCCACCATCCTGACCATCCTGCGTAGTAAGTAATAACCTTCCATCAATTTTTCTCTGCCAGCCACGTTCAGTATATTAGCTACAATGTCATGAGTTGTTAACTTCTTGATTATGTTGTGTACCGTGGACAAAGACACATCAATATCTCTGGAGATGGACTTGTAACCTTGAGATTGTTGATATTTTTCAACAATTTTGGATCTCAAGGTCTCATATAGTTCTCTTCTCCTCTTTCTGTTCTCCATGCTTAGTGAGGCACACACAGACCCACAATGTAAAGATTGAGTTGAGTCAACTTGTCCCCTTTTATCTGGTTTCAGATGTGATTTTCATATTGCCTACATCTGTTACTTGCCACAGATGAGTTTGAACAAGGATCACAGGCTTGAAACAAAAGTTGTTTACAATTTTGGAAATGTGCCAACAATAATAATAATAATAATAATAATCTTTATTTATATAGCGCCAACATATTCCGCAGCACTTTACAGTTTAACAGTTTCAAACACAAAAGTCATAAGTAACAACGTTAACAATACAATAATTAAAGCAAAATAAGACGACCCTGCTCGTGAGAGCTTACAATCTACAATGAGGTGGGGGAGATACAAAGTACAGGTGTGTATTTACAATGATGTATTTACAATCATGGTCCAGCCATCTTCAGGGGTTGGGGAATAGATGGGGATAGTGAATGGGCTACACACAAACATAACATAACTTTGATTAGTGAACGTGATAGGCCGCTCTGAACAAATGTGTTTTGAGCGAGCGCCTAAAACTATGCAAATTATGGATGGTCCTAATATCTTGGGGTAGAGCATTCCAGAGGATTGGCGCAGCACGGGAGAAGTCTTGGAGTCGGGAGTGGGAGGTACGGATTAGTGCAGAGGTTAGCCGAAAGTCATTTGCAGAGCGCAGTGGTCTGTTAGGCTGATAGACAGAAATGAGGGAGGAGATGTAAGGGGGTGCCGCACTGTGGAGAGCTTTGTGGGTGAGAACAAGTACTTTGAATTGTATCCTGTAATGAATGGGCAGCCAGTGTAACGACTGGCGAAGAGCGGACGCGTCCGAGTAACGATTAGCCAGATGGACGACCCTGGCTGCTGCATTAAGGATGGACTGGAGAGGGGAAAGTCGAGTGAGGGGGAGGCCAATTAATAGAGCGCAACAATTTCGTCCAGACCATTTTTGAGTGTAAAATTATGGCCAATAAGCCTTGATTTCTTTTTTTATGTTATTCCAATACAAACATAGTAAATAAACATATGCATAACAAAACGTGAAATTGCAACATTTTTCTGGGAGAAATACTTAATTTTCTGGAACAATTTCAAGACTGCCAACGCTTTCAGCCATGACTGTATATCTTATCAGAGAAACCTGCTTGCTTCACTTATAAACCACTTCATCTTCACCATCTGAACTCACCATCTACTCAGAAAAACTGCTAAAATCAGTCCTGCTCAATACAAGTTGGAATGAAAGCTCAATGATATAGGACGTGTGGAGGAGCAGAGAGAAAAAAAAACAAAGAAAAACCATGCTGTTGCTTTCTAGTAAACGTCTGATTTCTCCTACTCCGGCACTGATTAGAAGCACTTCACTTTCTTATTAAATGGTGTACATTTTTTTTGGCAGTGCACGGGGTAATCTGCTCTGTTGAGAGCTCCTGGAGCGTTTAGGCTCTCAGCTGTGCACTGTTAGCCACTCTCATCTCCTATATAATCTGGGTCCTGGCTAGCACTCATTGTCAGAGCGAGCTTATGTTGCATGGCTGATGATGATGATGGTTGTTGATGGAGAAGGTGTTTGGTGGATTTATCTCAGACTTGCTAGGTTTTGAGAGTGTGATAATTCCCTTTCTTCTATTTTGGTTTAACCCCATCCTCCACTCCCCAGTGCATTCCTCTGTTGTATGTGTGAATATATTTGTATGTGTGGTAAATTTCGTTATCTCTGTTCATACTACCTTGTTAGTCTGGTTGGTATATTACAGTACACTACTACTCCCCTCTTCCATGGGTGGGGGAAGGGTACAGACTGAGGGCAGATTCAGGACCTAAAGCAAGGTACCTCACATCAGAAGTAATCCGGGGAGCAAGGCGGGCTAGTCTGCCCCCTAGCGTTAGGGACAGTGAAGGTGCACCTGCTCCCAGAACACCAAACAGAGTAATGACAGAATGCCTCAGAAGACTGACTATTTAAACCCCAGACCACACACTCAGGTGGAACGAAGGTGGACAACCCTCACCCGCTCTATGGTTGTCCACAAAAACCCAGCCCTTAAAGTGGCTGATTCACCCCTCTCTACACACAGTGTGCTGGAAAAATCTTCTGGGTTTCAAATCACTGAAGCTAATAGTCTAAGTGAAAAACATCTCCCCTCCAGCACTTTTCCAGTGACTTTGTCACAACACACAACTTATTCTGAAAAGTCACCAGAAACACTTACATAAGCCAATCACCCTGCCCCTGCACACGTGATCATCAGTTTCTACCTAACCACAAACTAATAGTCGATGTTACTAGGTTATATTTGGGATGCTGGCTTATATTTGCTTGCAGATTTACACTGGGGAATGCAATGCCCCCCTGCTTGGCACTATATTTAGAATACACAAGGCACAGATTTGGCTTTCTTCCATTTTTTCTCCTGCTGAGCAGAAATAAAACACCTTTGTAGAGATGAAACCTTCATCTCAGAAATGCTTTGTTCTGCAATATGTCACGGAGAAGGGGCTGCTAGGAGGGTGAAGCAAAACTGTCATCCCTCATATGTGAAGGCTGATTGCTGACAGCTGCTTGGGTTTATGACAATATGGACGGATTTGTTGTATCCAACATTAAAGGGCCCCTGCCCCAAAAGAAAAAGTTGTTTTAAATTCTTGGCTCTATTGGAGACAAAAAATCATGTCCATCTTGTTATAGTGCAATAGGTCTAGTGGACAATGGATGGGGGATCTGCTGCAGTGTGGCAGGGAAAGGATGAGGGATCTGCCGCAGAGTGGCAGGTAAAGGATGGGGGATCTGCCGCAGAGTGGCAGGTAAAGGATGGGGGATCTGCCGCAGAGTGGCAGGTAAAGGATGGGGGATCTGCCGCAGAGTGGCAGGTAAAGGATGGGGGATCTGCCGCAGAGTGGCAGGGAAAGGATGGGGGATCTGCCGCAGAGTGGCAGGTAAAGGATGGGGGATCTGCCGCAGAGTGGCAGGAAAAGGATGGGGGATCTGCCGCAGAGTGGAAGGAAAAGGATGGGGGATCTGCCACAGAGTGGAAGGAAAAGGATGGAGGATCTGCCGCAGCGTGGCAGGTAAAGGATGGGGGGTCTGCCGCAGAGTGGCAGGGAAAGGATGAGGGATCTGCCGCAGCGTGGCAGGTAAAGGATGGGGGATCTGCCGCAGAGTGGAAGGAAAAGGATGGGGGATCTGCCACAGAGTGGAAGGAAAAAGATGGAGGATCTGCCGCAGCGTGGCAGGTAAAGGATGGGGGGTCTGCCGCAGAGTGGCAGGGAAAGGATGAGGGATCTGCCGCAGCGTGGCAGGTAAAGGATGGGGGATCTGCCGCAGAGTGGAAGGAAAAGGATGGAGGATCTGCTGCAGAGTGGCAGGGAAAGGACGAGGGATCTGCCGCAGAGTGGCAGGGAAAGGAAGCGGGAACTGCTGCAGAGTGGAAGGAAAAGGATGGAGGATCTGCTGCAAAGTGGCAGGGAAAGGAAGCGGGAACTGCTGCAGAGTGGAAGGAAAAGGATGGAGGATCTGCTGCAGAGTGGCAGGGAAAGGAAGCTGGAACTGCTGCAGAGTGGAAGGAAAAGGATGGAGAATCTGCCGCAGAGTGGAAGGAAAAGGATGGAGGATCTGCCGCAGAGTGGAAGGAAAAAGATGGATGATCTGCCGCAGAGTGGAAGGAAAAGGATGGAGGATCTGCCGCAGAGTGGCAGGGAAAGGATGCGGGAACTGCTGCAGAGTGGAAGGAAAAGGATGGAGGATCTGCTGCAGAGTGGCAGGAAAAGGATGGAGGATCTGCTGCAGAGTGGCAGGGAAAGGAAGTGGGAACTGCTGCAGAGTGGAAGGAAAAGGATGGAGGATCTGCTGCAGAGTGGCAGGGAAAGGAAGCGGGAACTGCTGCAGAGTGGAAGGAAAAGGATGGAGGATCTGCTGCTGAGTGGCAGAGAAAGGATAGGGGATCTGCCACAGAGTGGCAGGGAAAGGATGCGGGAACTGCTGCAGAGTGGCAGGGAAAGGGGGATCTGCTGTAGAGTGGCAGGGAAAGGATCAGGGATCTGCCAAAGAGTGGCAGAGAAAGGATGGGGGATCTGCTGCAGAGTGGTAGGGAAAGAATTAGGGAAATGCCGCAGAGTGGCAGAGAAAGGATGGGGGATCTGCTGCAGAGTGGCAGGGAAAGGATTGGGGATCTGCTGCAGAGTAGCAGGGAAAGAATGGAGGATCTGCTGCAGAGTGGCAGGGAAAGGATCAGGGATCTGCCACAGAGTGGCAGAGAAAGGATGGGGGATCTGCTGCAGAGTGGTAGGGAAAGAATTAGGGAAATGCCGCAGAGTGGCAGAGAAAGGATGGGGGATCTGCTGCAGAGTGGCAGGGAAAGGATTGGGGATCTGCCGCAGAGTGGCAGGGAAAGAATGGGAGATATGCTGCAGAGTGCTGGAAAAAAGATGGGGGGTCTGATGCAGAGATTTGGTAGAAAGGGAGAGGTGAAACTACTGAGGAGTGATTTCCACCCGGCAATGCATGGGCATATGTGGATCCCCTTGGCAATAATATTTCAATGCAATGCAGGAGCTGAGTGACTACTTTAAACGCGGTTGTACAGTACTAGGAAAACAGCAGCTTTCTTTCAGGTACTGCTCTCACCTGTACAAAGATTGGGTTTGGTATTGTAAGTCTCATTCACTTCAATGGCGCTGAGCTGCAATAGTAAACAACCTATGCCCAGACCTGGCACTGTTTCTAGAAGAAAGCCGCCATGTTTTTCTAATTGCTGTTTAGTATATTATGACTGACCATTCTCTTACATTGTGCAGCCCTTTAATGTGGGTTTATAATCAGGACAGCACCAGACTGTACTTCTATAATCAGATACAACCCATTTACTTTGCACGTCCCCATGTGACAGGAAATAATTAAACGGACACGTATTGATTTGCAGTAATTGGAGGTCAGTGGTTTCGCTGCGTAGCTCCGGGCTGCAGGAATGAAAGTGCAACATTCCCTTGAGGGTGAAATGTCTCAGTAGTTTGATCAGAAATCTCCCAGATCTTGAATCCTACATGGCCTCTTCCATACACAATGTTACTATGTATACATATCATGTGCCAGGCTTTACCACAGAAATGAGAGACAGACGGGGCATGATATTAGGTCCATCCACTTGCATTAAATAAGCAACATTTAATTGACATCTTCCTCTTAATAAATTTGGGGCATCTTTTGAGCTGTCTGTATCAGAAAATTGACAGCAGCCAATTTCTCTGTGTTGAAATTTTTCACTATTTTTGCAATCTTTGAATGCTATCAGTGAATGGAAACATTTATTGTTGCTGTCCAATGTTTTTAACAAAAAAACTAAAACAAAAGATAAACTCGCTGCCCTCTTCTCCCCCCAGCAATCTCGCTCAGATGCTCTACTGGTCCCTCAGGCTTTGGTTGCAAGCAGCTGGCCACAGTGACCATGGGTGGTAATTTCATGGCATCGCTACTGATAATAGGGCAGGTGTTCGCTGAACCCCACTGACCGGCAGCAGTCACCAGCTGGACACCTGTACCTACAGACTAAGGGCACTGTCGGAGCGTTACCCCTGGAGGAAGGAAGAGAGTTTTTTTGTTTTAAAACTTTTCTTTTTCCCAGTAGTCCGGTAATCTCTATCCTGAACATGTCAAAGAGAACCTGCCAAATGGCTCGTTACGGTGTGCTATGGTTGGGCTACTGTTCCGACGTGGACAATGGGCACATGATTTTATGGTTCTAATTGGACATTATCTTAAAAATCTTGGGGCCATTGCAGACTGCGTATGAACACGGCTTCAGCTGCAGGAAGCATGGAGACCGGCCCCAGGCAGAAGCGGGAGGTGAGAGGTCTCCAGCTTCTCAATGTCCTCGGTTGTTATCTTAGGCACTGACAAGGAATGAGTGGCGCGGTGGCACACTCCGAGGGGCCATTCTGAGACCAGCCGTCAGGCCCCCATTGATTCGCAGGTGGTCACATATCCTCCGGATAGCCAATACATTTAGGTACCACTCAGAGATCTGAAAAATGGTGAAGAATTGAGCCACAGTGTCAATGAGGGAGTGATCTATTCATGGATCCAAAAATGGTGGCAGTATGGCCCAGACCTGCACGACGTCTGATAGTCGGGCGGCCATTATTGCTGTATTATTGGCATATTAGTATTTCCTGTGTGTGAATACTCCATGAAGAAAAATACAAAGACTGCCAAGTAAATAGGCGCCAAGCTCCGATGCTCTCAGGACACTTCGCAGACGTCTTGTAGAAGTGACGAGCGGAGCATTAACTCCCGTTACCTTGTTGGTAGAGTTTAATGGCAAACGTAATTACGGTGAGAGAGCAGAAGATAATAAGGTCAAAAATGGCGACTCTGAGGGGTTTACTGTGTGCTCTTGAGCACAAACAATTACTGCACGCATTCTCACCTCGGCGGTGGAGTAGTCGGTAACACTCGGCCCTAATGTGCACAAATGGTTACTATGGAAACTGAGGATTCGGTTCTTGCCTTTGTAAACCGGGATTTGGGGTTTTTGCTGAGGATTATTTCTGAATTGTAGTATTAATGGGTGATAAATACATCAGTGTTCCTATAGGAATCATACATAGGCGGCTCTGGCACAGGCGTGGTGAAGGGTACAGGACCCGGCTGCTCCACTTGCCCCGGTAGAGTGGCTTTTTGGTGACCCTGACACCTGGGGCTTATGTGTCATCAGCTTCCCTACAGTTATGCCCCTGGCGTGTAGAGACAGACGAAATCTCGAGATTGGCTGCAAAGTCTGTGCTTACATTTGCTGTAGATTCCCAATAAATTTCATCCCTGTACACTGCAAGTTGTGGGGGCCAATTCTGGGCATCCTCACAAATGAGCTGATTCTACAGTAGAAGACCAAGCTACAACACTGCACCATGATTATTAGTAAGACTAGATGGTGGCCCGATTCTATCGCATCGGGTATTCTAGAATATGTATGTATATAGCAGCCACATACTATATAGCACAGGCCACGTAGTAAATAGGAGCCATGTAGTATATAGCATACAAATAGTACGTGGCCTGTTCTATATAGTATGTGGCTGCTATATACATACATACATATTGTAGAATACCCGATGCGTTGTATATAACGCAGCCCACGCAGTATCCAACACAGGCCACGTAGTATACAGCAGCCATGTATTATATAACACTGCCCACGTAGTATATAGCAGCCATGTAGTATATAGTACTGCCCACATAGTATATAGCAGCCATGTAGTATATAGTACTAGCCACGTAGTATATAGCAGCCATGTACTATATAGTACTATCCACGTAGTATATAGCAGCCATGTAGTATATAGTACTGTCCACGTAGTATATAGCAGCCATGTAGTATATAGTACTGCCCACGTAGTATATAGCAGCCATGTAGTATCTAGTACTGCGCACGTAGTATATAGCAGCCATGTAGTATATAGTACTGGCCACGTAGTATATAGCAGCCATGTAGTATATAGTACTGGCCACGTAGTATATAGCAGCCATGTAGTATATAGTACTGGCCACGTAGTATATAGCAGCCATGTAGTATATAGTACTGTCCACATAGTATATAGCAGCCATGTAGTATATAGTACTGCCCACGTAGTATATAGCAGCCATGTAGTATATAGTACTACCCACGTAGTATATAGCATCCATGTAGTATATAGTACTGCCCACGTAGAATATAGCAGCCATGTAGTATATAGTACTGCCCACATAGTATATAGCAGCCATGTAGTATATAGTACTGCCCACGTAGTATATAGCAGCCATGTAGTATATAGTACTGTCCACGTAGTATATAGCAGCCATGTAGTATACAGTACTGCCCATGTAGTATATATAGCAGCCATGTAGTATATAGTACTGGCCACGTAGTATATAGCAGCCATGTAGTATATAGTACTGCCCACGTAGTATATAGCAGCCATGTAGTATATAGTACTGCCCACATAGTATATAGCAGCCATGTAGTATATAGTACTGCCCACATAGTATATAGCAGCCATGTAGTATATAGTACTGCCCACGTAGTATATAGCAGCCATGTAGTATATAGTACTACCCACGTAGTATATAGCAGCCATGTAGTATATAGTACTGCCCACGTAGTATATAGCAGCCATGTAGTATATAGTACTGCCCAGGTAGTATATAGCAGCCATGTAGTATATAGTACTGCCCACGTAGTATATAGCAGCCATGTAGTATATAGTACTGCCCAGGTAGTATATAGCAGCCATGTAGTATATAGTACTGCCCACGTAGTATATAGCAGCCATGTAGTATATAGTACTGCCCACGTAGCATATAGCAGCCATGTAGCCCACGCAGTATTTAGCAGTGTGGGCACATATCCCTGTTAAAAAAAAAAAAAAAAAAGAATTAAAATAAAAAATAGTTACATACTCACCCCCTGGGATCCAACGGCGCAGTGGCGACGGGCGCGTGGCTGCCGCCATCTTCCGTTCCCAGGATGCATTGCGAAATTACCCAGAAGACTTAGCGGTCTCGCGAGACCGCTAAGTCTTCTGGGTAATTTTGCAATGCATCGCTGGGAACGGAAGATGGCAGCAGGCGCGAGCGGCTCGGAGGAGTACGGAGGGTGAGTATAACAGGTTTTTTGTTTTTTTACTATTTTTAACATTACAATTTTTTACTATTGATGCCGCATAGGCAGCATCAATAGTAAAAAGTTGGTGACACACAGGGTTAATAGCGGTGACTGGAGGGGAGTATGCGGGCGCCAGGCAGTGACTGCGGGGAGGAAGGAGCCATTTTCTTCCGGACTGTGCCCGTCGCTGATTGGTCGTGGCTGTTTTGCCGCAACCAATCAGCGACTTGGATTCCATGACAGACAGAGGTCGCGACCAATGAATATCCGTGACAGACAGAAAGACAGAAGGACAGAAAGACTGAAGTGACCCTTAGACAATTATATAGTAGATGGCGTGCAGGTACTACACGGCGCAATATAAACATAGACGAGGCCGCAGCAATCACATGACCACTGCGGACCCCTTACACAGTTAATCACCGGGGTGAAAGGGGGTGGTGGACCCTTATCAATCTCATAATTATGTCCTATTAACCCCCTCCTCACATAGCATGCAATACTACATCTTAAGTTATTAAATAAATACATTTTACAAGAGAGAACAGGGAGGGTTGTCATGGGGACAAACATAAAACCTAACTCCTTTCACTGCAGTCTCCGCACTGGTCGAGTATTGAAAAATCTACATTTTCTGCGGCAATTGAAGGAGATTTTAGTTAGTGCATATGGTAGGTCTCTTAAACGGGTATTCCAGTCTCACATATTTATGGCACAGGTGGGTGATGGATGCGGGTCCCATCACTTATCTAAAGCTAACACTAAATCATTCCCATCCACCACCAATATAACGCCCATCTACAGTATCTCCTTATATTCTACCTCTATCCTGTCCCTGATTCGGAGGGCTCCAAATTTTGGGCAAAACGCTAGAGATTAAGGGATGCTAGAAAAAGCTCAGGAGAGGCTGCAGACTGCGCTGGGTGCAGCCTCATCCATGTCACAGGCAACTGTGCAATTTTTTTGTATTGATGGGATTAAGTGAGACCAGAGCCTGGTGGTGGCAATATCTTCTATTATCACCATATAAGAAGTGGAATTAAACAGACCACATTCACTCAGTATCCATAACAGGAGCCCCTACTGGATCTATTAAAGGGGTTGTCTTTGTATGATAATTGGAGGCCAATGGCTGGTCTATGGGTTATCCACTAATGTCAAAGTATGGGTGGTCATATCCCCTCTGATCAGAGGGTCATCATCATCCACTTGGGTTTCATTGGAAGCTACGTGGTTGGATATTATGGGGACGACTCGTCAGAGCACATTCCTAAATCCAGTCACTTCTTTGTGAGGGGACAGACCACCGCCGCTTGGATGTTGCTGGCACATGGTATTAATAGAACGTCAAAGTCTATGAGGAATCCACTGTAATGTCTTAATCATAAAGGATGCGGGATAGCCAGATGTGGCCAAAAATATCCACTTTATGGTAATCATGTAGATGGAGTCCCAATCCTACGTCGGTCCCATTCTCTGCAAGATCCTCCCCTTCAGCAAAGTGATAAGATGGATGAGTTGGAAGAAGCATTCAACCCTTTAGTCCAAGAATGGTGGGGACGACATGGAGCCAGCCGAAGATATGGGTCATCACGCCCCTATGTAACCTTTGCTCCACACATTCCCTTCTCTAGCGTCTCTATACAATGTGGCACGGCTACTAACGCACATCTTTTAATATGAACCAACCCTTGAGCATGATTGGGTATCTACAAATAGGAATAGATTAGACCCCAGATGGATTCGGACCCCTCCTGCCACAGCCCTCAGTCTGGAGGGGCCAAGTGTTCCCCTGTTTAACATGACTCATATAAAAAGGTGTTTAGATTAGCAAAAGAAAAAAATGAACATATCATCACAGGAACAGGCGAGACCTCGGCCAGAACTTTGTCTGGGTTCGTCAAGCCAACATGATGGTAATTAGTGGCGCGTCCACGGTAATTACTCAGGATTATTCCTGCCCAGTATAATTCAGCTCAGGACTGTGGCCAAATATTCCGCGCCTTTGATCATGAAATGCTTGTGCACGTTCACCACACAACTGGCATTCGGCTCGTGGAGGATCCATGGCGCGGACAATTATGGAGGGATAAGCGGTTGAGGGGCATTTGGCACGGAATCTGTTATGATAAGGTAATTCAGTACCACAATGGACATAGAGGTCAGAGCACATACAGTGACCTGACAATAACCCAAAAACATAGAACGAGCTCTGAGACGTGGGAACTCTGCTGACCGCAATCCTCTCCAACCACACTAGAGGCAGCCGTGGATTGCGCCTAACGCTCCCTATGCAACTCGGCACAGCCTGAGAAACTAGCTAGCCTGAAGATAGAAAATAAGCCTCAGAGAAATACCCCAAAGGAAAAGGCAGCCCCCACATGTAATGACTGTGAGTTAAGATGAAAAGACAAACGTAGAGATGAAATAGATTTAGCAAAGTGAGGCCCGACTTTCTGAACAGAACGAGGATAGGAAAGGTAACTTTGCGGTCAACACAAAACCTTACAAAAACCACGCAAAGGGGGCAAAAAGACCCTCCGTACCGAACTAACGGCACGGAGGTACACCCTCTGCGTCCCAGAGCTTCCAGCAAGCAGAAAAAAACAAATAGACAAGCTGGACAGAAAAAAACAGCAAACAAAATAGCAAAGCAGAACTTAGCTATGCAGAGCAGCAGGCCACAGGAACGATCCAGGAGGAAACAGGTCCAATACTAGAACATTGACTGGAGGCCAGGATCAAAGCACTAGGTGGAGTTAAATAGAGCAGCACCTAACGACTTCACCACATCACCTGAGGAAGGAAACTCAGAAGCCGCAGTACCACTTTCCTCCACCAACGGAAGCTCACAGAGAGAATCAGCCGAAGTACCACTTGTGACCACAGGAGGGAGCTCTGCCACAGAATTCACAACAGGAATCACTAATGTGAAACTTTAAAGCGGTTAAAAGCGTTAACGGTGTCTATGATCGGGTATGGGAGAATACAGAGGCAAACTGAAAAACCTTAGAAATATTGTAGCAAAAGACCTCAAAAGTGACATCTGACCCAGTGCTTGTCGCCTTTACTTCGCATCGGTCGCTGAGGGACCTTACGCTAGCCCTACGTAACTACCGGGACATGTCACAACCTCAGCTCACCCGATCCCCACAATAAAACATTATTTCTCCTGCCACTTCGGATTTTGTATACAACTCGCAGCCGTCCCGGATTCATGAAGATACAAAGAACAAATAATGGAAAACTGGAAAAAAAAGAAAAAAAAAGAAAAAATAAATAAAAATGCAATCATTAGCAAAGTAGTTACTATGACGACGCCTCTGAAGTTACGATTTACCAATTTGCATATATTGCACAGAGGAGCGCGCCTTTGTAGACCCTTTTATTTCCTTGCGCTTCTCTTTTTTTTGCACAGATTGATACTGAAAGAAGTTCGAACAAAGCGGAAGAAAATGTCTCTTCTTTTATATTTAAAGGGGAAATAAAAAAAAAAATGGTTGAACCAAGTTTTATGATGTGTAAATAATACAGATATTACAAGGGTGCACAGACTTTTCCCACATATAACTTAACAATGCAGATACTTGGACAGACGGCACAAATACTGTACTCTTTCTAGACTTGCAGCACCCTATAAAGTGGAACCAATGCCAGAAACAGGGTAGCAATTAATGAACCGGTAACTTACCTTATCCACCCGTACGTCATAGGCCATTATCACAGGAGAAAATCCTCCACATAGGAACAGATTCGGGTCACATGGGTGAAACCGTACGGCACTAATTCTGCACTCATTCTTGGCAGTGAACAGGTCTTTCCCTGGAACAAAAAAAAAAAAGTGCAAATGACTAAATAACTTAACAACTTCTTTAATTAACCCATTATTAAAATAGTAAGTGTATAACTTCAGGTTCATTTTTATTTTTTTTTTTCCATCCATGCATCAAATTAAGAGCAAATTGCATTCAATCCCGAGTTTTCATGTACAAAACTAAACGTGTGAACGGACTCACTTAATTTCCCCAAGGAAAATTGCATTGCGATATTAAAGAAAGGGGGGGGGGGGGACACCGTTACCATGCCGACACTGCTTGAGATGTAATTATGTATGGAATTATGAGAGCACAGTTCGATACAAAAAGTTTATTAACAAAACCTTTAGCACAATGTCTGACAGCTGAGGAAGACTGCGCCATATAAACGGTGGTAGAAGACTCGGCGCCCACTGTAATTTATAACGGCTTTCGAGCCTAATTACAGCTTGTGTTCGCTGCGACATGTTCTGATGTCACAATCCGCCCTCCTGGCAATTTTATTAACTGCTTCCAACATCAGATTTACACCCTATACAGGGCTCCAAATCTCCTGCAAAGACAGAGGAAAGACTGAAACTCTAGTAGTTTGCAGCCACCCCTAGAGGGAGCTCATCATGGGCCCATGTGACATCACATCAAACACCACTAGAGGGAGCTCATCATTTGTCTATGTGACAACATCACATCAAACACCACTAGAGGGAGCTCATCATTTGTCTATGTGACATCACATCAGACACCACTACAGGGAGCTCATCATTTGTCTATGTGACAACATCACATCAAACATCACTAGAGGGAGCTCATCATGGATCCATGTGACATCACATCAGACACCACTACAGGGAGCTCATCATTTGTCTATGTGACAACATCACATCAAACATCACTAGAGGGAGCTCCTCATGGATCCATGTGACATCACATCAGACACCACTACAGGGAGATCATCATGTGTCCATGTGACATGATCACGAGATACCACTAGAGGGAGCTCATCATTTGTCTACGTGACAACATCACATCAGACACCACTACAGGGAGCTCATCATTTGTCTATGTGACAACATCACATCAAACATCACTAGAGGGAGCTCCTCATGGATCCATGTGACATCACATCAGACACCACTACAGGGAGCTCATCATGTGTCCATGTGACATCATCACATCAGACACCACTACAGGGAGATCATCACAGGTTCATGTGACATCACATCAGACACCACTACAGGGAGCTCATCATGTGTCCATGTGACATCATCACATCAGACACCACTACAGGGAGATCATCATAGGTTCATGTGACATGATCACGAGATACCACTAGAGGGAGCTCATCATTTGTCCTTGTCACATGAACACAAGATACCACCAGGGGGAGCTCATCATGGGTCCATGTGACATCACAACAGGCACTACTAGAGGGAGCTAATCATTTGTCCATGTGACAACATCACATCAGCAAGGCGCGGGATGCGCCGCTAATCCTCCCAGGGACCCTTTTCAGATCCACTAGGTGTCTGACGGCCCTCACCACCCAGATTCTGTGCTCCCGGGACACTTCTGCCCGGACTGGCTTTATTATAAGGTTGTGCCTTAACAAGGGATCGGTCGTACAACCCCTACCACTGCCACTATTATGCATCTATGTCAAAGGACTTGAGTAACCCCATGAGTAAGACCCGGGAGGGTCAAAACGTCGGGTTTTTGTCTATTTCAAATGAATATGAATGTGGCAACCACTTCTTTTTTGTTTTGTTTTCTTCAATAAAATTGGCATACACCTTTTGCATCTTACCAGTCTTGAGTGTGCGGTAATCTTTTTTGAATGATTGACTTGACCTCACGGTCAGTTTACCAGCACCTCCTTGTCCCTGACCTGAGTGCACACCATTTTACTTGTCAACATCACATCAGACACCACTAGAGGAGGCTCATTTGTCCATGTGACATCACATCAGACACCACTAGAGGGAGCTCATCGTGGGTCCATGAGATATCACCACATCAGACACCACTTGAGGTAGCTCATCGTGTGTCCATATGACATCATCACGAGACACCACTGTAGGGAGCTCATCATGGGTCCATATGACATCATCACATAAGACTCCAGACTTGGATTTTTTTTTTTTTTTTTTAAAGTAACTTTGGCACTGAAAAAATGCAAGAAAGTTGAGTCCCATATACTGACCACCCCACATAGACGCCGACATCGGCACCATTCAGATAAACCTTGACAAAGGCCAGGGAGACTGAAGAGACTATCAACCTTTCTTGCATTTTTTTCAGAGCCAAAGTGACTCATACTTTTTGACCTGAGGTCATTCTTTTGGGCACATATAATTTCCAGTTGATCAGACCATTTCTTTCCCTATGGCTGATGTAAAGACTGAGAAGAGAGTATGACAGAAAAAGCCGACATATTGTTTTTTGGGGCTAAGCTTCATTTGTAGGCCAGAACGTTGTACCAATTGAGACAGAAAAGGGGGATGGCTTAGCACAGCGCCTACACAAATTGGAGAAGAAAGCTCTATGCCTAGAGATCTGGAGCTTCCGGGACTACAAGAGGGGCTCTGAAATTGGGCCATTGGTGCAGTATTCAGAATTTAGCTCATTACATTTGGTAAATGAACAAGTCACAGATTTACCTCTATAAGTGCATAGGAGAAGGGGCAGCACCGCTTACCTGCCCAGGTCTCTGAACAAATCCACTACAGGATGCAGCCAGCCCATGTGGCAAAAATGTTGGCAACACAGGTGCAAAATACTAAATAGACAGCCACTCACAGCCTACCAAATTAATGGAGAGGGTGACTGCTTAGTATATGTTTGCACAATAAAGGCCTGCATGGGGCTCTGTTCTCATGCAGGTAATGCATAGTGTCTGGTTCACAGTCTACTAGTCACACCCATACTATTCAATTAGGCAGGTTGGCCAGCACTCTCTCAATGCATCCCATGTGAACACCCCTGTATACAAGACTCAACATGCTGGGCTTGGCTTCACCCTGAAAAATAAAGTGCACAAAATACATATAAATATGTGAGGTATTGGTCGATATTTTGGCCAAGATATGCAAGGTCACAACCCAACGTCAAGGATCCTCACGCATGCGAGTCCTATCACTACACTAGTAGCAAAGCCACAAAAGAGGACTGAAAATCCTCCATTAATTGGGAGGCTGTGAGTGGCTGTCTTTTTAGTATTTTGCACCTGTGTTGCAAACATCTTCGCTACATGAGCTGGCTGCACCCTGTAGTGCATTTGTTCAGAGACCTGGGCAGGTAAGCGGTGCTCCCCCTTTTTCAGTTGTATTTTAGAATTTTATGCAGGATTTTCAGTCCTCTTTTGTGGCTTTGCTACTAGTTAAGTGCATAGGAGAATTTAATGTTACAACCCGACTGAGCATAGATGCATTGCTAAATATGCATGAAGAGCTAATGTCCGGCTTATAAGTGGTCTGTATCGCCACAGGGGATCAAAGTACAAAATATGGCTCTGTTTATATAGAATACAGCGCCATTTCAACTACTGGCTGGTTCTGGAAGAGGCGACAGAGCGGCGTCCTCCACAGCCTGGACGCAGATCTGCTCAGAAATCACAGATTGAGGAATATTGGGTAAATTAAACACTAGCACAGATCAGATTTAACATTTTTTTCCTATATACAGCACATATTTGGTATTGTGCACTTCTGATGCCACTGACACAATCACTGTGCATTACCTTGTATGAAATATATTTCAGCAGCGTACGTCAGTATTGCCGGTGGAGCTGTTGCATGTCTTGATGTCCTTATGTTTTCTGTCATGATCCCAATTGCAGGGGATCACAAAAGGACAAGCACAAAAACAAAACAAGCTCTAGGGTGATGGAACCTGAGCTGACCGCGATCCTGAACCTAAACACACAACTAGCAGTAGCCGGGGAACGTGCCTACGATGATTCCTAGACGTCTCGCGCCAGCCGAAGGATTAACTTCCCCTATCAGAAGAAACACAGACCTCACTTGCCTCCAGAGAAACACCCCACAGAAATAGCAGCCCCCCACGTGTAATAACGGTGAAATGAGAGGAAAGCACATACATAGTTATGAAAATAGAATCAGCAAAAATGAGGCCCGCTAAAGCTAGATAGCAGAGGATACAAAAGTGAACTGCGCGGTCAGCGAAAAACCCTTCAAAAAACCATCCTGAAATTACTTGAACTCATGTGCCAACTCATGGAACATGAGGAGTAATTTCAGCCCACTAGAGCAACCAGCAGCAAGGAATCACATACAGTGGGGCAAAAAAGTATTTAGTCAGTCAGCAATAGTGCAAGTTGCACCACTTAAAAAGATGAGAGGCGTCTGTAATTTACATCATAGGTAGACCTCAACTATGGGAGACAAACTGAGAAAAAAAAATCCAGAAAATCACATTGTCTGTTTTTTTTAACATTTTATTTGCATATTATGGTGGAAAATAAGTATTTGGTCAGAAACAAACAATCAAGATTTCTGGCTCTCACAGACCTGTAACTTCTTCTTTAAGAGTCTCCTCTTTCCTCCACTCATTACCTGTAGTAATGGCACCTGTTTAAACTTGTTATCAGTATAAAAAGACACCTGTGCACACCCTCAAACAGTCTGACTCCAAATTCCACTATGGTGAAGACCAAAGAGCTGTCAAAGGACACCAGAAACAAAATTGTAGCCCTGCACCAGGCTGGGAAGACTGAATCTGCAATAGCCAACCAGCTTGGAGTGAAGAAATCAACAGTGGGAGCAATAATTAGAAAATGGAAGACATACAAGACCACTGATAATCTCCCTCGATCTGGGGCTCCACGCAAAATCCCACCCCGTGGGGTCAGAATGATCACAAGAACGGTGAGCAAAAATCCCAGAACCACGCGGGGGGACCTAGTGAATGAACTGCAGAGAGCTGGGACCAATGTAACAAGGCCTACCATAAGTAACACACTACGCCACCATGGACTCAGATCCTGCAGTGCCAGACGTGTCCCACTGCTTAAGCCAGTACATGTCCGGGCCCGTCTGAAGTTTGCTATAGAGCATTTGGATGATCCAGAGGAGTTTTGGGAGAATGTCCTATGGTCTGATAAAACCAAACTGGAACTATTTGGTAGAAACACAACTTGTCGTGTTTGGAGGAAAAAGAATACTGAGTTGCATCCATCAAACACCATACCTGCTGTAAAGCATGGTGGTGGAAACATCATGCTTTGGGGCTGTTTCTCTGCAAAGGGGCCAGGACGACTGATCCGGGTACATGAAAGAATGAATGGGGCCATGTATCGTGAGATTTTGAGTGCAAACCTCCTTCCATCAGCAAGGGCATTGAAGATGAAACGTGGCTGGGTCTTTCAACATGACAATGATCCAAAGCACACCGCCAGGGCAACGAAGGAGTGGCTTCGTAAGAAGCATTTCAAGGTCCTGGAGTGGCCTAGCCAGTCTCCAGATCTCAACTCTATAGAAAACCTTTGGAGGGAGTTGAAAGTCCGTGTTGCCAAGCGAAAAGCCAAAAACATCACTGCTCTAGAGGAGATCTGCATGGAGGAATGGGCCAACATACCAACAACAGTGTGTGGCAACCTTGTAAAGACTTACAGAAAACGTTTGACCTCTGTCATTGCCAACAAAGGATATATTACAAAGTATTGAGATGAAATTTTGTTTCTAACCAAATACTTATTTTCCACCATAATATGCAAATAAAATGTTAAAAAAACAGACAATGTGATTTTCTGGATTTTTTTTTTCTCAGTTTGTCTCCCATAGCTGAGGTCTTCCCATGATGTAAATTACAGACGCCTCTCATCTTTTTAAGTGGTGGAACTTGCACTATTGCTGACTGACTAAATACTTTTTTGCCACACTGTATCTGCAAGCTGGACTAAGACAAAAATTAAGCAAAACGTGGAACAGGAAAATCAAAACTTAGCTTGTCCTGAAGATAACAGACGCAGGGAGCAGAGGTAAAAAGACACGCTGATTACATTGATAGCCGGCGAGGAAATGACAAAAAAGCCAGGTTAAATAGGAAACTCCCAAAACCTGATGGAACAGGTGGACACCAGAGACCGCAGAGAACACAAGTCACCCAGTACCATCAGTAACCACCAGAGGGAGCCCAAAAACAGAACTCACAACAGTACCCCCCCCTTGAGGAGGGGTCACCGAACCCTCACGAGAACCACCAGGGCGACCAGGATGAGCCCTATGAAAAGCACGGACCAAATCGGCAGCATGAACATCAGAGGCAATCACCCAAGAATTATCCTCCTGACCATAACCCTTCCACTTGACCAAATACTGGAGTTTCCGTCTGGAAACACGAGAATCCAAGCTCTTCTCCACAACATACTCCAATTCACCCTCCACCAGCACCGGAGCAGGAGGCTCAAGCGAAGGAACAACAGGTACCTCATACTTCCGCAACAACGACCGATGGAACACATTATGAATAGCAAACGATGCCGGGAGATCCAAACGAAACGACACAGGGTTAAGAATTTCCAAGATCCTATAGGGACCGATGAACCGAGGCTTGAACTTAGGAGAAGAGACCTTCATAGGAACAAAACGAGAAGACAACCACACCAAGTCCCCAACAAGAAGTCGAGGACCCACGCGGCGACGGCGATTAGCAAACTGCTGAGCCCTACCCTGGGACAACTTCAAATTGTCCACCACATGACTCCAAATCCGATGCAACCTATCCACCACCATGTCCACTCCAGGACAATCAGAAGGCTCCACCTGACCAGAGGAAAAACGAGGATGAAACCCCGAATTACAAAAGAAAGGAGAAACCAAGGTAGCAGAACTAGCCCGATTATTAAGGGCAAACTCGGCAAGCGGCAAAAAGGAAACCCAGTCATCTTGATCAGCAGAAACAAAACACCTTAAATAAGTTTCTAAAGTCTGATTAGTTCGTTCCGTCTGGCCATTCGTCTGGGGATGGAATGCAGACGAAAAGGACAAATCAATGCCCATCTTAGCACAGAACGTCCGCCAAAATCTAGACACAAACTGGGATCCCCTGTCAGAAACGATGTTCTCCGGAATGCCATGCAAACGAACCACGTTTTGAAAAAACAGAGGGACCAACTCAGAGGAGGAAGGTAACTTAGGCAAGGGTACCAGATGAACCATCTTAGAAAAGCGGTCACACACAACCCATATGACGGACATTTTTTGAGAGACAGGGAGATCCGAAATAAAGTCCATGGAAATGTGCGTCCAAGGCCTCTTCGGGATAGGCAAAGGTGACAACAATCCACTGGCCCGAGAACAGCAAGGCTTAGCCCGAGCGCAAACTCCACAAGACTGCACGAAAGAACGCACATCCCTCGACAAGGAAGGCCACCAAAAAGACCTGGCCACCAAGTCTCTAGTACCAAATATTCCAGGATGACCTGCCAACACAGAAGAATGGACCTCGGAGATGACTCTACTGGTCCAATTATCCGGAACAAACAGTCTTTCCGGCGGACAACGATCAGGTTTATCCGCCTGAAACTCCTGCAAAGCACGTCGCAAGTCTGGGGAGACAGCCGACAAAATCACCCCATCCCTAAGGATACCAGTGGGCTCAGAATTTCCAGGGGAGTCAGGCACAAAACTCCTAGAAAGAGCATCCGCCTTCACATTCTTTGAACCTGGCAGGTATGAAACCACAAAATTGAAACGGGAGAAAAACAGTGACCAACGAGCCTGTCTAGGATTCAGACGCTTGGCAGACTCAAGGTACATCAGATTTTTGTGATCAGTCAAGACCACCACACGATGTCTAGCACCCTCAAGCCAATGACGCCACTCCTCAAATGCCCACTTCATGGCCAAAAGCTCCCGATTACCAACATCATAATTCCGTTCAGCGGGCGAAAATTTTCTAGAAAAGAACGCACATGGCTTCATCACTGAGCCATCGGAGCTTCTCTGTGACAAAACCGCCCCCGCTCCGATCTCGGAAGCATCAATCTCAACCTGAAAAGGAAGCGATGTATCTGGCTGACGCAACACAGGAGCAGAAGAAAACCGGCGCTTAAGTTCCTGAAAGGCCTCCACAGCCGCAGGAGACCAATCAGTAACATCAGCACCCTTTTTAGTCAAATCCGTCAAAGGCTTAACAACACCAGAAAAATTAGTTATGAAGCGACGATAAAAATTAGCAAAGCCTAAGAACTTCTGTAGACTCTTAAGAGATTTAGGCTGCGTCCAGTCACAAATAGCCTGAACCTTGACGGGATCCATCTCAATAGTAGAAGGGGAAAAAATATACCCCAAAAAAGAAATCTTCTGGACTCCAAAGAGACATTTAGACCCTTTTACAAACAAAGAATTGGCCCGCGGGACCTGAAACACCTTCCTGACGTGCTGAACATGAGACTCCCAGTCATCAGAAAAAAACAAAACATCATCCAAATACACGATAATAAATTTATCCAGATATTCACGGAAAATATCGTGCATAAAAGACTGGAAGACAGAAGGAGCATTAGAAAGTCCAAAAGGCATCACCAAATACTCGAAATGGCCCTCAGGCGTATTAAATGCGGTTTTCCACTCATCACCCTGCCTTATCCGCACAAGATTATATGCACCCCGAAGATCAATCTTAGTGAACCATTTAGCCCCCTTAATGCGAGCGAACAAATCAGTCAACAATGGCAAAGGATACTGATATTTGACTGTAATCTTATTCAAAAGACGATAATCTATGCAAGGCCTCAAGGAACCATCTTTTTTGGCCACAAAAAAAAAACCTGCTCCCAAAGGGGACGAAGATGGACGGATATGTCCCTTTTCCAAGGACTCCTTAACATAATTCCGCATAGCAGTATGCTCTGGCACTGACAGATTGAACAAACGACCTTTAGGGAATTTACTGCCAGGAATCAAATCTATAGCACAATCGCAATCCCTGTGAGGAGGAAGCGAACTGAGCTTAGGCTCCTCAAAAACCTCCCGATAATCAGACAGAAATACCGGAACCTCAGAAGGAGTAGATGAAGCGATAGAAATTGGAGATGCATCATCATGAACCCCCTGACATCCCCAGCTTAACACAGACATTGTTTTCCAGTCCAGGACTGGGTTATGAGTTTGTAACCATGGCAGACCAAGCACTAAGACATCATGTAAATTATACAGTACCAGGAAGCGAATCACCTCCTGATGAACGGGAGTCATACGCATGGTCACTTGTGTCCAGTACTGAGGTTTATTCATAGCCAAAGGTGTAGAGTCAATTCCTTTCAAAGGAATAGGAACTTCCAGAGGTTCCAGACTAAACCCACAGCGATTGGCAAATGACCAATCCATAAGACTCAGGGCAGCGCCTGAATCCACATAGGCATCGACGGAAATGGATGATAATGAACAAATCAGCGTCACAGACAGAATGAACTTAGACTGTAAAGTACCATTGGCAACAGACTTATCAACCTTTTTTGTGCGTTTAGAGCATGCTGATATAACATGAGCTGAATCACCACAATAAAAACACAATCCATTTTTCCGCCTATAATTTTGCCGTTCACTTCTGGACTGAATTCTATCACATTGCATTATCTCAGGTGCCTGTTCAGAAGACACCGCCAAATGGTGCACAGGTTTGCGCTCCCGTAAACGCCGATCAATCTGAATAGCCATAGTCATGGACTCACTCAGACCTGCAGGCGCCGGGAACCCCACCATAACATCTTTAATGGCCCCAGAAAGGCCATCTCTGAATTTTGCAGCCAGAGCGCACTCATTCCACTGAGTAAGCACCGACCATTTCCGAAATTTCTGACAATATATTTCTGCTTCATCTTGCCCCTGAGAGAGAGCCAATAAAGCTTTTTCAGCCTGAATCTCTAGGTTAGGTTCCTCATAGAGCAAACCCAATGCCAGAAAAAACGCATCCACATTGAGCAACGCAGGATCCCCTGGTGCCAATGCAAATGCCCAATTCTGAGGGTCACCCCGCAGGAAAGATATAACAATCTTGACCTGCTGAGCAGGGTCTCCAGAGGAGCGAGATTTCAAGGAAAGAAACAACTTGCAATTGTTCCTAAAATTCAGGAAACTAGATCTATCTCCAGAAAAAAACTCTGGGATAGGAATTCTAGGTTCAGACATAGGCGTATGTACAACAAAATCTTGTATATTTTGAACCTTAGCAGCAAGATTATTCAGGCTGGAAGCCAAACTCTGGACGTCCATGATAAACAGCTGAGGTCAGAGCCATTCAAGGATTAAGAGGAGAAAAAAAAAAAAAAAAACTTCATCAGACTACTTTTCCTCCTACTTCAGCCAAAACGATGACCAATTTTTTTTTTTTGCGGCCGGCTATACGGTCATGATCCCAATGGCAGGGGATCACAAAAGGACAAGCACAAAAACAAAACAAGCTCTAGGGTGATGGAACCTGAGCTGACCGCGATCCTGAACCTAAACACACAACTAGCAGTAGCCGGGGAACGTGCCTACGATGATTCCTAGACGTCTCGCGCCAGCCGAAGGATTAACTTCCCCTATCAGAAGAAACACAGACCTCACTTGCCTCCAGAGAAACACCCCACAGAAATAGCAGCCCCCCACGTGTAATAACGGTGAAATGAGAGGAAAGCACATACATAGTTATGAAAATAGAATCAGCAAAAATGAGGCCCGCTGAAGCTAGATAGCAGAGGATACAAAAGTGAACTGCGCGGTCAGCGAAAAACCCTTCAAAAAACCATCCTGAAATTACTTGAACTCATGTGCCAACTCATGGAACATGAGGAGTAATTTCAGCCCACTAGAGCAACCAGCAGCAAGGAATCACATATCTGCAAGCTGGACTAAGACAAAAATTAAGCAAAACGTGGAACAGGAAAATCAAAACTTAGCTTGTCCTGAAGATAACAGACGCAGGGAGCAGAGGTAAAAAGACACGCTGATTACATTGATAGCCGGCGAGGAAATGACAAAAAAGACAGGTTAAATAGGAAACTCCCAAAACCTGATGGAACAGGTGGACACCAGAGACCGCAGAGAACACAAGTCACCCAGTACCATCAGTAACCACCAGAGGGAGCCCAAAAACAGAACTCACAACAGTTTTCACACCCAGTATTGTACTGACAGGATGTAACAAATTGCACCTGACTTAGTAATTAGCCTACCAGTGCCGCCACGCAGTATAGCGAGGCGCCGAAATGGGGCAGGTAATTGTGCGCACAAAATCTGATGAGATCACAGTCAAGTAGAAATCACGGGAACGTCACAGAGCTAAATGCCTCGGCGTTATGTTAAAAAGGACAATGGGCAATAAATTACTCAGAGGATATGTTTCTCACGGTCAGTAAATGCTGCGGGTTGGACGCTGCGTACATCTGCAACCTCCAACCCGCAGTGGCCAGATGTTACAGCATAGTGGAAAGGATTTCAAGAAATCCCGTCTCCACTATGCGTACTGAGACGCCTCTGGCTTACCTGCGAAGGCGGACATGCTGTACGTCTTTCCAGTTTCCAGAACGCAGCATGTCAATTTATGTAGCGGAGATGCTCAGTCTCCGCTGCCTAAATTATCCATTCACTTTCATTAGATCTGGCATCTTCCTAATCACATGCGTATTAAGTGCGGGAACGCAGCTTACTACGCATGTGTACTAATTTAAATAATGGTGTACAAATACACTCCAATTCTCGCGATGAGCTGAGCTGATCACGAGAACTGCCGTGCACGTGACCACCGGGGACGAGGTTATCTTCGGTCACTAGCCAAGTTCTCAAGATCAGCTGATCACGAGAATTACAGTGCACTTGACCGCCGGGGATCGGGTTATCACCGGTCAACATCTTCATCATCTGTGTTCTGGATGTCAGGCTGAATGGTGGCATAATGCCACCGTTCAGCCAAAGGCATCCAGATGTAGCAGAGCTGGACTCATTGTGGGACAGTATGTATATCTTCTCGGCGGACAGGTAACAATATTGTTGCTTTTTTATTTTAATTCTCTTCCAGGAGACAAGGACGTTGGTGGAATAGGCGATGCAGTAAGTATGGTTTAATTACGATCTATTAAAGGAGTCTGTGTCATTATTTCAATTAAATGACTTTATTCTGGCTGTGCCTTTATTTACCACACAACTATAGGATTAGTAATAGATTGGTGTCTAATAAACGCTTCTCCATTACTTAGCCATGGGCTTGATGTCACCTGACAATACATAGGTGACATCAACCCCACAAATATTACCCCACTTCCACTGCTACAGAGCAAGTGGGAAGAGCCGGGTAAAGTGCCACAATTGGTGCATCTATGGATGTGCCAATTGTGGGGCGGCAGGGGGCTGCTATTTTTTAGGCTGGTGAGGGCCAAAATCCATGGCCTCGCCAGCCTGAGAATACCAGGCCGCAGCTGCCTGCTTTTTCCTTGGCGGGTTAAAAAAAAAAAAAAAAATAGGGGGAACCCAATCTATTCTCTTTGTAGGGGATCCCACTATTTTTGCTAACCATCCAAGGTAAGCAGACTGCTGCAGCCTGATAATTATTATCAGAATGGTAAGGTTCATGGATATTGGATCCTTGCCAGCCTGAAATTCCAGTCCCAGTAGTCTGGTTTACTCTGGCTGGTTAACATATATAGGGGGACCCCACGCTATTTTTTTATTTTTTTATTATTATTATTTATTAAAAAAGGAGGGGACCTCTCTCTGTGCTTTCTTCCACTTCCTGTGTCATGTACTTCAGGCTGTGTCCCAAAATTCACCATTATTTAAA